>NC_052477.1:11190748-11418224 GCF_009730915.1 Dioscorea cayenensis subsp. rotundata | reverse complement strand
TTACGTAATGCTCCAAGTCCTGTTAGATATATACTTAATTAACTTCCACAATTGTGGAAAATCAATTAAATTAGAAATTAAAAAATTACATAAAAGAAAAATTTCATCAAATTGTTTAACAAATAAAATCAATCTAACAAACTGAAAATTAAAACTTCAAACTCATGCAAACATCACTATCAGTGAAAAGTGAAAGGAGAAGTAGTGACCATTGAATCGAAGGAGGCGCAATAGTACATCGACTGGACATATAGGAAAGAAAACGAAAGAGACTAGAAGTCAAAGGAAGAGAGTGGACTAGGTAGCTGACTGCTGACGGCTTCCAAGATAGTAGAAGATCGTAGGTTGGCTGCTAGTGGGCATAAAGGGAAGAAACCAGATAGATATATATTATAAAATTATAACTATACACATATAAAACTTTTAATATAAATTTTGTCGTAACAAACAAATTTTAACATAAAATTAATTACATTATTTCCAAAATGGTCTTTAAAATTCATATGAGTCAATTCATATCATATATCTTAAAATCGGGCCAAAATTGCATTGTCTCCAGCACCCATTCCGCACATCCTATTATAGCATATCTTTTCAAATCTAGTAGTTATTATTTAAGAACCTTCAATAGATTTCTTTCAAATGGATTTGGCCGCCACTCGTCTTTGAATCAAGTGCCATAATTCATAGGTGTGAATTAAAAACTTTTAAATAGATCGATGAAAATCACCAGAAACCACACCAAACTCCATCTTCTGTCTCTTTATGCATTACTACCCTCCAAATTGAGGAACCCCATCTTCAAATTATTATAAACCTGTGCCAAAATCTAAATCCAAATCCACAAATTAAATATCACTTTTGGCAAACTCAAGGAAACACCACAAAATTGAGCAGAGAAACGTAGAGCAAATCTCTAGACGAGATCAAAGATCCTTTGATTGAGAATATACAAATGCAACTTGCAAAACCTCAGGGAATAATCTTAAAATATCTTCTCTTTCTCAACAAGATATGATACAATAAGTCAAACAAACATTTTCCTTGTTCTAGGAGAATAAGCATTTGGAGTAAACTCAATAAGACATCTACTGCTTCTTCGTTGCTACTGAATGAAAAATGGATGTACTAATCAGCGATAAGTACAAAGTTTTGAATCATCACTCAGTACCAATTTCATCATCCTGCTTTTCTCCCAATACATTGGAGAAGAGTGGAGTGAAAGGGGTGCCCATAATCCAAGCCTTTGTCTTGTTCCTTAACCTACTTGTCTCTTTGTTCTTAACTCATGGAGATGGGAACATTTAAAGAGAGAATAGGACAAAAGGGGAGTTTGGAAGCACTCACATGCCCCTCCTTGCAAAACCCCCCCACACGCTCCACCCTTGGAACAAAAGAACAAAAGGGAAAGAGAGAGTGGTGTTTTGTTTTTGTTAGGGGTTCTTGGAATCTAGCAAGCATGAGGAATAACGAGGCCACCCTTATTCCACTTCTTCTCACATGATGACAACGCCACAAACAACTCAATTTAATGTTTATCAGAATTGTTTTTACATACATAATTTGTAAAAATCCAAAATTATATAGACACTTCAAACAATTTCTCATTCTTGTTTTTTGCATGTATACCCTGGACATTTAACTAATTAAGTATATGTCCCTAAGTAAAACCAAATATCATATAAACCCACTAAAATTTGACTTTTTGTTTCTTCATATATAATTTTATCCCACCTATCACCATTATAATTTATCATAAATATTTAAATATTGATTTTTTATAATAATGAAAACAGAATTTTATTTGAATTCTCAAAACCACGCTTAACTTTTATTTGAATGTAATGAATAAAAAGCACATAAAGCTTTTTAGGGATCTACACAAAATATTAATATATGATTTAGATATAATAAAAAAATCTAAATTTTCAATAGGCTTCTTTGAAACCAATTTTCAAGAGATTTAAGTATATAAAAGAGTAATCGTTTAACTATATAAAACAATAACTCATAAGTCGAATTAACTTTTTGTAATAATAATCTCACAATTTTTTAAAGGGAAAATTACCAGCTACCCATCGTGAATTTCGGGATATTCCTAACAAATATCTCTAACTTTGGAAAACCCCGATAACCCTTCCTTTATTGTTTAAGTCCCTTTACCCTTACCGCTCACTTCAAACGGCTCACGTTATGAAATTTCATTTTTGCCTTGAAAATTGCTGTGAAAAACACCTAATCACATCATGTCCCGATCTTTATATATATAATTTTGCATGTCTTTTCTGTTTGCTTTTTGTCAAACAAAGTTTTTGTAAGTCTCATCACATCTTCTTCTTCTTCATCTTCGTTTTCCCTCATTTGGTTTGTCTCAATTCGACTCGCCAGCCTCGATAAGTGAGAATTTCTTCGAAAAGTGCTAATATTCACGCTACCGACTTGGGGATCGGGCTGTTACCGAGATATATCGAGCGTTTACTGGGGTCTCGATGTTTTCCTTGTCGTGGTAAAGTTTATCACACCCCGATGGATATAAAACGGTTAGTCCAATAGAAAACTAGGGGTCGACTTTTCACGGATGTGTCACACGTGTACTTTATCTTCAAATGTACTCGCATCTGATATTGTTGTCGAGATGCACTATGTGCCATTGTCAAATCCCTACCGAAAACGAAGTTCTTTTCTTTTGTAAAGTTCTTCTCTTTTATGTTTATCTAGTTGTATAAGTTAATTATTGCTTTAACTCACAGAACTATATGTTTAAATATATTATGTTTAAATTTAAACATCGTCTTCTCCGCTTTAATTTCTTTTTGTCTATGTTTAAATATTTGTGTTAACGTTTAACTTTTTACTTTATCATTTACACACTTTACGTATCTGCTTAAAATATTGATCTTTTTTCATTTAAACTAAAATGTTGGCAGGTGGTAGATGGTGCGTTTATGGTATCCCGTGCACAAAACTTAATGACGCCATTAAATTTTCTAAAATTTAACATAAATATCAGAAGACCCCTTCCTTGTTATCAGTCAAGCTCTATCCCCCCATGCGTTTCCCTTTTTTTTCTCAGATTTGAAGCGTCAACCGGCTTGTGGACTTTATACCATAAATGAGAAGGAAGACCCCTTCCCCTGGACATCCCCTCCTCCTTGTCCTCCTCCTCCTCCTCTGCTTCTTTTTTGGATGAGTTTCTTCTTCATGTGTCCAAGATATTCGCTTCACACCATAAAGGATGTCTCATGATCTTCCTCTTCTGGAGAATCAATCAACTGTAGTCACTCAATAAGTTAAACTATCTTTTCTTGCCCATGTCAGAATGCCCGCGTAATTGCTTAAATGTGGAGGATTCTACAGCGAAGGATGATGGGCAAGCAATTAAGTGGGCATTTTGACTTGAGCAAAAAAAGAAAGTTTTCAGTTATTGCTTGATTACTGAGGATTCTCCAGAGGAGGATGACCATGAGTCATTTTTTAAGATGGATTTGATGTTGATCACATTAGAATTGTTCTTATCCTTTAAAAGCTTTTCTTTACTTTGCAAACATCATTTTCTACGTTTAACTCTCTCACTCTTCGTTTAACTTCTAATATTATAGTTTAAATATAATTTCTTCTATTTAAATATCATTGTCTTTGTTTAACCTTGTTTAATTGTTCGTGTTCTATGTTGTACAGGTTAAAGTTGATGATCATGTTATGCAACTGCCATGAGTAGGCGAACAAATGAGAGACCTACTTATGCCCAGACATACATTCAAAGGTAGACATACTTGTTTAGGAAAGCCAAAATCTTCATGTTCGTCCTTTTTAATAGACGAAAGAAGATCCAGTCGCAAGTGTCTGACGTCCGAGTAGGCATTGTAAATGTTTAAATATTTTAAATGAAACAAACTTATTTGAGTACTTTTGATATTTAAATAGAGACATTCTCCCTTAATGTTATACTTAAACATTTTGGGAAACAAAAATGACATTGTAAATAAACAAAAACGCTTATTATTTAAACAGTGACAACGGTATTTAAACCAAAAACAATGATATTTAAACAGTGAGACAATTTTGTTTGAATAGGTAAACTTAGAAATCAAAATATGAAAATGATATTTAAACAACATCAGTTATAATTAAATGAGACACCATGTTATTTACACGGTATCAGTGTCGTGAATAAAGGGGATGTTGCCATCGGGTGAAGGGGTGTCAATAGACGTCGAGGGCGCATTCAATTTAAACAATAACATATATTTTTAAATAGTTAAATCAAAATATTTAAATGGTTTACATATGCTTTTATATGATAAACAAAAAAAATATAAACAGTGAACCGATAGTTTAAACACTAAATCACATGTTTTAAACATAAAAGCTTGAAGTTTAAACAGAGGCTCATGATTTATTGGCTCTTTTCCTTCAAGCGATGACAATATGGCTTCTATCGTCGCTTGCATTCTTCCCGGCGCATCTCGCTTTCAGTCGAGCGGCCGCTTGTGGGACGTCGTCCATCAGCCACTTGTGACTAGCTTGCGCCCATTCACATCAAACTTAGAAATCAAAAAATGAAAATGATATTTAAACAACTTCAATTATAGTTAAATGAGATATAATGTTATTTACACTGTATCAGTATCATGAATAAAGGGGATGTTGCCGTCGGGGGAGGGAGTATCATTAAGTGAACGACGTCGAGGGCGCATTCAATTTAAACAATAACATATATTTTTAAATAGTTAAATGAAACAATTTAAACGGTTTACATATGTGTTTAAACTATATACAAAATAGTTAAACAGGTGGAAAGCGAAGAAGAACTTTGAGACAAGGATTCCCAACAGAAAAGAAAACCTGAAGAGGTGGAAAGAGAAAAAAATAGTATAACCGACGCCAGTAATAATTGTCTCTCGTGATTACCCCTTGTCGGTCACTTCAAGTGGGTCCATGTTATGAAATTCCTTTTTTTCCTTACGATAGAGGAAAAAATACCGCCCAATCACATCATATCTGACCTTTATGCCTACAATTGTGCACTTATTTTGTTTGCCTTTCTGTATGTTTTTTATGAAACAAAATTTAGAAGGCTCTTTACATAGTCTTCTTCTTCTTCTTCTTCTTCTTCTTCTTCTTCTTATTCTTCTTCTTCTCCTCGTTTGGTTTGTTCGATTCTAGTTCTACCATTATATTATGGAGAGTTTTTGTGGTATTGCTAGATACAACGGGGAGGAAAGAGTGCTAATGTTCACGGCGCTGACTTCTTGGGAGTCGGTGTTAACTGAGATATGTGAGCGATGGGGTCTCGATGTTTCCCGTGTCAGGGTGAAGTTTATCACACCGGATCGATATAAAATGGTTTGTCTAATAGAAAATGATGTTGACTTCCAGCGGATGTGTCACGTGTACACCATCATCAAATGCGCTGTCGTCAATCTTGTTGTCGAGATAGACGATGTCAAATTATCGAATCCTATTTAAACGAGTTTTCCTCGTTGTAAGATTCTTCTCTTTTATGTTTATCTAGTTGTATAAGTTCATTAGTGTTTAACTTTGACAGTCTCCGTGTAAATATATTGCATTTACATTTAAACTTTATCTTCTTCGTTTAATTTATTTGTTAGTATTTAAATATTTAAATTAATGTTTAAATTTTGAAGTTATCATTTAAACACATTATGTCTCTGCTTAAAATATTCATCTTCTTCGTTTAAACTAAAGTGTTGGTAGGAATTCGGATTCAGGGAGCGCTCTCAGTCAACCCCATTATGATCCTAATAGTGGGAGATGCCTTCCTTCCTCGTCAGATCATTCTGAAGTGTTGTCATTGGATATCGGATAATATTTTCAAGGCGTTGAACATTTCAGGGACGCACTTCAAAATTTTGTAATCAAACAGAATTTTGACTTCAAATTCATAAAGAACGAAAAACACAGGGTGACTGTGGAATGTGTTGCCGTTGGTTGTTAATGGCGCCTTCATGCATCAAAAGAATATAATAAAAATACTTTCAAAATCAAGACAATCAACCCGTCACACACTTGCGGTGATGGAATAGGATCGGCCTCACATCCTAAAGCATACAAAAAATGGTTAAGCACACGAGTGATTTAGAAGCTCAAGGACCGGCCCTTATACAAAGCCATCGACATTCAGAAGGACATGTTGTGGGAACATGGTGTCCACATTCCATACAAGCAGGCTTGGTTGGGAAAAGAGTATGCCTGGGTGGTCCTTGACGGCAGCGACATCTCCAGCTATGATTTGTTGCTTTGGTACGTAGATAAGGTGGTTGAGACAAACCCCGGTAGCATTGCGATTGTGGAAAGAGACGGTGAGCATTTTAAACATGCATTCTTTTCTTTCAGAGCGGGTATTATGGGATTCAAGAGGGCTTGCAGGGCGCTGCTGTTTCTCGATGGTACCCACCTCCTTGGAAAGTATCGGGGTACTCTACTGGGTGCCACAGGCCAAAGATGGAAACAATGGCTTTTTCCACCTCGCCTTCGGTATTGTCGACAACGAGACCGATGCCAATTGGATTTGGTTCATAGCCAAGTTAGGTGATGCTTTATACGAGGAAGGAGATTATAATGAGATAATTACATTTGTGTCGGATAGCTCCAAGGGCCTTGTGAACGCTATTGCAAGAGTCTTCCCTTCCTCCCCACATGCATACTGTTTTCGACACTTGGAGGCCAATTTTATGAAAGCCAATGTCAGACTTGGGAAGGTATTGAGGGAGGAGTGCTGGTATATATACTTTCGTATTACGTGGGTATTACAACTAAAAGATTCGATCATACTGTGAATGAACTACAGGCTACATCACTCGAAGCCCATCACTAGTTGATTAATAAATCGGATATAGCATATTGGTTGAATTATCTATTCAGAGGTGAACATTAGGGTGAGATGTATTCAAATGTCACAGAGTCGTTCAATTCTTGGATCAAAGAAGCTCGGCATTTACCAATGAAGAAAATAGTCACTCCATAAGGTATTCGAATGTTCATTTATACTTAAGAATTGGTCTTATCCTTTAACACATTTTAGAAATGTACAAATATAATTTTTTGTGTTTAAATATATGCCTCATCGTTTAACTTATTATCCCACTGATAAACGCCTAAATGTATGTATTTTATATGTATTAATCTTGTATCTTTTGTGAATATGTTAACGAATTGATGCCCGTTTTATGTCTAAATTGGTTATTTCGATGTTGCAGGTCTTAAATGAGTCAAACAATGCTCAAAAATGCAAATCGGATGAATTCGACATCAAAAACGGCATTTTTGGGGTCCCGCACTGTAGCGGCACTGTAGCGACGCTGTAGCAGGTCATTGTTCTTCGCCGCGCCATTTGGTCGGAGTTTTCACGGGCTCCATGCGCCCGCATGGATGCCCGTGAGGTTTGGCTGGGAATTCTCAAGTCTCGTCATCTGTAGCTAAAAACATCAGTATCAAAAAGTACTCGTAGCAAAAAGCATCAGAGTCGAGCAATCGTAGCACGGCAGGGGTTTTTGGGCATTTGGTCAGGAGTCCACGGGCTCCATGCGCCCGCATGGAGCCCGCATGGACTCGACGGGGTATATAAGAAGTTTCGATTTCTTCTAGGGCAAGGAGAGGAGTTTTTGGGGAGAGTTCTTCAAGCCGATTTTCACCAGCCTTTTGAGAGGCAAGATTACATGTTTTTGGAGAAGGGAAATCTAAGGGAGAAGCTCGGATTTGGCTAGATCTTCATCGATCTCTTCTTTGGGAGTTTGTAGACGACGAGGGAATCCGCCCTCCCATTGCAGGGCGTCTGTGGAAGCCTTTCCACCTAGCTTGGCTTGTCTTCCTTCTTCCATTGTTTGAGGGAGTTTTTTTATTATGCCATTTTAGTAGTTGTTTGCATGGATTTGTTGCTTGGATTTGTTTGTATGGATAGTAGACCCCCAAGGTCACCGGATGCCGGTGAACCTTTGGGGTGAACTTGTGTATTTGGATGATTTAAGTTTGTTTATTGCAATTGTTGTGTTTTGAGATTAATTCTTGGTGCATTTGATGTGTTGCTTACATGAGAACTCGTAAACCAACCCGCTAGGTTGTACTTGGTAGCGTGACCATCGCCCTTGTACTAGACACACCAAGTTTGAAGGGATTCATGTACGAATACGCCCGTGACCATCTGGGTATTCTGCACTCCTCCACCATTAGGGCTAGACCAAGTTGTGTTCCGGCTCTAATTAGGGATTTCCCCACTTGTTAATGCAATCGTATGAGGATTTGATCGGAAGAAATTTGCGTGTCAATACTTATACCGGATTAGGGGTCAATGGCCGTGACCATCGGGTTGACCTAATCTAGGAAATCTCTAGGTCCAAACCTTCAATTGCATGACATTCTTAACATCCATCGCACTTCGAGTAGTCCCCTAGGGAATCCGCGATCCGTGACCGTTCCTTTCCCCTGATTTTATACCCCTCTCCGTATTTTAGTCTCCACTTGTAGTTATCTTATTTAAATTAATAGATTAGGGAAACCTTTCGAACTGCATCGGCTAGACAATAAGCGAAGAGGAAGTAAGGGTAGATCCTTGGGCCCGGGGAATACGAATCTCCTCGTGCTCGCACGAGAGGTATTACTCGACGACTCCGTGCACTTGCGGATCGCACTCATCAAGTTTTTGGCGCCGTTGCCGGGGACCCACAAGGAATACTCTGGGAAAACTTAGAGTTTATTGATTTAGCCATTGTTTCTTTTTATTTTGTTCATCTGCTTCTTTTTGTACATATATTTCCATTTCACTTGCTCTTATTTTGTTTTATTATCTCGTGTTTCTGTCCTAATTATTGGCTCTCAATATTGTGCGAGGTACCATCTTATGACACGTGCAAATCAAACAAATTTAGTAGAACCTGTTGACGAAATTGAGAGAGCCTTGCATCAAAGATTGAGAGAGGTGGCTGAGAGTTCAGAACATCAAGGAACACGGGTTGAGATCAGTGAACCTTCAGTCATGGCAGAACCTAGGCGTACCTTGTCCGATTATGAAAGACCCTCGGTTCATCGGTGAGGAATTCAGTGTGCATGCTCCCACCGTGCCGGCTAACAACTTTGAAATCAAAGCAAGCACAATTGGGATGATCCAAAATTCTGTACAATTTGATGGGCTAGCTGATGAAGACCGCATGCGCATTTGTCTCGCTTCCTCCAAATTTGTTCCACCTTCAAGATTAACTCGATGTATCGATGATGCGATAAGATTGAGATTATTCCCTTTCGAGTCTAAGGGAGCAGACATATCGGTGGCTCACGTCATTAGCACCGGGTCGATCACCACTTGGAAGGAAATGGTGGAGCGATTTCTTGCTAGGTATTTCCCACCAAGCAAAGCGACTAGATTGAGGCAAGAAATTTCGCGATTCCACAAGGGGACTACGAGACACTTTTTGAAGCCCATGAGAGATTCAAGGATCTCCTCACGCAAGTGCCCCCATCATGGCTTCTCCTCGTGGATGAGAATTCGGATGCTTTTGCAATGGTCCCGAATTATGCAACTAGACAACTCATCGATGCTCTGCGGCAGGGGGTCATTGAGTAATAAAAACCCCTCGAAGATGCTCGAAATGTTGATTGAAAACATGGCGAGTAACGAATGCCACCGGTCTACTAGATGCGAAAACCACCTAAGGCAGCTGGAATTTATGAGATAGATAACAAAACCGCACTAGCCGCTAAGGTGGAGGCCCTAACAAAGAGATTCGATCAGTTTATGTTGGGTTCAAGCTCAAATTCTGGAGCAGTTTTGTCTTGCGAGACTTGTGGGGCGGGGCATGCTACTGTTCAGTGTCCAATCTCAATAGCCTCCTGTGCCCCGATCGAGACAGGTTGATTATGTTGGGGGAGGCCCTCGAGGTCCAGTGCAATCCCCTATGGAAACACATATCAATCGGGGGTGAGGAATCACCCAAATTTTTCTTGGGGGTCAACAACGAGCAACCTCGGCCCCAGACAGCCCTCGAGTGGACTTCCACGCGAATTTCCCTCAAGCAGGTCAGAAGAAGTTCTCCACCGAAGATGTGTTAGCGAGATTCATGATCGTCGATCGAGGCAAAAATTTGTGAACATCAACAATCAATTCGCTGAAGTGAACACCGTTTTGAGGAATGTTCGTAGCCTCATCCAATCATTGGAGAACCAAGTTAGGGCAGACTTGCTAGGGCAAATTCGAGCGCCCACCGGGTAGCCTCCCTAGTAACACTCGAAAAATAATCCAAGGGAGCATTTGAAGGCCGTCACCCCTCGAAGTGGGAAACGAGGTTGAAGCACGAGCCAAGGAGGGCTCAAGCATCGAGCATGATGGGGTAGCCGTGACGGGAAGACCCGATGTCGCCTCGAGAGTTTAGTTGAAAGGGGAAAAAGAAAAACAAGATGAAGAAACCCTTCAACTACCAACACCAAGGGTACCGAGTACAAGCCGACCATACCCCTATCCGCCGAAAGTTAAAAGCAAGATAAAGAGGAAGCTCAATTCAAGAAATTCCGAATGTGTTCAAGCGATTACACATAAATATCCGTCTTGTTGAGGCGTTAACCCAAATGCCCAAGTATGCCAAATTTATGAAAAGACACTGCTGAGTAACAAGAGAAAATTGGAGGAATTAGAAAGCAGTTGCATTGCCACGAAACCGCTTTCGGGCGATGATTCGAGAGGAAGCTCCCTCGAAGTTGATCGATCCCGGCAGACTTCATCATTCCATGTGGGATTGAGAAGGCATGCAAGAGAAGGCGTTAGCGCATTCGGGGCCAGATATCAATGTGATGCCCCGCAAGTCTGTTTTTGAAATTGGGGTTAGATGACATGAGGCCTACAAGGATGACAATACAACTTGCAGATCGGTCTCGTAAAGAAACCCTCGCGGTGTTGTTGAGGATGTCTTTGGTTAAAAGTAGACAAACTCATTATCCCGGTGGATTTTTGTTATTCTCGATGTGGATGATGATGTTGAAGTTCCATTGATCCTCGGGCGACCATTTCTTAACACCGCCGGTGCCCTCATTGATGTAAAGGGGGGAAGAATGACATTGAGAGTGGGGGATGAGGAAGTCATTTTTACACTCCCCATGGCTATGAAACACACCTTGGACCACGATGATCCCCTCTATTTTACCGATGAAACTGATATGATTATTACTGATTGTGTGCAGGAGGTCTTGGTGATTAACCCTCTGGATGAATTCTTAGAAGGAGTGGATGGCGACGAATCCAAGGGGAACAACTCACCTCCCGCACAAGTAAAGCATGTAGGCTTTGTGGGGACATTTCCATGGCCGCGCAATAAAAAGAAATCAACCACCCGGAAAATATGGTGTAAGAAGGACAAGAAACAGAAATTGGGGTTGAATTGTGCATTATCACCACCACGGGAGATTGATCGACTATTCTTCGAGGGGAAGGGTAAATTCCGTGTCTTCTCATGCCTCTCGATGAGTTTCCCATCTTGGAACACGTCTCCTGGACTTGGAGGTAAGTCCCCATCATTTGATCCACCCTGAGGTAAGTATGAAGGTACGTCGAGCTAATGACGTTAAACAAGCGCTTCTTGTGAGGCAACCCAAGTTTTTAAATTCGTCGTCTTTAAATTTTCGTATTTCTTTTAGTTTCTTAGTTGTGGTTGAATGCATTTGCTCGTGAAATTCTCATATTTTTTGTTGTCGTGCTCAACTCATGCTTAGGCTTTCTTGTGTAGCTTTGGACTTGAATTAGTATCATTTAGTTGTGTTTCATCGTTATTTCGGCGTTCATGAGGTTGTAATTCGTATTTTATTGAGTTTGCAAGAGGAACCATGCCAATTTTTCAATTTTCCAGGTCCATACGGGCTGTATACGGCCCGTATGGACGCTTGTGGCATGTTCCGGGGCCTTGTGGCCCTCCTTGCGGCCGCATGGAACCCCTCGCGGGGTGCTCGTGCGCGTGGGCTGAGAGGCTCACGGGCGCCATGCGCCCGCATGGGCGCCTGTGAGGGCCTCGGCCTCACGGCTGCCCAGCGGGCTGGGGCTCACAGGCGCCATGCGCCCGCATGGGCGCCCGTGAGCCTTCAGTTGGATTTTTCTGAGCCCATGCGGGCACCATGCGCCCGCATGGGACCCGCATAGGCTGGGCTGCCCATTAAAGGGGCTTTGCCCCCCTTTCTCTCTTCCTCTCTTCCCCTTCTTCTCCTCTTGTTTTCCTCTCATCTCTCCTTCACTCTACCTCATTTCTTCACCATTTTTTCTAGTTTTTTCTTCTCTAATCACCTCTCCTCCATCTTGCAAACTTGCTCTTGGGTTTTAATCGAAGTTTTATCAACCTTTTCGCCGGATCTCATCACCTCAAGCCTCAAGCTCTAATTCTAGGTTTTGCTACAAACTTGGGTTTCATTGTGTTTTCATTCTATTTTTGATGCTTGAATGTTATATTTGGTTGTTATGATGTGGTGGTTGTCCAATTCTTTGAGTTTTTCCTTCATTTGTAAATTTTGGGAAGCTTGATGTGTAGGAGAAACTCTTGCAAAATTTTTTTCGTGAGTTACTGTAGCAATGGCTGAAATTTTCATTCTTCACATTAAAATTGTTGTGTTTTCAATTTTTCCTTGATTCCATGATGTTCTAGTTACCTCCTATGATTGTATTCATAAAAATATCGGTTTGATCACTTGTTTTTGTGGTATAGGTATGCCAATCAAGCGAGTTTTATCAAAACGGTCACGACACGATGCGGCATCAAGTGGAGTGCCATCCTTTGCCTTACCACAACATAGGGACTTCTCACGGATTGTTGCCTCTTCTCCTTTACCCTTTGTTGGCAATGACTGCACTTTCACTGAACACTCTTCATCAAACAATTGGGGCAGTCACTCTATCATTTACTTATTATGGATTCTCCACCATGTTCTGCTGATTAGTGTACATTGAGGGCAATGTACGATTCTAGGTGTGGGGATGGGTTATTTGCATGCTTACTTCACCAGTGATAGCTATGATATATTGTTAGGAACCTCCTGGCTTGAATGAATGATAGTAATGAGTTGTAAGGTTATTTGTGCTATAAGGAAGTCGTGTTTTTTTCTTTCTAGTGCTTTCTTCACAGCTTTGACACAGTGTTTCTACCTCGTTTGACCTCGCTAACCCACTGCTTTGATTTAAAGTGTTAGAATGGTAAATTCATCCCTCAATGGTCTTTTAAGAGATTTTGGTTCTTTTGTTCATTTTGCTTTATCCCTAAGTGAAGTTTTGCATGAAGGTGCTCAAGAGACATGTATATATTTGTTATCTTTAAAAAGAGTCTATGTCAAGATTCCTCCGCTAATTTAGCACGAATGCGCCTATGTAGACCGTAATCAAGTAGGTTGGGTGGCTCTTGTGCCTAATCAGCATGTGCATCCTTCTGAAAGATTATAAAATATTTTGTGCAGTCTACGTTAGCCGGACTCGAAAAAAAAAATGAAATGAAAAAAAAAAGAGAAAAAAAGAAATGATGAAAAAACAAAGAAAGAGAAGTATTTGTTCTCCTGGACTCAATCATGCATTCACTTAGATACTAAAGTGTTGAATGTGGACCGAAGGACTCTTGACCTACTATTGAGGGTGTCTTTAACATTTCTAACACCGGTAGTCATTGAATGTGGTGTGAATGGGGAGAGCGAGGGATGAAGCATACACACACTCACGGGAAAGCACTCTAAAGGAATCATGACTATCTCTACTGAGTCGGTTATTGTACAACTCATTTTCTTGAATTCATTTCATCTGTGCCTGTGGGGTTCTTCACTATTTGAGCTTGAGGTCATACATTTAGCCGTTTATCATTTTGCCCTTATTCTTTCATGTGTGTTTGCTTGGGGACAAGCAAACGCTTAGGTGTGGGGATATTTGATAAACGCCTAAATGTATGTATTTTATATGTATTAATCTTGTATCTTTTGTGAATATGTTAACGAATTGATGCCCGCTTTTATGTCTAAATTGGTTATTTCGATGTTGCAGGGTCTTAAATGAGTCAAACAATGCTCAAAAAAATGCAAATCGGATGAATTCGACATCAAAAACGGCATTTTTTTGGGGTCACGGCACCGATAGCGGCATCGTGAGCGACGCTGTAGCGTGTCATTGTTCTTGCCGCGCCATTTGGCTGGGAGTTTCACGGGCTCCATGCGCCCGCATGGATGCCCGTGAGGTTTGCTGGGAATTCTCAAGCTCGGTTACTGTAGCAAAAACACTGTATCAAACGTATCGTAGCAAAAACACTATAGCTGAGCACTGTAGCACCGGCAGGTTTTTGGGCATTTGGTCAGGAGCTTTCACGGGCTCCATGCGCCCGCATGGAGCCCGTATGGACCGACGGGGTATATAAGAAGTCGATTTCTTCTAGGGCAAGGAGAGGAGTTTTTTTGGGGAGAGTTCTTCAAGCCGATTTTTCACCCAGCTTTTTGAGAGGCAAGATTACATGTTTTTGGAGAAGGGAAATCTAAGGGAGAAGCTCGGATTTGGCTAGATCTTCATCGATCTCTTCTTTGGGAGTTTGTAGACGAGCGAGGGAAGCCGCCCCCCATTGCGGCGTTCGTGGAAGCCTTTCCACCTAGCTTGGCTTGTCTTCCTTCTTCCATTGTTTGAGGCAGTTTTTATTATGCCATTTGTAGTTGTTTGCATGGATTTGTTTGTATGGACGAGTAGACCCCAAGGTCACCGGATGCCGGTGAACCTTGGGGTGAACTTGTGTATTTGGATGATTTAAGTTTGTTTATTGCAATTGTTGTGTTTTGAGATTAATTCTTGGTGCATTTGATGTGTTGCTTACATGAGAACTCAGTAAAACCAACCGCTAGGGTTGTACTTGGTAGCGTGACCATCGCCTTTTGTACTAGACACACCAAGTTTGGAAGGGATTCATGTACGAATCACGCCCGTGACCATCGGGTATTCTATACCCCTCCACCATTAGGGCTAGACCAAGTTGTGTTCCGCTCTAATTAGGGATTTCCCCACTTGTTAATGCAATCGTATGAGGATTTGATCGAAGAAATTCTGTGTCAATACTTATACCGGATTAGGGGTCAATGGCCGTGACCATCGGGTTGACCTAATCTAGGAAATCTCTAGGTCCAAACCTTCAATTGCATGACATTCTTAACATCCCCGTGCACTTCAAGAGTCTCCCTAGGGAATCCGCGATCCGCGACTGCCTTTTCCCCGATTTTTATACCCCTCTCCGTATTTTTAGTCTCCACTTGTAGTTATCTTATTTAAATTAATAGATTAGGGAAACCTTTCGAATCATGGCGGCTAGACAATAAGCGAAGAGGAAGTAAGGGTAGATCCTTGGGCCCTGGGGAATACGACCCTCTCGTGCTCGCACGAGAGGTATTACTTGACGACTCCGTGCACTTGCGGATCGCACTCATCACCCACTATTTAACAAAATGTATTTCTGTTTAATTATCAATGTCTTTGCTTAACCTTGTTTAAATGTTCGTGTTCTACGTTGTACAGGTTCAAGTTGATGCGCATGTTATGCAACTGCCGTGAGCAAGCAAACAAATGGGATACCTACTTATGCTCGGACATACATTCGAAGGTAGAGATAATTGTTGAGGATAGCCGAAATATTCGTGTTGATCGTTGTGTCGATGATCAATATGAAGTGATTGACTAGTGCAGCAACTCTGTAGATCTTGCCATCAGAACATGCTCATGTCGCAGATGGCAAGTTTATGGTATCCCGTACAAACACGCTTGCGCTGCCATAATGCAGACAGACACCAACGTTCATCGATTTATTAGCGGCTACTTCACCGTCGACAATTACAAACTGGCGTATAAGGAAGCTATATTCCCCATACCTGATGATGACAAGCCTACGGACGAAAATTGTGAACTGCATCTGCGACCGCCTATGACTAGAAGGCAACCTGGGCGTCCTAGACGAAAGAGGATCGAGTCGTAAGTGTTTAAGGTCCGCGAGTTACATTGCAGCCACTGCCACGGCTCCGGTCACAATCGCAGATCTTGCAATGAAACTGTCGCCGACTAGGCATTGTAAATAAACAAATTTTTTAAAAGAAACAAACTTAATTGTGTCCCAACTTTTAATATTTAAACAGAGAAACTCTTATTTTAACAGGTAACACATATATTTAAATAAAGATAGTGTTTGCTTAAACAGAGACTACTGTATTCTAAGATATTATCATACGTTGTTTGTTTAAACAGAGACGACTTTATTTTAAATTTAAACACTGATATTTAAATAATAAAATTGAAAGTTAAACAAAAACAAAAAGTCAATTACATAAGTATACAGACTAGTAAATTTACATTGAAAAATAATTTGTCATGTTCTTCGAAAACAATGAATTGAATTTAAATTTATAACGACATCATCGAATTACATTTGAAAACAAACAAGATCATGGCAATTCTATTTCCCTGCAGTCGAAGACCCCCCTTTCTCAGTGATGCCGGCTGCACTCCCTTCCTTAAGTATGCGGGCAACATACTTTAATCTCAGATAAGGGATGTCTGTTTGCGGTAGCCATAACTTTTCATCGTTGAGTAACCGCTCGATAAACCGCATGACATAGACGACGTAGTCGATACTTTCTCTTTTTTGTCGTGGGGTTTCCATGTCGTGGACTAGTGGGTAATTTGTGGCCACCGTCTCGCCGAACTCCATATCTATACACGTGTCGAATAGATTATGCTGTCGAGATATACAATTTGAGATTAGAATACTGATTATTTACCAAAGAACTTACCATTTCTAATGTGTCTTTGTCGTACTCCACACTTTCGCATGAAGAATAATGCCTGTATTCTTGTTTGTTATTGTCAAGGACCACGACATAGAAGTGGTCATTCGTGATTATCGGGAGGATGACAATGTCAACATCCTGCAGCTTGCGCGCGGCATCTCTGATCATAGAGAAAGTCGTGTCAGATGCGTCCTCCTGCGTTGACATAAACAGAGCCAGTTGTCGTGTGATCGTTGCTTTCTTCTAGTAACTACTTTCACCGTAGCACAACATCCTTAGGGTCTTGCTGAAACGGACTTTTTTTCTGATTCCTGTCAGCTCGTAAAACCAGATGTTCAGCCCGACCGAGAAAACCTTAATATACCCTGTATTGGTCTTCTTCCCCGCGCATCTAGCTTGCACTCGAGCCGCCGCTTTTGGATTGTCCTCCATAAGCCACTTGTGCATCGCTTGCGCCCATCGTATCACCCCATGCCAGGTAGATCATTGACATAATCAATGATCCAGTTCAGAACCGAGCATGAGGTATTTGGGAAGAGGATTGTACCCATAAGGTACACCATTAGGAGTTTGGAAAAATTTTCTTCTTCTCCCCTCGTCTCAACAAGTTGCTCAAGAGTGCTCTTGATGGAGTCTCTGTGTCTCTCATAGGTTTTTGATAAATACCTCTCTCCGAAAGCTGAGCGTGTTTTTTTCTTCTGAAACACGACTTCGTCTCCATCGCAACGCAAACCAAAAATGAGGGCCACATCTTCAGGCCTGAAACTCAGCAGACTTTCCCCGATCCTGAATTTATTGGTGCGACCATCATACCTTTGCAATAGAGAATCAAGAAAGGGTCCTCTCTTGGAATACAACTTTTAGCTTAGTAAATGCTGCAAACGGTGTCCTTCGGATGATCTCCTAGTGTCGAGGGGTCATGTGAACTTTCAATTCAGCCAAGGTCTCCACTACTAGTATCAAGTAGCATCGCCCATTAACGAGGTTGACCACCATAATCACAAACCTGCGACAATAAAAACACATTCAGCAGTATTCACAAATTTTTAAGTGGAAATATAAGGTTTTAAACGGTAACCTCTCAATATTTAAATAGAGATATCACTTGTTAAACAGAGACTTATTTTCTTAAATAAAGAGAATAATACTTAAACAGAGACAACAAAATTTAAATGGTAACCTCTCATTTTTTAAATGTAAACCTCATTTGTAAAACTGCAACCATAACAAATGAAAGGGGAAACGTACATTATAAACATTACACAAATCATAACAATCGAAAAACTATTTTGATCGTGTACACAAACAAAAATGTAAAACAAAACAAAACCCTAGCCGAGAAATCTCCTGCAAACTAATAAAACCCCAGCGAAGAAATCCCCTTGCAAACCTCAATATCTTCCTAAAAACAGAACCACAAAACAAAACCGAAAAATTTTTCTTTATAACAGAATAGTTAACAAAAAACCCTTAATCAATACCTTAGATTGCAAACTGATAAAATGCCGAATACTTACGTGGGACTTCTCCTTCGAGACACCGGTCGAAAAGGGAAAAAGCTGAAATTACAGAGGATGTACCGGTAGAGACAACTTCGGAAAGGGAAAAGCTGAGTTGAGAAAAAACAAGTATATGTCTCCAGTAAAGTCGTCTCTTGGGGTTACCCTAAAGGGCCATTTGGTTCGTGGTAATGTGAAAACATTATCGCCTGTTACGTGGTAATCTGAAAAGATTACCACGTTTGGATTGATGGTGATGGTAATATTGATGGTTATCTGTGATTACCAACCTTCGAAGATTACCAAAAAACTTAGTAATCCCATTACCACCAAAATAGGTGGATATGTTGGATTACCAAGTGGGTGGTAATCTGAAATATTTTTTGGACAAATATGCCCTTTATTTAATAATAATAATTTTTATACTTTATTTGTTAGAAAAAAAATTAAATTTAAATAACATTATTTTAGGAATATGTTGATCTTCGAAAATTTATTTTTAAATCCAAGAATTTATTTTATTTTAAATTTAAACTTGCATAAAATGGTAGACACAAGGGTAATATAGGAAATTTAAAATATTACCAAGTTGATTACTATGTAATATGATTTTCTAACCAAACATGGTTATCATTAATTACCATAATATTCCTGGCATATAACATTCCCGATTTTATTACCACGGTAATCTCGTTACGTGGTAATATATCATTACTACGAACCAAACGACCTCTAAGAAAAACCCCTCACTTCCTCTCAAACCGCTGAAATGGTTGTAGTGCCACGACTTCCCATACAAGGGCAACTTCGTCCATAAAATTTAAAAATAACTCCGTTAACCACCGTTACATATGTTGGGGGTTTGGAAAATATTGAGTTTAAAAGAAAAAGGGTTTTTAGGGATTTTCAAATTAAGGGGTATTTTATGACAATATTGCAAACTTATGGTTTTTTTTTTAACAATTTCCACTTCTTTAAAAGCATACATAATAAAAGAAAATATTCTCATTTATATATATAATAATAATGACCTTATTTACCGTCCCCTCCCAGATAGGCCCTTAGCTGTCAACAAATTACAAACGAGTAACGCATGGCATGGAAGAGGCTCCTTACAAGGACACACACACTCACAAATTCCATATTCTCCCACGCTCCCAAGCATGCAGACCAATTCGATGAGGACAAAGCACTCCGCGTTTGTCCCCATGCCTCTCACCAAATCCAGGTTCAAACCTCTTTTTCTCCTCCCAAACCTCCCCCTCTCCTTCACTCTACCGCAATCTCATCCCCAAAGTACAACCCTTCCTCCTCTTTTTCATCCCAAACTTAACCTCATGTCACCACTTCTTGTTTTTTTTTTTCTTTCTAGAGAAATAACTTTGAGATGACCCACGAGTACATGTCCATCTCTCCGAGCACGACGTCGGCCTTGGGGTCACCATTCAGTACTCCGTCTACACGCGAGCTCAAGTCCGACGAGCGCGGGATTTATTTGATCCAACTCTTACTCAGATGCGCCGAGCAAGTCTCGGCCAACTCCTTTGACCAAACTAACCAATGTCTCGAGCACATCTCCATGCTCGCCTCCCCAACGGGCGACACCGTGCAACGCATAGCGTCCTGCTTCACCCATGCCCTCGCTCTCCGAGTCCTCAGCTCCTGGCGTGGCTTCTACATCGTCCTCAACCCTCCTCCTCCGACTCCCGCCGAGTCCCTCGCCGCCCGCCGCCACTTTTTCGACCTCTGCCCTTTCCTCCGTCTCTCTTACATGATCTCCAACCAAGCCATCATGGAAACCATGGAAGGCGAGAAGATGATCCACATCATTGACCTCAGTTTCTCTGACCCAGCCCAATGGGTTCCCCTTCTCCACCTCCTCAGAGACCGCAAAGAAGGCCCTCCTCACCTCCGAATCACCGGCATTAACGAACACAAACAACTCCTCGACCACACTGCGGTTCTCTTATCCGAAGAAGCCGAACGTCTCGACATCCCTTTCCAGTTCAACCAGGTCGTATCCAGGCTCGACAACCTCGACCCCAACCTAGTCCGGATCAAAACTGGCGAAGCTCTCGCCATCTCTTCTGTTCTTCAGCTCCATTGTTTGCTCGCTTCCGATGATGACGCCGCAGCCGCGCGTAAGGGAACTCCATTTCTCACGTCCAGGAACTCTTGCAGCATCGCCCAGTTCCATAGGATTGTTCAAATGAGTCAAGGAACACTTGGGGAGTTACTTGAGAAAGACATTTTGCTTAATGGCTATAGTATGAGTCCTGATTCGGCTTCTTCGTCTCCGTTTGGTCTTCCACCTGCGCCGAAGATGGAGAGATTCTTGTCATGGCTCTGTGGTCTCTCACCAAAGGTCATGGTTGTCACTGAGCAAGAGTCAAACCATAATGGGTTTAGTATGAATGAAAGGTTCATGGAATCCTTAAACTACTACGCGGCGTTGTTTGATTGCTTAGAGTCAACGATGGCGAGGCCATCCGCGGAGAGGATGAAGGTGGAGAAGCTGGTGTGGGGGGAGGAGATAAGGAACATAGTGGCTTGTGAAGGTGTGGAGAGGAGGGAGAGACATGAGAAGCTTGAGAAATGGGTGCACAGAATGGAGATGGCCGGGTTTGGTAGTGTGCCGTTAGGGTACTACACGTTGTTGCAGGCCAGGAGGTTGTTGCAGGGCTTTGGGTGTGAAGGCTATAAGATCAGGGAAGAGAATGGTTTTCTTCATCTTTGTTGGCAGGATCGATCTCTTTTCTCTGTTTCCGCTTGGAGACGCAGGAGGTTTGATTGATTTTTTTTACTCCTTTGTTTTTTTCTTTTTTTATATAAAGTTTTCTTGATCTTGAATGGATGATTATAGATTTTAATGAATGACTTTTCTTCTTCTTATTTGGCATTGTGCTTGTTATATTGATATATATTTAATTTTTAAAAAATATTTGGTGAAAATGTATTTAATAAAATTGTTATTTAGGGTATTTCACATTTTGAATATTAAGCAATAATGTGAATTTATGCAGTGAGTCGACTAAAAGGATTATATATATGTATGGAGAGGAACTACTGTAATACAATCTAAATATTTTTAATATATAATATGATGGATCAAAATATATTGTTTTAGTTTTTATGTGATTTTCATGTCACAATTATATGTTTATTGTTATTATATAGTTCTAATTTAATATTATTAGATTATTATTACTTTATGATTTTATATAGTTGTTGTGTTTATATAATTTTGACTTGCAACTACTAAACATAGAGAAATTACTCATTATGTCTCTTTTAATTTTTATTTGTCACCATCAGATAATTTTTTTTATGTTTTAATCTTTATTAAAATTGTTTTTTTATCCATGTGTTGATTTTAATAAATGAATTAGAAGTTTTTAGTAGAAATAGTTTAAATAAAATTATCATGAGTTTTTCATTAAAAATAAAAATATTTTATATTTACAACTAATGTTTAATGATGTAGATTACAAAAGGAGTTTTAAATATAGTAAAAAAAAACATTTCAACAGAAGTTTAATGCCAAAATTATTTTAGATTGTGGTAAATATCATAAAAAAATTATTATAAATCATATTTGACAGGACACGAGATGATAAGTAATTTCAATTTTTTTCAAATAAAAAATTTAATAATTTATAACAAGATCTTATGTCAACTAATTTATTTTTCTTACAGCAGAGGAATAGTTAATTTTGTATCCATTGCTTGGAATGGTTGTGAAACCTATGCAAATGTTTGTCTTATGTCTAGATTTTAGGAGGATGTCCTGCATCATGGCACTGTTTAACATTGGAAAATGATTTAAAAATGAGTTCATTTTCTTGTTATTTTATTTTTTTATTATTTCGCTTGTCTTATCATTAAAAATGAAAGGTCATTGTTAAAACCGCTCTAATTGCTTCGAGTATACAAGGTAAAAGATCCTAATATTAACTCTCTTGCAGGTGTGAAAAATCTTGTTGACAGACGTGCACATCTTATTCTTTTGAGTTGTCCACTCCATGGTTGAGGTGGGTACAGGCCGATTAACCGGCCCGGTGGATCTGACCCATCAGGTTATGGTTCATTGGCCCACCAACACGGACAGGCCAGACTGGGTGTAGAACCCGCCGGGCCGGGTTGGCCCGTCGAATCTGGCGGGTTCGGGTCACAAAAAACTGGACCCGGAATCGGACCGGCTTCCATGTTGACCCGGCGGGCCGGGGCTACCCAGCGGGTGGGCCGGCGGGTCAATCTGACGAGCCCGACCGGGTTGGCCCACCCGATTAAAAATAATTAAAAATTCAAAAAATTCAGACAAAAATAGGAAAAAATTCACAAAATTCAAAAAACGGGTTGGGCTCGGCGGGCCGGGCTGAGTTACAACCAAGTTCTAAGCCGGGTTTGGCCCGACGGGTTGACCCGGCACGCCAACCCAGCGGGCCACGGGGTGGGGCTAGCCCAACCCGTAACTGACCCATCTCCATGACGGGCCGGTTACGGGTTGTTGGCCCGGCTTGCCGGTTGCCAGATGGTCCGTGCCCACCTCAACTCGACTGAGTCCCCTCTGCTTTATTTCTTACATAGACCATTACGAAAAAAAATTCAATGTAAGCATAACTTTATTTTTCGTTTCATACCCGGTGCTAAATTCACTTAAGAATCAAATGAAAAAAATGAAAATTTCTTTTCGAAACCACATTAAAAATGAATATTTTTTTCTAAAAGGTTCATTACTAATTCTATTAGCGATGGTCGGAGTAGTTCATTTTAAAATTTAAAAATAAATTTGAAACATATTTATATCTATTAATTCCATCATGAGTTGTGAATTATCAATCTATTAGTTATCTATTCTTGGTCTTGATAGTTTTGATTGCTTTTGTTAGTTTCGGAGGGATAAGTATGTATAGAGTAAGCGGTGAATCTCATAAGAAATTAAAACACATACACACAATCATACAACAGAAAGAAGATACACAAGTTGGCTACCCAGTTTAGCGCAACTTTGCCTACATCTAGGGGGCTAAGCCCGGAGAAACAATCTGCTAAAAGAGGTGATAGAATAAGGCATACAACACTCCCTTACTCACTCAATACAAAGAATGTCCTCTTGAGATTGCCCGATGCCCACTCTCATCAATTCTCACCAAAGGGTCTCTCACTCGTGGCTCACCCTAAATCTACAAGCAGGATATCTTATATAGACGCACCTATGCCCTAATAGATCTTCCTCTTTTAGACTTCCCGTAGCTTCCTAACTTGGACACCTTCCAAAATTAGATGTTGCAACACTGCCCTCCTTACTGAACATGACTGAGTTCTAGCCAGTTGTAACCAAATTTGGGACATCTTCATTCCTCCTGTTTCCTTCAGTTCACTTCGTAGCAGTTGACTCGTCTCGAGCTCCTCATACCTGCAACTGCTTCTTTCCTTACGTCATTTCAGCAAGCCCTTCTCCCGAGGGTCGCACCTACCAAGGCACACGCAACCATCTCATCAAAGATGGTCACCGAAGATCTCCTAATCTTCTTTCTAAACTTGGTCCAAGTTTGGTCTTCTCATGTGATCTTCGTTTTAATCATGGAAATATTGTTACTAAACTTGATCTCCTATCATCCAAGTTTAGCCTTCAATATCTTTAAGCATGATATCCAATCATTCATGCTTGGATCTTTAGATCTTCAATCAATCTCTCATATATGATTAGTCTCCTTGAATAGCTCTACCAATAAGTAGCCTTCTGAAGATCTTTTCTCAACAAAGAATAATTCCTCCCTTAAAATAGATCTTCCATAAAAGGAGTCTACCAAAGATATGATTTATTATCCTGGATCTTACCAAGGATAGATAAAATCATACCTAAGATAAAACTTACCCTTTTTATGAGATCCTTTAAACTTGATCTTTTTTCCAAAAATAATTCTTTTTCAAATAAGAGGTAATTCTTTATTTATAATCTCCATCATGATCCTCTAGCCCACTTCTTCCTTAAGTGCCATGTCATTATCCTAGTCACTTTTCTTTTTTGCCAAGTCATCATTGCCACGTCATCTTCCTTTGATTTGTCATATAATGCTAATTTAAGTCTTCAGACCTAACAGCTTTTAGTTGAATTTTTCTAAATTCTTAACTTTATAGTGAAAAGGGCATAGGTAAATATATACTAATATTGATTAAATATAATTGGACAATGAGAATACACTGCCAGACCCACGAGCATAGATTTGGTCGTGCATCTCACTAGAGAAAGAAAGTAAGGATCCATAACTAAATCCACACATATCATTGGGTATGGCTAATTAGACTATGGTTGAATTTAAAAAATGGTGGATATGATAAGAATTTAGAATTGATGAAATAATGGCTTATTTTTCATTTATCGAAGAAGAGTATAAATAGGTTACTAACAAAATCATATGTTACATACAAAATTTGAAAACAATAATTTAAAATTAGAAAATAACTCTAATCAAGGGCATTTAAAATTCTTATACAAGTCTAAATATAGCTATACAATAATCTAAATAAAGTAATATTATTTAATATCTCTAATAGGCCCCCCGCAAGTTGGATCTCTAAAGGGAAAATCCAATCTTGAGTAGTAACTAATGAAAGTGTGTGCGGGGTAAGGCTTAGTGAGAGCATCCACTAACTGATCCGTGAAGAGACATGCCAGCCGTATTCGTTAAGAACTCCATTATGAACTTGTTGATAAGTGCTTGTGTATAATTAATACGAAGTATTCTTTTATTACATTGAGTATTACTTTTCTCAGATTTTATCGCTTAGTCTTGTGTATATGTGTTCGTTTGTGCATTTTGGGTTGTTGAGACAATTGTGGAAGAAATGAACCAAAAATAGATTGTGGATGCATTTGTTGATTAAGTCTTGGAGTGAACAAACGTGAAGACACAAGTTGTGCTCAAAGACATGTAGGTGTGTGCCAACCTCCATTGTGCTCAAGCGATTACGCAATTTAGAGGGTGTTAAGTGCTTGTGTGATCAAAATGTGAAGTGTTCTTTCCTTATGATGACCATTACTTTTAGCAGGTTTAAGCGCTAATATATGTGTATTTGTGTTTTTTTGCGCATGTAGGGTTGTGAAGCTAAGTATTGAGAAAAGAAGCCAAAAGTATATCGTAAACGCATTATTTGGTGGAATCTTTGAAAGAACAAACCCGAAGACACAAGTGGGACTTCAAGATACGTGAATGTGTGCCAACCTCCATGAATTCAAATCATTACAATGAGTTGGAGGGGCACAAAGGCAGTCACATTTGCGTATCCCAACTTGTGCATTGATAACAAGATCTTCACCAACGAAGCCTTAGATTGAAGAAGAATTGCGATCTACGACATAAACGTGTGGAATTGGGAGTGTTTTTGGCCGAGTATTGTTGTAGGTACTGTAACGAAAGACTGCAGAAGTACTATACCAGTTACTATTCACAGCCGGCTGAAAATAGGAATTCTAGAGAATCTACAAGGGCGTGTGGAAATTCCCCACGACCGTGTAGAAATTCCACAGGCCTGTGTGGCAGATCCACAGGAGCGTGTGGATGCCCGATTCCAACCCTATTTAAGCGGTGATTAAGCCCGATTTTGGGGATCTTTTTCCCCTCTTCTCTTCTACTTTTATTCATCGTTTGGGAAGCCGTCGGCTAGGGTTTGGAGAGGCTTTTGGCAAGTCTTTGGAGTGGTTTGAGGGATTCGACACTGCGATTCGCTTGAAAGAAGGTTATTGGGGGAGCTTTCATCGGCATAGATCCGGCGAGGTGTACCCTAGGCCGGACAAGGGGACCTTTGGAGAATACTTGGCTACTCTATAAGACCATCGACACGACTACCGAGGGGGTTTTCTTATGGAACACTTGTTTTTACTTTCGATTTCATTGTTGATTATATTGTGCTCCATGGAGAGCTAAAACCCCTAGTGGGTACTTGGATTTTGTAAACCCTAGGATGTCATTGTTTCATTGATCTGTTATTATGCTTTCCTTAATTGATGTTTTAATTGAATCCAATTTTGAGTGCTTGTGGAATGATTTCTCCCCTAGAGTGACACTAGGGTTGAGAGTCCATCTTGGTAACCATTGTAGATGAGTGACACACTACGAGGGTTAGACATTGCTTGATTGGAGAGGGTTGAGAGGGTGAGTCGAGAGGTAGCGGAGCATCCCCTTTCCTCTCCGATATGATTTATCCTATCTCCATTTCCTTGAGTTCTTGGCGATCACAATAGAGTAAAGTTCTAGAGGATGAACTCCGCTGGGGCTTAGTTGCGCGAGCAACAAAGTGAAGCATTAAGGGGATCTTAGTGTCTGGGGCTTAGATGTAACTAGGGGTCTTTCGCTTGTACCAAAGGGTTAGGTCTATACATAGGAAGAGAGTTTATCACTTGGATTCCCTAGAACTCCATGCAACTTTATACAGTGTGAGGTGTTGGGACTGAGCGATTTCTCCGCCGGGACATAGTGTAGTGTTAGTCACGGTTGACCTTAGATTTGGGACCATGTGCTTAAGGATTTCCACGACTCATTGAGTATTGGTTAGGAAGTATAATAGTTGGTCTTGCACTTGAAACATTAATCCTAGGGGGAGCATTGTCCGAGTACCCCACTTTTATCGATTGCCTTACCTCTCACTTACTTTTGCATTTCATTCTTGTTTCTATTTTTATTTTGTTTTCATTACATTTTATCAACACTATCATTATTCATTTTCACGTGGTTAAGTAGCAAGTTTAAGTATTATTACTCCCTACTCCCTGTGGATACGATACCCTACTCACCTGGGATTTATTACTCGAGAAACCCGTGCACTTGCGTGTCACACGCAAGAGGCGTTGCCAAGTTTTTGGCACCGTTGCCGGGGTGTAGGCGTTTAGAGATACTTTGCACTTTGTTATCTTAGCTATTTATTCATTCTCTTTCATATCTTCTTATCCTATCATCGTTCTGATTTTGTTTTCTTTATTTTGGTGCAGCTCCAGGTTATGACCCGAGGGAACCCTTCGATACTAATTGAAGGTGATCCTGAACTTGAACGTACACTCAGAAAAAGGGATAAAGAACTTGTGCAAGAACTGCCGAATCTAGATGAAATTGAAGGATCTGACAACATGGCGGAATAGAATGAACAACAAAGAACTCTCTCTGATTACGCCAGACCGTTAGTATCGGGGACACAATCTAGCATTGCGTGACCCCCGATTACAGCTCCGAACTTCGAGCTGAAGCCAGCATTCATCCAGATGATACAGCAGTCAGCGGAGTTCAATGGTTTGGCCGATGAGGATCCAAACAATCACATTGAGAACTTCTTGGAAGTTTATGGCATGCTAAATATCAACGGTGTTAAGGATGATGCTATTATATTGAGGGCTTTCCCATTCTCTCTAAAAGAAAGAGCTAAGCAGTGGTTACATTCTTTACCACGAGCATCCATCATGACATGGAATGAAATGGTCGAAGCTTTTCTTGCAAGGTACATTCCCCCGGGAAAATCGGCAAAGTTTCACAATGAGATATCATCGTTTGTTTAGATGGAGCTCGAGTCCTTGTTTGAGACATGGGAGCGATACAAGGATCTTTTGCTGAAGTGCCGACAGCATGGATTCCCCGAATGGATGATCATTCAGACTTTTTACAACGGGTTGAATCCAAGTAAAAGACAACTTCTAGATGCTGCCATAGGAGGTACAATGGGGAATAAGACCCCCGATGAAGCCCGACAATTAGTAGAAGAAATGGCCATGAATGCTACTGACACGCGTCCGAATATGCGTGTAAACCGCAAGTGCACGGGTGTCGAAGTAATAATTACCCCGGTGAGTGGGTAGTCGAATCCACAGGGAACGGAAGTATTAGTAATAACCACTTCTCAATTATCTAGTCGGAATCAATGAATATGATGAAGTGAACTAATTGCAAGCAAAGCAAAACGAGTATGCAAGAAATAAAAGTAGAAGAGTCTCAATCACTAAGGATGAGGTATTCGAGGCAATGATCCCCCTAAGATCTTCCTTGAAGCTCAAGATTCACTAAATGCTCCAGAATCAAGTCTAATGAGTCGAGGTAATCCAACGATAACCAATCCTTGTCTCCAAGCAAAAGGCACTAGTCCCCTACAAGGTCCCGGTGGAGAAATCGACCAATCTCAACACTTCACACCCTATATGACCGCATTATGCTACAAGGAAACCTAAGAGTGAAACCGATTCCTAAATGTAGATCCAACCATAATTCCCGGCGAAAGATCCTAACCCCTACAAGGTCCCGTGGAGAAATCGAGCAATCTCACGCCTCACACCAAATATGGTTGCAAAGAGAATATGGAATACGGAGATAGGAAACACTCAATCGAAGGGAAAGGGGACACTCCTCCATCTCAAAGGCTCACCCTCTCAACCCTCTTTAATCTTGGAAATCTAACTCTAATGGAGACCTCTCACATCAAAGTATTAAATCATGCAATGTAAATCAACCACAAGGATTAACAACACTAGCAAGCAATTAAATCACAAGATTAAAACTCAAGACAACTCGGATTAACTAGAAGCATTAAGAGAATCAATTCAAAATATAAATCTTAAGGTTCACATGCCCAAATACCCACTAGGGTTTAGCCCTCCATGGGCCTAGTTACAAAACAATAATGGATACAATGAAAAGCAATAAAAACCCATAGAGAAAAACCCCCTCGAATTAGCGGATTGGCCTTGATTGGTAGTTCTACGTCTTGAAGGGTTCCTCTCGAAGCTAGGGTCGCCAATGGCTCCCCAAGATGCTATGACGTCGAAGGAACCCTATCAAAGTTGGTGAAGAACTCCCCTCTCAATCGGGCGAAGACCTTCTCCTCAAACCCTAGCAGCCTCTCTCTCAATGTCTATGCTCAAAGCTCCGCCAAAAAGTCCCTTTAGAATCGGCCAAAAGGTGTATTTATAGCCTCACATCGCGTCTGTCATGTGCCCCCACGCGCCCGCGTGGATTTTCCACAAACGCGATGATAAACATTACTACATTACTTTTGCTACAGTGATTTCCACAAACGCGATGATAAACATTCTCCTTTTAAGGCCACACGATCGGGCACACGATCATATGGTAGGCTATACGGCTTTTCCTTCATCAATGCATCTTGAAAGGTCTTGAAATCTTTACAAAGAGGAGGAATGTGGAGACATGGCTGCCTTTGTGCCCTTCCATTGATAACTTGGCTTGCAAAACTATGGAAGTTGGCACACATCTCCTCATACACGAACTCCTCTTGTGTCTTCCAACTTGATTTGTACAAGAACTCCCAATATTATGCCATGATAGCCTATCTTCGCTCCCTTTTGAAATCCCAATGCCTTCACAACCTATATGCATAAAAGAACACCCAATACACGAAATGAGACATAAACCGTATAAAATATGATGCTCAATGTATGTAAAACATGCATAAAAACATGTTCACTCAAGTACTTATCAGCTACCAATGGAGTGCAAGGGGAAAGGAAGAAAGTGACCGGACTCTATGAGATCGATGCGGTTACATCGTTGGCGGCCTAAGTAGAGGTATTGAGTAAGAAGCTAGACACTCTAACTTCCCCTAGATTAGCGGCCGTAATGAATTGTGATGGATGCGAGGGAGGACATGCCCCATCCGATTGCCCGATAGCCGTTGGTGGTACTTCATCCATTGAGCAAGTTAACTTTGGGAAATGCAATGAGAAACCAAGGCAATCCTGATAGCAACACCTACAACCAGGGGTGAAGGAATCACCCAAATTTCTCATAGAAAAACCAATGGCAGCAAAAGGCTATAGCACAACTGGGTTTCCAACAACAACAACAAGCCCCGAAAATGAAAAATAGAGTTTCAGGTTTGGAGACCCGGATGACCAACTTAGAGAAAGCCTTGACCTAATTTGTGCAATCATCGGATACACGGTTCCAATCGGTCGAGGCTACACTTCGCAACCACACCGCTTCATTGCACAACCTAGAAAATCAAGTGGGGCATATCGCGAAGTCTCTATCGGAGAGACCACAAGGAAGCTTACTCGAGTAACACCGAAACCAACCCACAAGAGAATGTGAAGGCGATCACTTTGAGAAGTGGTCGTGAGGTTGAAGGTAGGCTTCTAAGTGAGAAGACCAATGTTAAAGCACTGGAGGTCGTAGAGGTTGAGAAGGAAGCAACTAAGGAGAAGGAGGTTCCACCACCACCTTACAAGCCAAGAATCCCCTATCCCAAGAGGAAGTTGGAAGAGAGTGCATCGGTGATCTTAAATGCCTCTTGTTCGACGGTCTTGCGAAAGAATATACCGAACAAGAAGAAAGACCCAGGAAGCTTCATCATCCCGTGCAATATTGGCAACTTGGGTAAAAAGATGGCATTGGCAGACTCAGGGCCAGCAAGTGAGAGATATGGCAATCGTGGGCAATGCTCCCCCTAGGATTAATGTTTCAAGTGCAAGACCAACTATTATACTTCTTAATCAATGCTCAGTGAGTCGTGGAAATCCTTAAGCACACTGTCCCAAATCTAAGGTCAACTGTAGCTAACTCTACACTATGTCCCGGCAGAGAAATCCTTTAGTCTCAACACCTCACACTGTGTAAAGTTGCAAGGAGTTCTAAGGAATCATAGTGATAAACCCTCTTCCTATGTATAGACCTAACCCTTTGGTCCAGGCGAAAAGGGACCCTAGTCATATCTAAGCCCCAGACACTAGAATCCCTTCAACGCTTCACTCTGTTGCTCGCACAACTAAGCCCCAGCAGAGTTTATTCTCTAGAACTTCACTCTATTGCGACCACCAAGAACTCAAAAAAATAGAGGTAGGATAAATCACACAGAGGGAAAAGGGGGCGCTCTGCTACCTCCCGACTCACCCTCTCAACCCTCTCCAATCAAGCAATGTCTAACACTCGTAGTGTGTCACTCATCTACAATGGTTACCAAGATGGACTCTCAACCCTAGTGTCACTCTAGGGGAGAAATCATTCCACAAGCACTCAAGATTGGAACTCAATTGAAACATCAATTAAGGAAAAGCATAATAAAAGATCAATGAAACAATAACATCTTAGGGTTTACAAAATCCAAGTACCCACTATGGGGTTTAGCTCTCCATGGAGCACAATACAATCAACAATTAAATCAAAAGTAAAAACAAGGGTTCCATAAGAAAACCCCCTCGGTAGTCATGTCGATGGTCTTGTGGAGTAGCCAAGTTTTCTCCAAAGGTTCCCTTGTCTGGCCTAGGGCACACCTCGCCGGATCTATACCGACAAAAGCTCCCCTAATAACCTTCTTCCAAGCGAATCGCGGTGTCGAATCCCTCAAACCACTCCAAAGACTTGCCAAAAGCCTCTCTAAACCCTAGCCGACGGCTTCCCAAATGATAGCGAAAAGTAGAAGAGAAGAGGGGAAAAAGATTTCCAAAATCGGGGCTGAATCACTGCTTAAATAGGGCTGGAATCGGGCATCCACACACCCCTGTGGATCTGCCACACGGGCCTGTGAAATTTCCACACGGGCATGGGAAATTTCCACATGTCCGTGTGGATTCTCTGGAAATCTTGTTTTTCGCTTGGCTGTGAACATTAACTGCTACATTACTTGCTACAGTATTTTGCTACAGTACCTGCTACAATACTCGGCCAAAACACTCCCAATTCCACACTTTTCATCGAGGCAACATAAATAAGCACACGTTTATGCCGTAGATCGCAACTCTTCCTCAATCAAAGGCTTCATTGGTGAAGATCTTGTTATCAATGCACAAGTCTGGATACTCAAATGTGACTGTCTTTGTGCCCCTCCAACTCATTGTAATGACTTGAATTCATGGAGGTTGGCGCACATTCATGTATCCTGGAGTCCCACTTGTGTCTTCGTGTTTGCTCCTTCCAAGATTCCACCAAATAATGTGTTTACGATCTACTTTTGGTTTCTTTTCTCAATACCTAGCTTCACAACCCTCCATGCGCAAAAGAACACAAATACACATATATTAGTGCTTTAACCTGCTAAAAGTAATGCTGATCATAAGGAAAGAACACTTCACATTCTTATCACACAAGCACTTATCATCCCCTTTCTCTTTTGATTAGTACATTTATCTTCGTATTCTCTAGGCTTTATGCAACCATATATGGTGTGAGGCATGAGATTGAGAAATTTCTCCATCGGGACCTTATAAGGGGTTAGGGATCTTTCATCTAGAAGTAGCGTTAGGTTTATCCTTAGGAATCAGATGTACTCTTAGGAATCCCTAGAGTCTATTATGGTTATATGTGGTGTGAGGTGTTGAGATTGAGTGATTACTCCACCGGGACCTCGTAGGGGACTAGTATCGATGATCTGGAGACAAGGACCGATTATTCTTGGATTACTTCAACTTGATTGACTCGGTTTAGAGATACTTCGTAAATCTTGCGCTTCATGTTAGATCTTAGGGGAGCATGGCTCAAGTACCTCATCTTCATTGATTGAGACTTCTCTCATTTCTACTCTTCCTTGCTTTCTTGTGACATTCATATTCTTGTAATTGAGTTTATTTCACCATATTCTAGATTCCGACTAGATAACTTAGAAGTAGTTACTTCTAATGCTTATGTTCCCTGTGGATTCGACTACCTTACTCATTGAGTATTTTATTACTTTAACACCCGTACACTTTGTGGTACACGCATGCAAGAGGTGTGTCAAATCTCTCGGCCCAAACCACCATTGCTATTTTACCCTAGCATCCTTCTAGATTTAGCAATCCTAAGGAGATCCACTTCCTTGACCAGTTTCCCCATTGATATCTCCATCTGATCTTTCTGTGATTTGACATTTCTATTTACTTCATTCAAACTTTTCAGGTAATTTTTATCACTTGAACCCGGGCTTATTTGGTTGGACAATAAGTGAAATGGAAGTAAGAGTAAATACTTGACCCCGAGGAATATGACCCTTGTGTTACACATAAGGTATTACTTGATGACCCTATACACTTGCGAACGGCACATCAGTTAGCATCAAAGAAAGCATGAAGATCAAGTGTGGACCGTCTATAAAGAAGAATACCCTGATCAATGGTTCCACAAAGATATTGAAGGAGACGTTTGGCCATATGCTAATAATCAGTGGTTGGATGATGCATAAACTGAGAAAGTTTGTTGGCCACATATGCAATATCTTGGCTAGTCAAAGAGAGGTATTGAAAGCTTCCCATAATGGTATGATATTATGTAGGATCTAAGAGTGCAGAGCTCGAATGAAGAGTAAGAGTAGGAGTCATGCCAAAATTTGTGGCAACCGGTCAGGCATCGGTCATCTTAGTATGAGCATGAAGATCAACAAGGTAACACCGTTGTGATAGAATGATACCTTGTGAATGAGAGACAACTTCTATGCCAAGAAAGTAGGTTAATGGACCAAGATCCTTTAATGAAAATCTAGTGGCCTGAAATGTAACGAATCCCTGAACTATTGTAGAACCAATCCGGTGATAATAATATCATCAACATAAAAAAATGATAGAGTTACTTTGTTTTTGTTGAAGATAAATATAGAGGTGTCAACGATAGAGTTGATGAAACAAAAGTGAATAAGGAACTGATAAAGCTCGCTATACTAAGCACGAGGTGCTTGCTTTAGACATAGATAGGTTTTCTCAACTTGTAGACATGCTAGATGTGGTTAGTATCAATGAAGCCCTATGGTTGTGTCATGTAGACATTTTTAGTGAAAGTACCCTTAAAGAAAGGCATTGTTGACGTCAAGTTGGCGGAGAGACCAACCATGGCTGATCTCAATAGAAAGCACCAAACGAACATTTGTGGGTTTGATAATAGGGCTGAACATCTTATGGTAGTCAAGACTTGGGCGTTAATGAAAACCCTTGGCAATAAGACGAACTTTATACTTGTCAATGAACTATCAAGTAAATGTTTAGTATGAAATATCTACTAGCAACCGACAATGTTCATAGGCTCATATGGTGGAACGAACTCCTAATCACCGTTTAGAACAAGGGCATCAAACTCCACGGACATAGCCTAACGCGATTTGTTATCCTTGATAACTTGAGTCACACATGTGGGTTCTATTTCTTGGGTAAGAAGAGCGAAGAGGTTATGTTTGATGATTGGCTTATGAATGTGATTACGAAAGTAGGTAACAATTGGAAAAGGTCTGGGAGGAGGGGGTAGTGGTTGGTTTGGGGAGTGGTTAAGGGTTGGGATTGGTATGAGGTGGATTTTTAGGTTGTTCAAGATTTCATAAGCTGGTTGAGTTAGGATTAAAGAAATTACCTAATGAGGGTGTTTTACAAGGTTGAGCCAGAAAGGGTGTGCTAAAAGCCGGAGTAATAAGAGGAATAAAGAGCCATATACAACCAGTAGAATTATCCATACAAGATAAATGTGGAAGTGGACCAATCATGGGAAATTCAGTTTCAACAAAATGAACATGCTGGGAAGTATATATTTTCTTGGAGATGGGTTCATAGCATAGATAGGCACTTTAGTTCTAAGAGTAGTTGTGAAAAATAGAAGGAGTGGAGCAAGGAGCCAATTTATGAGTAGAGTTTGGACAAAGCCATAGGTTGCAAAGATAACCAAAGACTTGTAATTTGTAATAATTTGGAGGAGAAATCAAAATGTTTATGACAGGGAGAGATCATGCCTAAGATAGTTGTAAGCCAACGATTGATAAGATGTGTTACTATAAGGAAAGCAGTATGACCAAAAGGAGAGAGATAAGGAAGCTCAGGATAGGAGAGCTAGACCAATTTCAATTATGAGTCGATGGCAATGCCCAGGAAAGCCATTATGTTTAGGTGTATGTAGAGGAGTGCTGAGATGGGAGATGTGGGTTATTGACAAAAATGTTCTTAGACCTGTGTACTCCCCCCTCCCCATTGTCAGAGTAGTGGGTAGCAACTCATGTTTGAAATAAGTTTTCAACCAATGCTTTTAAATGCTGAAAGAGAACAGAAACAGTTGATTTATGAGTGAGGGGATACAACAAGATATAATGAGCGTAGTGATTCACAAAGATGACATAGTATTTGAAATTACCAACAGCAAGAATAGGAAAAGTCCACACATCAGAGAAAATGATTTGAAGTGGAGCATGCCAAACAATGGTTGATTGATAAAAAAAGGGTAATTTATTACTTTTACTACAAGAGTAGCCCTTACAATGAAAAGGCTTACAGACAAATGAAGAAAAGGCTAAAGAAAAGGTATACGCAATATGCCTAAAGATAGACTCAGATGGATGACCTAAACAGTGGTGGTAATTAGTAGGAGAAGATTTTACACTTGAAAAAGCAAATTTGGATTTGGTAGGAGGTGAAGACACAAGCCATTCATACACACCATTTGTAGCTCGTCCCTGGAGCAGTGTTGTCCCTTCCATTAAATCTTTCACATGAAAAGAGTTGGATAAGAATTCAATGGATGTTTGATTTTTTTTGCAAAATTGAGAAATAGAAATCAAGTTTCGTTTCATATTGGACACACATAATGCATCATGTAATTTAATGGAATGAGAGGGAGTTGGTAAGAAAGTAGAACCAATGTGAGAAATGTGTAACGTAGTACCATCACCAATAATAATGTCATCGGGGCTGTCATACGGAGCATGAAGTGACAAAATTTTCAAATCAACAGTGACATAATGATATGCACTAGAATCAAGAAGCCAGGTGGAGTTGTCTAAAGTGGACGTAATGGCCATATGCGCCTTTGGTTACTAATGAATGGACGGAGGATGACTAAAGGGGGAAGTCAAAGACAAGGCTACGATTGAAGAAGCAGTGTCAACCGATATCAACTGAAAATAGAAAACATTGTGTGACAGTGATGGCCCTGAGCACGATAACCTTGACACTTGCCTACCTACGGACAAGGTAAATGGCACTAAGAAGACCCTTGGGCCGTTGTATGGTGTTGAAAGAAGCATATGGGTAGAGGGTTAAGCATCCAAGTAGAGTGAGAAAAAGGAGGCCTTGAGCCTCAATTGTGGTGACCAGACACAACATTGGCCATGACCAAGGTAGAGGAGAGGGTTGAATGACTCTATTGGAGGGACAGTTCCTAATTGATGAGTTTCTCATGACTTTCATCAAAAGAGATGGGTGTATCACGACACTCAATAGCATCAACAAGAGCCTTGTAGTCATCAACAAGGCTATCATGTATCTTCCCGATAAGATCTTCACGGTCCATCAGTTTGCCAAATGCAGCAAGTTCATTTGAGTTGCACTTGATAAATTGCATGTATTTTGAGATTGACTGAGAGCCTTTGACTAAAAGCTTGATTTGATCCTTTATTTTCTTGATTTTTCCATGAGATAGGTGAGCATATGTATTGGCAAGAGTAAGACATGCTTCACAGGAGGTGGTAATAATACATTGGATAAGTGTAATTAAAGGAGAGGAGATAGATTCAACAAGGGCGCCAAACAATAGTTTATCTTGCTGAACCTAGAGAAGATATTCCAATTTAGGTGTGCCTACATTGTTGGTGCAAACTATGGTGAAGAACATGTATGAGAATCTTTGATGTATTTTTAGAGATCATAACCGACTAGAATGGCTTCCATCTGAAGTTTCAATGACAAATAATTGGTGGAGTTGAGTTTGGCAATATTGTGATGTGCAATGTTGATGAGTTGCAAGGGTTGGATCTGATTTTTGGAATTGGGAAGGGAAACGGTGGCGAGGAAAATCTGGGGTTGATCAGTTGTCATGGTAGAGCTGAAAAATTTGATGGGTTAGGATTGTGGTTTGTAAAAGGAAGAAGGACTAGCGGCGTGATACCATGTAAGAATTTGGAATTGATGAAATAATGGCTTGTTTTCCATTGGTTGATGAAGAGTATAAATAGGTTACAAACAAAATCTGAAAACAATAATTTAAAATTAGAAACTAACTCTAATCAAGGGAATTTGAAATTCTTATACAAGTTTAAATATAGCTATACAATAATAAATAAAGTAATTATCATTTAATATCTCTAATACATATGTCAATCCATGACCCCTATTAACATCTGTGAATTTTTGGAGATTAGCTCACGGATGAATCACAGCTTTTGGAGCAATTCATGTATAATTTCTTCAACTTTTCATGGTTGTTGTACTCGATGTGGATGGTTTTTAATGGAAAACAGAAGGATGCACAAGCAAATTTACTATAGTGGATCATCTCATGTAAGCCAAAAGTGAATCAACTGGTGCAAACCAGCTTGCAAGAATTTTTAAAATTTCTCTAGAGCAATACACTGCCTTACTGGCCGATGCCTATAGATAGGTCATGATTATGTTTTTTCTAATTCAAAGCCATCCACTCTTATGGATACCTCATGGATCACTGTTATATTTGATTCACAAGGTTCAACCATCCATATACTATTATGTTGCCTTCCCCGATTTTGACTTCTCCATTGTCCTTTCCTTTTCTTATTGCATCCTTAGCCTTTGTCCAAATCTTTATGAGTTTATTTGGGATTTTATCATGATTTCATTGGGGTTTGTGGGGGTTCAGTGATTTTCACATTCATGGTGATTTTTCTTGAGGTAGATAAATCTTTTCACATTTCTTCATATTTTGGCTATATTTTATCCGTTAAATGTGCTGCTTCTATTTCAATTGGAATGTAGAGCTAATTTTTTAGGATTATACTGAGAAATCCATAATTCTTTACAAGCAAGTGTGATCCATGGCCATGCACAAAGGAACCACACTCATGGATTCACTATGGTTCCCTCTCGTTCAAGAAATTAATAGAACCATGGCCATGGGATTGCCATGGATTAGCCATGGTTCTAGTTTTCTGTGCTTTTACTTGCTAATTTTGTTTCACTTGGTCTTGTAGGAAGATGCCATGACCAAAGAGCATCGATATGGGGCCCCATAAAGAGATAGAGAAGTGAGGAATCCTCCCAAGATATCTCATTCGAAAATTCATTTCACTCACTTAGGCCACTAGCAGAGGTTAATTTGTTTGAGGAACCTTCAATTTGGGGCACACACGCGATAGAATGGGTAGTTTCAGAGGAGATATGGTTGCTCCAAGAGGTCAAACACTTGATCATATTAAGGGATGAGATAAAGTATTTTCTATTGTGGAACAGTGTACTGAGAGCTAATGTTAGAGGTGTTGAGTTCCTTTGAGCTTGATAGATAAGTATCTAGTTTTAGAAAGGAAGATGTTATACAATTCCGGTTTTTAGAGATAGGGATTTGGATGAGTTACACTCAGCTCTCGATCCTTATGGGTATTTATGACGAGGATTGTACACTCATAAAGGAATACTCCAAGCTGTTAGTAGGTCTCCTTGCCCATATGTCTAATAGTGCTTACTAGTACCATATAGCTAGTGCATCCTATACAGCTCTAGGGTGTCAAAGGCTACACAATTGAAGTCACCTACCTTCAAATATAATCAAGACATCTTGAGCCACACCCTCATTGGCCTCAGAGATAACATAGGTGTGATAAACATGCAAGATGTATATTACTTGTACATCATAGTGTGGTCCATTCAGATCCACCTAGACCATGTTATAATGTAATTTATTTAACACCAGGTTCAGAACATTCATGCGGGTGTTATATTTGGGGAATTGTATATCATGTAATTAGTCCAACACTTGAGTATGATTGAGAGGGCCTAGCGAATGTAATGTGTAAGTGATACTTCACGCTTATCGATGAAGGTCCTATACCATGAGGATGATTACTAGGAAAGACATGCCTCTCAAACCTTATTATGTCCTCATTAGACATTTAATAGAGAATTCCGATTGTAATAAGGACGGGGACTAAAAGGAGTAGGATAGTGAGCTAGCCACCCTAACCTCATAGGCTCTAAAACCAAAGGCTTTTACACAGTCACTGTGCCTACAAGTAAAAGGTAAGAGGAATAACACTACAACAAAAAAAAAATGTGATTTGCGACACATTTTTGCCACACATTTTGGAGCAATTAATCCAAAATGTGTCGCATATCTCAATTTGCAACATAATCTGTGACAGAGTAGAATGTGTTACATTTCAGATGTCTTAAATTTTTGTCACACTTTTGAAAAATGTGTCACAAATTTGCGACACAAAATTAAAACGCTGCAAATTTCATCGCAATCCGTGGGTCTTTTGAGACAATATTTGCAATTCAATTTGCAACGATATGCGACATTGTTTGTGATACATTTTGTGTGTCGCAAATTGTGCTGCAAATGTATTAGACTTTTTGCAACAAAACTTGCGATACATTTTAAATATTACAAAACTTTTTGTGTCATAACTTGCGTAACAACTGTGTGACAATTTTTGCAACAAATTTTACAACACATTTATATTGTAACAAATCATGTTGCAAATTATGTTGCAACTTTTTGAGACATTTTGAGACACATTTTTATTGTCGCAAATTCTGTCACAAATTAATTATTCATAATAGGAAAACTGGAATATGGTTTTTGATTATTTTCCATAATTTTGAAACAATTTTTACAAACCTGTTTTAAAGCTAAACTTACAATCATCAACAATAACTTTTATAATATAATGCAAAATAAACATTCTGATCTATAAGTATCCAAAATAACAATCCAATACAAAATATAATAGTTAAAACATATAAAAGAGCAATCTAATACAAAATATAAGTTTCAACATCTAATGTAACAATAGAAAGTTATAAAAGTATCTGATGTAATAATCCAAAACATCACATTCATTTTTTACTATTTTGGATTATTATTACATTTTGTATTGGATTATCACATTCATTCCTATATATATACACACATAAACATAACCCCACAGCAAGGCCCTAACTGTTTTCTTCTAAGTCTACCATGAAAACAGTTTTTGAGGTATATATCCTTCTCTGGTGTCTTGGTAGTCTGCTTGCAATCCATTTATGATCTGCACTAAAAATATTAAAGTGCAGTTTATGTTGTGTTTAGATGAAAAATAAGCATGAAGATGAATACGTTCTTTATGACGGCCAGTAAATCCCAAGTTCCTCTGATTTTAAGAAAGAACACCACAACAATACTAACAAATTAGACCTTAATGGCAGCAAAACAAATCACCACTATAATAGTTTAAGAAAACATCCAATATGTTGATAACAACAATTCGGGCACAAAATTACTAATCACTAAGCACCAACCAGTGGAAAACGATCACAAAACTCTAATACCTGTTCAAGTGACTGATAATCATTAGCAATCTTGGAATATCTACTATCTTTCTCATGTAGAGCATAGTAAGCAAAGCGCGCCTCAAAGAATATAAGGAAGAACTGCATCCTTGTTGGTCCTTTTGACTTGGGATCCTTCTTATGTAGAGCCCTGGGACAACAAGAGTCATGCCAATCTCCTTGTTATAAGAACTAGCCTTCAAATTATATAACATTTTAACAGATGATTATGACCAAGCTTTGGAACAATCACAAGCCATAACTAACACATGGTTTAGCATCTACCTTTTTCTAGTACTTCATCTTCTTATCAACATCAAACCTTGGTCGTGAAGGATGATTTTTCCCCACCACTTAATTCTTTGTCAGCATTCTCTACTACTGAATATTCTCATTCTAAAGCAGGGGAGAAGAAAAGGAAGCCTAACAAGTAACAAGTAAGACTTTCACAAGAACCTTATAGCTTTATCCTTGAGAAAGACTTGTACTAAACATGACACTTTATATGCTCTTGTAACTAACATTAGATTACTAGATATAAAAAAAATCCTTATCCACAGAGTTATACAACCAAGTTACTGATCATTCTATCCCTTTTTTTTCTCATGACAATTTAGCCATAAATATATGACAATATATATATATATATATATCTCAGGTAGTGTAACCACAGCAAGCATTACAAGCAGATAAGAAAAAGTATAATAATCTCAAATAACAAAGAGGAGAAGTGACCTGAAGAGAGAAACCTAAGCAAGATTAGAATTCCTAGATTTCCTCAAATGAGATGAAGAACAAATGAGCTCCCATTCTTACTAGATCTGAGATTTCTCACTGACTATAGAAAAAAAGACTCTTATACTTTCAGTTCTGTAGAATGGCTATAGAAAAAGCAAAAAGTAGAAAGGCAGCTGAAATTAGTATTGACATTGACTTGCCAAATAACTTGAAACCTTGAAGTCTAGTTCGATTGATATGACTCAGGTGATAAGAATCAGGGGAGCATTGCACATTCATCACATATAGATGTTAAGCGATTGAATAACACATTCATGGCTCAGATGATACTATCAACAAGTTGATAGTATCATCTGTCAGTACTAATATAAAGATATTTACACATTTACCTGGTCATCATATTCATCACTGGAATTTGATGATGTTTCTCTACTTCGACAAGCATCACCATGAGGAGCACTGAAATAAAGGAAAAAATTTTTAAGCAAATACTCTTCAGTCTTCATAGAAAGGTTTCAGCACTAAAATGGTTTTGAGATATCTTAAAACCTGCTAAATTATACCTATATCACACACTGTATCTTAGCCTTGCTTGGGGGCTGACCAATTTCAAGATTAAACAATTATTAAATTTTCAAACCTTTGAATTAGTTTAACAGGCGTCATTGACAAATACAAACTCGACTGTTAAATCCTTTACCATAACTTCTAAAATGAGAAAGTTCTACTCTTAGGTGGATTCATCAAATGCAATGATATTTAGTGAAATTTTTTACCATAATAAATTTAAAGAACTGTGATATTAATTATGAAGCTCAAAATCCCTACTAAATTCCATTCAAACGTAGTGTACTTGAAAACAAAATCTGTGTAAATGCTAAAAAAATGATAATTGCTTAAAATATATTACAAATTATCTCATATGTTCAATTTACTGATTCACTCATAACCAAATACATATCCCTCAAGATATACAATGACATATTTAGAGAATTGAAGACAAAAACGTAACAACTTACAACAAAGTGCAAGGCTCCAGTTCAAACATGCATACTAAAATATCTGAACTCTTTTTCTTGTTCTCCAGTATTCCTTGAATATATCATTCTCCATAATTCTGTCAATTTAGCAATAAAAAAAATGTCAAGACTTAATTCCGGAAATAGTTTATACTGAAGCTTGACGAACTTATGCAAAAAAACATGAAAAAAAGCCACATTTTATGCATTCAAACAAACACCAAACATTTGATTTCTTGTTGTGGATATTATGAGAAATTCTACAAACTATATTCATGAATTTATTCAAACATTCATCGAGCGTCACAAATTGATCATTGTGAAATAAGATGAGAAATTAAAGTTCAAGAAAATTACTCCACATAAATCTGATCATCATTACCTCCGCAAAATACAAATTATTCATCAATGTCAGAAAAATCATAAACTTAAGCAAAATCAGATCAAATAAGTTTCAAATGCTCAAGTTTCTTATCTTGTTCTGTGAAAATAATGAGAAATTCTACATTGCATCCATTTCTAATATTTTTTTTGCTTAAATTTCAATCTAATTCTCATTGTCTCCATTTATGCAATCATTGAAACACTCATCAAACAATACAAACTATTCATCAACAAAGATCTTGGAGGGAAGCATGGTGGGCCTGTAGTGAGAAGCGAAAGGTGGAAAGCGAAGAAAATGCAGAGCGAAGGGAGGAAAGGAGGGCTGGGTGGTGAGAAAAAACCTCCGATCGGAGATGCCAGTAGAGGAGGCAGATGGATATATGGAGGGACTTCGTGCGAGCAGTCACGGATTCGGAGCTAAGGGCCTTGGAGGAGAAGCTGGCTTAGTCGAAGTCCGGCTAGAGGAAGGCGGAGAAGATGGGATCGGAGGTGAAGGAGTCGAGAGGTGAGGAGGATGAGATCGGATGAATCGGGGCGGGGTCTTTGAAGGCGACGAGCTTCTGAATAAGAGAAGAAGGGAGGATCCAGGGAGACGCCATTGATGGAGAGCTTCAGATCTCCAAACACGAGACTGAGAGTGGAAGGCGGAGAGTGGCGAAGATAGATCGAAGAGGTGGAAGACAAGGATGTTGAAGAAGCTTGGGATGAGATTGAGAAGGTGGAGATTATATAGTATCTTTTTATTAAATTATTAAATTATTAAATTATTATTAATTTAATTTAATTATGCATAGCTAATTTGTTTTAAAGGAAAATGAATTATAACTAATTGAAAGTTTCAAAACATCCCGCATGGATCCTCTAACATTTGAATTTACTGGGATGACTCTCTTTTTTATAGTCTACATTTCAATTAATGCAGTTTCACTCAGTTAGTTTATTCTATTTTCTACACATGATCTTCCCTGCTTAAAAATATATATTTTTCCGTTTAATATTGCGTGTTTTTGTCTAACCACATAAGTTTTCATTTAACATATAGCACATTTGCTCTTAAAATTTGACTTTTCTACTTAAAATTATGGGTTTTCAGTTAAAATTTGGTGTTTTGGTTTAAAAATTACTGAGTTCAGCTAATATTATGGGTTTTCTTAAAAATTTTGTGCTCAGCTTAAAAATTATGGGTTTCGCTAACATTTGGTGTTTTTCGCTTAAAATCGAGAGCCAAAATCGATTAACATCGCTATCTTTACGTCAAAATCAATCACCTTTATGGCAAAAATGTCTCGAAAAAAATAACCGCATCGATTAAAGCGAAAAACCTTTTGAATACTCAAAAGTCATGGGGTTTTTGTGAATCACCCTAAAACTTTTAGAGGGACTATTTGTTCATTACTGAGTTGTTTTAATTAAACATTGATATTTTTTTATAAAATTATGTATATATATATATATATAAATGGATGAATATTATTAAATATAAGAAAATTATATATGAAGGGGATATTTATGGATTGAGTTGGAGGCTTTTAATTTTTGGTATGATGATATTGCTTATAGGTTATCTTCTTTCCTTGTTGTTATTATTATTATTATTATTATTATTATTATTTACGAATGTTACTTTTTTTTATTATTGTTACCATTTCTATTATATTATTATTTTTTATTAAAGTTTTTATTTTTTTATTTAAAAACAAGCCCAAACTTTTTATGCGACACATTTCTGAACGTCAAAATAGATCATCTGAAATAATGTGTAGCAATCATGTCATAAACCAATTACATCCCGGGTTCTAAAATTTTTTGCAACATATTTTTTCGACGTTCTTAGATTGTCATTTTTTTGCAACATAATTAGGTTTCTTTTGTAGCGTTTTTGGGTTTTTTGTCGCAGCATTGTTGCATTTATGTGTCGCAAATTTGTAACACTTTTAAGCGTCTCAAATTTATGTATCGTAAATAGCATTTTTGTTGTAGTGTAAGTAGCATGTCATTGAGTTCAAGCGAGCCAAAATGGAGTTACTATAGGAACTAGGAGTGCTCCCTTGCAACGAAGAGTATGTGAGTGCATCTTGTTTCTTGTTTCGGTAGGCTCACACGATCTCTATCTTGGCACAACCTACCCTTGGTACCATCATCCCTAACACCCTTGCAATGACTTAGGAGCAACCGACCAACCCCCAGCCAGATCAATATGATCCTACAGTTGATGTTGTAACACAGCCTTTGACATAACTAGTTGTTGTTGTAACATAGTCTATGGTATAACTACTCTTTGTAGGTTTTTTCATCTTTGTTATGGTAGAGTTCAATGTCACATAGTTGTTGGTGCGTGCTTCATTCTTCTCATGACTCCTTTTAGATTCTTCATCTCTCCAAGTAATGTTGAATGTCATCCCTTTCTTTTTTTTTGTGTGTTTGCGCATTTGGCTTGGATGTCTAATGCCTTCACATTATTTACACATGATTCTTCTCCTTCTCTCTCTCTCTCTCTCTCTCTCTCTCTCTCTCTCTCTTTATCTCTCTTCCTCAACTCTAATTTGTCTTGTATGGATTAGTAGCTTCACTTTAAAGATTTCTCCGCCTATTTTTTGATTACTTCAACATCTTTTGGAAGTTTTTTGGTGAGTAATACAATGTTGTTATCTTCATCTTCATCTAGTTCTTTTAAAAATTATTTGGCTTCAACTTGTAGTGCCAATATGTTTTATTTTCTTACTTTATATTCATCTCATATGCTTATAGAGATCTTATTAATTTAGCGGACCTCATGGTGGATATATTACTAGTTTCTTCAATGGGCACTACTACATTTGCATCAAATCTTCTAATGATGTAAGGGTCTTCCTGACAAGTTTTCCATCCAAATATTTATTCCCAAGTTGATAATCTTGATCTTCTATGCCCTTTAACTTTGCATTGAACACAACAACAGTCTCATCTTCTTCTATCTTAGAGTCTCAAACTATGATGTTGGAGAGCAATTGAGGAAGGATGGTCTCTCCACAACCACATTGGATGTTGAGAAGAAGGCAATTTTGAAGTATTGATGAAGCAAGAGTTAGTAATAATTTTTCAAAAGGCATCAATGCAATCTTTAATGCTATTGATGAAAGCCAATTTAAGTCATCTCAACCTACAAGACAGTAAAAGAAGCATGAGATACAATATTATCTGTTAAGACGCTTATAACGACCTATGAAACATATGTCATAATTTAATATAACTTTTATTCCAACAATTTGTTATGGCAAATTTGAAAACGTCATTATAAGTTAGGATATGTATATATATAATTTCAAAAAATATGAAAGATAACTTGAAATATAAAAAAGCAGTATTAAAGTAAAAATAAAAGTGGTAATATTTTAAATTTCAAAAACGCCAAAACTTAGGCTATAATTTCTTTTATTTATGAAATCCTAAACTTAGGTGGCTTATATATACAGAATCTATAAGACAAGAAAGAAACCCTAATAGTGCAAAAGACCAAAAGTGAAGTTCTTGTCATAGAGAGAGTAAGTATCTTGACTTTTTCTTTATTCCATAATATTTTTTTAGCATTGTTTTTTCCTTATTATATTATTTAAATATTTGATTTATTGTTTATTTAATGGATGACGAATGGATGATTAATTTTTTAATTAATTTTTGTCATAAAAAAAGTATGAGAAATTTAATTTATCTAATCCTAGTGTTTGAGAATATTTTTTAAAAGGAAAAAAAAAGAAGATTGAATTTAATTGGGGTGAGATATCCAAAATAGTGTTTCTTTATGGGAAATTAAAATGTGTTTTGGCTTTTCCCCTTGCTAACGTAATGATGGGGTGATCGTGATGGGGTTGTGATAAGTGCTTGTGTATTAGCAATACAAAGTATTTTTTTTTCTTACATTGAGCATTACTTTTTTCAGATTTTGTCGCTTATACATGTGCATTTGTCTTCTTTTCCGCGTGTAGGGTCCTGGAGACAATTATGAAAGAAAGAAACCAAAAGTCGAACGTGGATGCAATTTGTTGATGAAATCTTGGAATGAACAAATGTGAAGACACAAGTTGTGCTCAAAGACATGTGAGTTTGTGCCAACCTCCGTCGTGCTTGAGTGAACATGCAAATTGGAGGGGCACAAAGGCAATCACGCTCATGTGTTCCGACTTGTGCAACAATAGCAAGATCTTCATCGAATTTTATTTTATTGAAAATGCAATGCTATCTACCACAAGGATGTGTGCCCATTCATGTGGCCTCGATGAAAAATGTGGATTCGAGAGCATTTTCATAAAATATTGTAGCAGTTAATGTAGCAAATAAACTTAGCAGTTACTGTTCACAGCGCGCTGAAAATTCGATCCCTAAAGATTCACACGGGCGTGTAGAAATTCTACACGCCCGTGTGGATGCCCGATTCCAGCCCTATTTAAGCCGCGACTTGTAATCTTTTGTGGAGGATTTTTTCCATCTTTTCCCCAACTTTGAAAGCCCTCGCGGCTAGGGTTTGGAGAGCTTTGGCAAGGTTTTTGGAGTGGTTCTATGGCCTTCAACAAAATGTCCCTTCGGAAGATAGTTTTTGGGGGAGCTTTTGTCGGCGTCGATTCGGCGAGGTGTGCCCTAGCCTTGACGAGGGAACCTTTGGAGAAGACGAGGCTACTCCACAAGACCATCAATACAGACTACAAGGGGGTTTTACTTATGGATTGCATGTTTTTACTTTCGATATCATTATTGATTGTATCTTGCTCCATGGAGAGCTAAACCCCTACTGGGTGCTTGGACTTGTAAACCCTAGGATAATTTTGATTCATTAACCTTTCATTATATTTTCTTTAAGTGATGTTCTAATTGTGTTCCAATCTTGAATGCTTGTTGAATGGATTTTACATTAGAGTGACACTAGGGTTGAGAGTCTACATTGGTAATTGATAAGTGCTTGTGTGATATGAATGCGAAGCATTCTTTCCTTATGTTGAGCATTACTTTTCTCAGGTTTTTACACTAATATGTGTGTTTTTATGTTACTTTCGTGTAGGTAGGGTTGTGAGGCCGAGTATGAAGGAAAGAAACCAATGTGGATCATAATGCACCGATTTTGGAGGAAATCTTGCTAAGGTTCAAACGCGAAGACATAGGTCGGGTGTGAGATGCTAGAGTGTGTGCCAACCTCCTCGTATTTGAGTTAGCACAACCACTTGGAGGGGCACAAGGGCAGTCACACTCAAGTATTTCGACTTATGCACATAGAACAAGATCTCCACCAACTTGTCCGTCATTAAAGAAGTAAAGCGATCCACGATGTGAACGTGTGCCCGTTTGCATCACCTCGATGAAAGTATGGACTCGGGAAGTATTTTAGGCCAGGTACTGTAGTAGTACTATTCACAGTCGGCCGAGAAAATAGGATTTCAGAGAATCCACACGAGCGTGTGGAAATTATACACGCCCATGTGGAAATTCCACATGGGCGTGTGTAAAATCCACAGGCCCGTGTGGTCGCCCGATTCTAGCCCTATTTAAAGCCGATTCAGCCCCGATTTCAGCATTCTTTTCTCCATCTTTTCCCCAACTAGAGAGAGGGTTTTGGCTAGGGTTTTGAGAGATATTGGCTAAGGTTTTGGAGAGGTTCTACGGCTCTGACATTGTCATTCCTTAGGAAGAAGGTTGGTAGGGGAGCTTCCGTCGAGGCATATCCTATACCGGACAAGGGAATCCTTGGACGACGAGTAGAGGACTTTCCATACGACCACTGACACGACTATCGAGTGGGTTTCTCTATGAATTCATTGCTTTTACATTCTATTTCTTTGATTATACTTAGCTCCATGGAGAGCTAAACCCCTAGTGGGTACTTGGGTATTTGTGAACCCTAGGATGTATTTGTTTCATTGAATCTCTTTATTATGCTTTCAATTAATTGATGTTTATTGTGAGTTCCAACCTTGAATGCTTGATTGTATGAACATTTCCCCTAGAGTGACACTAGGGTTGAGAGTTCTTGTTGGTAACCTTGTGTGTGAGTGACACACCACGAGAGTTAGACAAAGCTAGGTTGGAGAGGGTTGAGAGGATGAGTCGAGAGGTACAGGAGCGTCCCCTTTCCCCTCCGACGTGATAGATTCTACCTCCGTTCCTCGAGTTCTTTGCGGCCATAATAGAGTGAATGGTCTAAAGGATGACCCTCCGCTGGGGCTTAGTTGCGCGTGCAAAGGAGTGAAGCGTTGAGGTGATCTTAGTATCTAGGGTTTAATAGTGGTTAGGGACCTTCCACCTGGATCAAAGGGTTAGGTCTATAATTAGGAAGAGATTTATCACTTGGAATCCCTAGAGCTCATTGCAACTCTATTTGAGTGCGAGGTTGAGAGTTTATCTAATCTCTCCTCCGGGACATGTATAGAGTTAGGCATAGTTGACCTTAGATTTGGAGCTATGTATTTAAGGATTTCCACTACTCACCATTGCATTGATTAGGAAGAATAATAGAGGGTTCTTGCACTTTAAACGATTGTCCTAGGTGGAGCATTATCCGAGTACCCCATCTTTATCGATTGCCTTACCTCCTCCTTTACTCGTGCTTTCTTACTTGTTGTTTTTACTTTTGAGAATTGAATCATTGTCACACTTATCACTATTGATCTTTCACATAGCTAAGAAGCGGATTAAGTGTTTTTATTCCCAACTCCCTGTGGATTCCATACCCGCTCATCCGGGATTATTACTTCGACAAACCCGTGCACTTGCGGGATATACGCAAGGGGACCTTGTCAAGTTTTTGGTGCCGTTGCCGGGGAGTACGCGTTTAGAGATACTTTGCACTTTGTTTTCTTAGCTATTTCACCATATATTCTATTTCATATCTTCTTATTCTATCATCGTTCTGATTTCTTTTTCTTTCTTTTTGGTTGCAGCTCCAGGTTATGACCCGAGGGAATCCCTCAATATTGATTGAAGGAGATTCTGAACTTGAACGTACACTTACAAGAAAAGGGAAAGAGCCTGTGCAAGAACAGTCTAATTTAGCTGATTTGGAAGTGGAAGGATCTGAAAACTTGGCAGAACAGAACGAGCAACAATGGACATTATCTGATTATGCCAGACCTTTAGTGTTGGGGACACAATCGAGCATTGTGCGTCCCCCGATTACAGCTCAGAACTTTGAGCCGAAGCCGGCATTCATCCACATGTTGCAGCAATCCACATAGTTCAACGGTTTGGCCGATGAGGATCCAAACAGTCATATAGAGAGTTTTCTCGAGGTGTGTGATATGCTAAAGATAAACGGAGTGACGGATGATGCCATCAAGTTGAGAGCCTTCCCATTTTCCTAAAGGGGAGAGCGATGCAGTGGCTACACTCATTACCTAGAGCATCGATTACACATGGGAGGAGATGGTAGAAGCTTTTCTTGCCCGTTATTTCCCTTCCGAAAAATCTGTAAAGCTTAGGAATGAGATCTCATCCTTTGTTCAGTTGGAATTGGAGTCTCTATTCGAGACATGGGAAAGGTTCAAGGAGCTCCTGAGAAAGTGACCGCAACACGGATTTCCGGAGTGGATGATTGTTCAGACCTTTTATAATGGTTTGAACCCGAGTACAAGGCAACTCTTGGATACGACAACAGGAGGTATCTTAGGTAGCAAGACCCCCGATGAGGCCGGTCAGTTAATTGAAGAAATGGGGTTAAACAGCTACCAATGGAATGCTAGGGAGAAGAAAAAAGTGGCCGGTCTCCATGAAATAGATGCGGTAACTTCATTGGCGGCTCAAGTGGAAAATTTGAGTAAGAAGTTAGATCTTCTAACTTCAAATAGAGTGGTGGCCTTGACTAATTGCACCGGGTGTGGTGGAGGACATGCTCCCTCCGATTGCCCGATCTCTATCGGTGATGTTTCTTTGGTAGAGAACGTTGATTTTGTAGGTAATGGCATGAGACCTCAAGGAAACCCATATAGCAATACCTACAATACCTACAATCAGGGTCCACAAAAGGCCATGGGGCCACCGGGTTTCCAACAACAACAACAAGCCCCTCAGGTGGAAAACAGAGTCTCAGGTTTGGAAACCCGAATGAATGACTTAGAGAAGCACTTGACTAGATTTGTGAAATCTGCAAATACAAGGTTTGAATCAGTCGAGGCTACACTTCGCAACCACACTGCCTCTTTGCATAACCTTGAAAATCAGGTGGGGCAAATTGCGAAGTCTCTCTCTAAAAGGCCACATGGAAGCTTGCTGAGCAATACGAAGACCAACCCTAGAGAGCACGTGAAAGCGATCACTTTGAGAAGTGGTCGTGAGGTTGAAGGTAGGCTTCCGAGTGAGAAGCCAAAAGAACACGCACCCGAGGTTATAGAGGTAGAAGAGGGAACAAGCAAAGAGAAAGAGGTGGCACCCCCACTTTTCAAGCCAAGACTCCCTTATCCCTCTAGATTGAAAAATGACCAAGGGGATGAACAGTACAAGAAGTTCCTGAGTTTGTTCAAGCAACTCCACATTAATATTCCTTTTGCTGAGGCATTGGCCCAAATGCCTAAGTATACAAAGTTCTTGAAAGACTTGTTGACTAACAAGAGGAAGTTGGAGGAAAGTGCTTCAGTGATTTTAGATGCTTCATGCTCTGCGGTATTGCAAAAGAACATGCCGAACAAGAAGAAAGACCCGGGAAGCTTCATCATTCCATGTAATATTGGTAATCTAGGTGAGGAAATGGCATTGGCAGACTCAGGGGCCAATATCAATGTTATGCCATACACATTCTTTCAAAAGCTAGGCTTAGGCGAGCCTAGGCCTACTCAGATGACTTTGCAACTAGCGGACCGAACAGTGCGACATACGAGAGGCATCATTGAAGACGTGATTGTCAAGGTTGACAAGTACATTTTTCTGGTTGACTTTGTAGTGCTAGACGTCGATGAGGATGCGGATGTACATTTGATACTTGGGAGACCGTTCTTGCGGACTTCCAAGGCATTGATTGACATGGACGGCGGAGACCTAACTTTGAGGGTTGGAGATGACAAGCTCACATACCGCCCTGCTGAAGCCATGCGGCATTCTCTTGATTTTGATGATACTTTATACTTTTTAGACACTACTGATGAGATTGTTGATGAATACATGCAGGAAATATTCAATCCGGACCCATACGAGGGTTTGTTCAACCAAGAGGAGAATTATGAAGAAGTAATGATGCTTGGTTCAACGGAAGAAGTACCATTTACCCCGGGGATCTTGAAGAAGGTGCTCCGAAAAATGAAGAGGGCTAGGAGACGCCACCGGAAACACTCCAAGGCTATTGGAGACGTACGTGAACCGAAGAAGTTGGATGAACCATTGTTAGGTGGTCTGAAGCCTGATAATTCACTTTCTACCCTTAAGAGACTTTGCACATCATGCTTTCGAGCCATGGGTAAGAGGGCAACTTTCATTCATGAACCCCCGTGAGTTAAGGCAAGGTACGTCAATCTTAGTGACGTTAAACAAGCGTTTCTTGGGAGCCAACCCAAGTGTTTACTATTTTCTTATCTTCTAGTTTAGTTTGTTTGTAAGAATAATTTGTTAAGTGTTGGTGTCTTGATTTTTAGATGCTTGTACTGAGATTTTCTTGTGGGCTTTGAATATTCATCGTGTGTTTTCATGTGGAATTGGCGAAGTTATGTCGTTTGAGCTTTATTCCATGTTTTCGCTGGTAAAACTTGCATACTAGGGCAGGCTCTGAGTGTGTAAACATGTTCATAAACTTTCTACAGAGCCTGCAGGTTTTTCTAAGGTATCTAGTGAAGACGCACGGCCGTGTGGAATTTCCGCACTCCCGTGGATTTGTATTACGAGCTCATCCAGAGAAGGCACAGGGGCGTGCGGCTGCCCCTGCGAACGACCATGCGAATATCGCACGCCCGTGGATAATTTCCGCACGGGCGTGTGATTTCCTGCAGAGTTTGTCAAAATTATCCCGAGAGCGCACAGGGCATGAACTCGCCCATGCAAAACTCTGCAGAGGAGTTCTCTCCATCTCGAGAATCACAAGGGCGTACGATCACCCCTGTGAGCTAGGCCTGTGAATACCCACGGCCGTGCGGAATTTCCGCACGGGCATGTGGAACACTTAGCGATTTTTCTCGGATATCAGAGAAGCCACAGGGGAGTGCAGCTGCCCCTGTGGGTCGGGCGTACAGGGGCGTGCATCTGCCCATGCGGAGCTATCTTGATGAGGTGCACGGGCGTGCGTATTTTCCGCACGCCCGTGCAATTGCGCAGAATTCCAAGAGACGCGAGTCTTCCTATAAAAATCCTTGCATGCTCTTTTCCTTTTTCATCTTCAACCGCCTGAAAACCGTTTCTGATCATATTACTGGCCTCTCATCGTTGTTTTGGAGGATTTTTCTTCGCATATCATGCCGATTTTTAGAGTTTCCGCATTTATTTCATCGGTAATCTTTTTATCCTCTTTTCTTCGCCAACTCTTGTTTTTCACAGATTAAATATCTGTAAGTGCGAATTTTCATTTTTACAATGCATGGTGCATGTTTAGAAAGCGTCTAAACACAGTTTTAAGTTAAATTCTTGAGAATTGTTGTGCACCCGTGCGGGTTTTTCACGCCCTGCAGACCCACACGGGCGTGGGTAATTTCCACAAGCTCGTGTGGAATTCTGCAGTATACTGCTTTTGAGCTTCTTTGATCATTTTCCTCTTTTTATACAACAGGTATGGCACCTCGGTTGAAGAAGAATGAAGTAAAGCGTCTCAGAGTCACCCCACCCGAGCCAATACACATGGAATTCTCAAATCCCGAGCATCAAGCTTGATTTAAGAGACTTTCAGCACTTGGTTTTGGTCAGACTTATTTTGTGGATTTGCAAGCGCTGAGAGATATTCAGCGGGGTGACGAGCTAGCTGATGAGATCGATGATATGTTAACAGTAGGAAGCTGGAGGAGGTTACTGACGATTCATGAGCCGGCTTACCGCGCATTGACGCTCGAGATTTTAGCGTCTTTTGAGTTGAGGTATGGGAGAGTTGACACTATGGATGCTATACAGTTTCGAGCATTCGGACATCCATTTTCCATGAGTGTCACTGAGTTTTCGATTCGGATGGGCATGTACGATGTCACATATACCAGTACAGAGGAGTATGGATGTTTACCTGTGGATTTTCCAGTATCAGTGACTCCAGACTATGTGTATAGGGTCCTATGTGGACATGGCCAGATTGAACTGGGAATTTCGAAGGCCACCAGCCTATCCCGGTTGAGCTACAGGTATTTGCACGCGGTCCTCAGTAGGTCTGTGTCAGGTCGAGACAATAATACAACTTCTCTGACCAGGCAGGACTTATTCTTTTTAAACTCCATGGCCCGCAATGTGGCAATTCACTTGGGGTGCATACTGGCGGATGTTCTGAGGTACTAGGGTTAGTCTGCGAGAGTGAGATTATTATTTGCTGGCCCTTACATTACCAGACTCATCTTGGGGATTGGTTTGGTAGATGCTTTACGTGGTGTTGAGAAGACAGTTGTGCCTACACCTCTTGCATGACGATTAGGATGATGGGGTTGGTAAGGAGATGTGGGCCAGGGGTCTATATTATTACTTCAGCTACCCCAGAGACCGTTGGGAGCGGAGGGGATACAGTGGAGGATTCCGGACAGGTTCCTAAATCCCGTGCAACACAGGGGCCTCGAGCTTATGATCGTATTGAGAGGCTTGAGAGCGATGTGAGAGAGATTCAGACCGAGATAGCGGAGCTCCGCGTGATACAGTCAGCTCAGTATACAAATCTTATGGCCCGTTTGGAGTTCCTACGAGATTTATTGAGATCCAGACCCTCGGCATCTCCTGCACCCCCATCTCCTATACCAGCACCGGTGGCTCCACTAAATGTTTCCCCACCACCAGCAGTAGCAGAGGAGCCGACAGAGTGTGACACCGACATTTGACTTTATTTTTCTACATTTTCTTTATTTTGTATTTTATTTTAGACTTGTTCACTCAGAAAGGATTCTCCTTCTGAGTTTATTTTCATTTTGCATCTCGAGTTATATTCATTGTCTATCTTTTATATATACTCGAGTTATTTTTGTTTTATTGAGCTTCACTGAACCCCCTCGTGTATGCGTGTAGATGGTCTTGTCATCATGGGAATTGAGACTCTGTCATGGGCACGGCCAAGGTGCTTCGGCACTTGCCCGTGTGAGCTTCACAACCCGTCGGAACATTACTCCCAAGGACTTAGCTCCATCAAACGCGACACTAGGAGTCAGGGGAGTATTGTTTTGATTGCTTCTCCCACATATATTCTTCATTGATATACATTATGAGTGAGCTTGCATGTGTACATTGAGGACAATGTACAACTTAAGTATGGGGGGGAGTTTCATAGTGCACACATCCTTTTTATTGTGCTTGATTGATATACATGTTCACATAGCTAATGACGATTCACCTTAGTTGCAATGATTGTATTCTTGAGTTTAAGAGAATTTTTAAGATTGACTATCTTCATGCTCTAGTTTTATTTGAAATTCTAGGAATTTTTTCCCGATTTACACTCAGTGCACTGCTCACTCTTTAAACTCTATTGGAAACTCATGTTCGATGTTAAAGGGACTAGTTATAGTTGTTTCTTGTGTTAACTTCAAAAAAAAAAAGAACAAAATAGTTTTATTATTTATTTGTGCTTGTTGGGTGGAAAGAGCTACCACCTATGAAGTATGAAGCTACTCTCATAAGTTGGATACTAGCTATGCCCTAATGAGAGAAAGAGCTATCTCATAGGATGAGTGAAAGCTACCGCTCCAGTAGAAAGAGCTACCACCTCGAAAGTGTGAAAGCCACCTTAGCGGCCGCTTTGGAAAGGGCTACCTTAGAGGATGTGTGAAGCTACTACCATCTTTGAAATTGTTGTCCCTTTTGTAGATAAATAAGTCACTTGTAGTTAGAACTTTGAGGAGTATACCTTGGGTTGTTTTGAGTGAGTTCACACACATACATGATTTCGGGTTTGTTGTGCTTTTTGATTCAAGTTTTTAGCTAGAGCTTTGATTTTTTTTTTGTATTTAATATTGAAATATCCCTTACTTGTAGAATGCTATCTCTGTAAACTTTGGTGAACCTAAGGCCAAGCACTTCCAATATTTCCTTCATCTATACACATAATGTTTAATTTTTGCTTAAGGACAAGCAAAAGCTTAAGTGTGGGGGAGTTTGATAAGTGCTTGTGTGATATGAATGAGAAGAATTCTTTCCTTATGTTGAGCATTACTTTTCTCGGGTTTTCACACTAATATGTGTGTTTTTATGTTACTTTCGTGCAGGTAGGGTTGTGAGGCCGAGTATGAAGGAAAGAAATGAATATGGATCATAATGCACCGATTTTGGAGGAAATCTTGCTAAGGTTCAAACACGAAGACATAGGTCGGGTGTCAGATGCTAGAGTGTGTGCCAACCTCCTCGTATTTGAGTTAGCACAACCACTTGGAGGGGCACAAGGGCAGTTACACTCAAGCATTCCGACTTATACACATAGAACAAGATCTCCACCAACTTGTCCGTCATTAAAGAAGCAAAGCGATCCACGACGTGAACGTGTGCCCGTTTGCGTCACCTCGATGAAAGTATGGACTTGGGAAGTATTTTAGGCCAGACACTGTAGTAGAATGATGCAGCGAAAGTACTGTAGCAGTACTGTTCACAGCCGGCCAAGAAAACAGGAATTCAGAGAATCCACACGAGCGTGTGGAAATTATACACGCCCATGTGGAAATTCCACATGGGCGTGTGTAAAATCCACAGGCCCGTGTGGTCGCCCAATTTTAGCCCTATTTAAAGCCGATTCAGCCCTGATTTCAGCATTCTTTTCTCTATCTTTTCCCCAACTAGAGAGAGGGTTTCGCCTAGGGTTTTGAGAGGTATTGGCTAAGGTTTTGGAGAGGTTATAGTGCTCCGACATCGTCATTCCTTAGGAAAAAGGTTTGTAGGGGAGCTTCCGTCGAGACGTATCCTATACCAGACAAGGGAATCCTTGGACGACGAGTAGAGGACTTTCCATAAGACCATCGACATGACTATCGAGTGGGTTTCTCTATGAATTCATTGCTTTCACATTCTATTTCTTTGATTATACTTAGCTCCATGGAGAGCTAAACCCCTAGTGGGTACTTGGGTATTTGTGAACCCTAGGATGTATTTGTTTCATTGAATCTCTTTATTATGCTTTCAATTAATTGATGTTTGTTGTGAGTTCCAACCTTGAATGCTTGATTGTATGAACATTTCCCCTAGAGTGACACTAGGGTTGAGAGTTCTTGTTAGTAACCTTGTGAGTGAGTGACACACCACGAGCGTTAGATAAAGCTAGGTTGGAGAGGGTTGAGAGGGTGAGTCGAGAGGTACAGGAGCGTCCCCTTTCCCCTCCGATGTGATAGATTCTACCTCTATTCCTTGAGTTCTTTGCGGCCATAATAGAGTGAATGGTCTAAGGGATGACTCTCCGCTGGGGCTTAGTTGCACGTGCAATGGAGTGAAGCATTGAGGTGATCTTAGTATCTAGGGCTTAATCATGGTTAGGGACCTTCCACCTAGACCAAAGGGTTAGGTCTATAATTAGGAAGAGATTTATCACTTGGAATCCCTAGAGCTCATTGCAACTCTATTCGAGTGCGAGGTTGAGAGTTTATCTAATCTCTCCTCTGGGACATGTATAGAGTTAGGCATAGTTGACCTTAGATTTGGGACTATGTATTTAAGGATTTCCACTACTCACCATCGCATTAATTAGGAACAATAATAGAGGGTTCTTGCACTTGAAACGATTGTCCTAGGCGGAGCATTATCCGAGTACCCCATCTTTATCGATTGCCTTACCTCCTCTTTTACTCGTGCTTTCTTACTTGTTGTTTTTATTTTTGAGAATTGAATCATTGTCACACTTATCACTATTGATCTTTCATATAGCTAAGAAGCGGATTAAGTGTTTTTATTCCCTACTCCCTGTGGATTCGATACCCGCTCATCCAAGATTATTACTTCGACAAACCCGTGAACTTGCAGAATATATGCAAGGGGACCTTGTCAGTAATCCTTATGAGTGAGTGACACACCATGAAGGTTAGTCAAAGCAAGATTGGAGAGGGTTGAGAGGGTAAGTCGAGAGGTAGCGGAATGTCCCCTTTCCCTTCCGGTGTGATTTATACTACCTTCATGTTTCAAAAGTTTTTTGCGGTCACAATAGAGTGAAGCGCTAAGAAACGAACTCCCTGGGGCTTAGTTGCGCAAGCAACAGAGTGAAGCGTTTAAGTAATCCTTAGTATCTAGGGCTTAATTGTGACTAGGGGTCTTTCGCCTGGACCAAAGGGTTAGATCTATATTAAGGAATTGGGTTTATCACTTGGAATCCTTAGAGCTTTAAGCAGCCTTACAGAGTGTGAGGTGTTGAAATTGAGCGATTTCTCCGCTGGAGCATAGTAATAAGGTTAGTCACGGTTGACCTTAGGTTTGGTACTGTGTATTTTAGAATTTTCATGACTTATTAAGCATCAGTTAAGAGAAATAATGGTTTGTCTTGTACTTGAAACAATGGTCCTAGGGGGTGCAATGTCTGAGTGCCCCACTTTCTATCGACTGCCTCTCCTATCATTTTATTGCATCTCCTTGTTGTTCTTTTTATTTCTATTTGCATCGATATTATTCACACCACTTTAAATAATCTTTACCATAGTTAAATAGCAATTCTTGTGTTTCTGATTACTATTCCCTGTGGATACGATAACTCACTCACGAGGGTACTTTATTACTTCGACATCCCGTGCACTTGTGGTATGCACTAGCAATGGGTGTGTCTATTTCACACTTTCTTATTCTTCCATCATTCTGATTTGTTTTCCTTTCTTTGGTTACAGCTCCAGGTTATGACCTGAGGAAACCCTTCGACATTGGTTGAAGGAAATCCTGACATTGAACGAACAATTCATAGAAGGGGAAAAGAATCTGTGCATGAACAGTCTAATCAAGTTGAGATAGAAGGTTAAGGGTCTGACAACATGGTAGAACAAAATGAGCAGTAGAGGATAGTCTCAGATTATGCCAGACCCACAATTCTTGGCGCGCAGTCTAGTATTGTGCGGCCACCAATTACAGCTCAGAATTTTGAACTCAAGCTGGAATTCATCCAAATGTTACAGCAGTCAGCACAGTTTAATGGTTTGGCCGATGAGGATCCAAACAATCACATAGAGAAATTCTTGGAAGTGTGCGGCATGCTCAAGATCAATGGTGTTATGGATGATGCTATCATGTTGTGGGTTTTCCCATTTTCCTTGAAAGGGAGAATGAAGCAATGGCTAAATTCATTACCTAGAGTATCGATCACTACATGGGAGGAGATGGTAGAAGCTTTTCTTGCCCGATATTTCCCTCCCAGAAAATCTGCGAAGGTCAGGAATGAAATATCCACTTTTGTGCAAATAGAATAGGTGTCTCTTTTTGAGACATGGGATAGGTTCATGGAGCTCCTGCAGAAATATCCTCAACATGGGTTCCCCAAGTGGATGATTATTCAGACTTTCTATAATAGGCTGAATCCAAGCATGAAGTACCTACTTGATGCTGCAGCAAGAGGTACCTTAGGGGAGCAAGATCCTTGAAGAAGCCCGATATCTCATCGAAGAAATGGCTATGAACAGTTATCAGTGGAACACTAGAGATAGAAAGAAGGTAGTTGGACTTCATGAGATTGATTCAGTTACCTCATTAGTGGCCCAGGTTGAGTCATTGAGCAAAAAGTTAGACACTCTAACTTCTCCTAGAGTGGTGGGAGTGACGAGTTACACAGGGTGTGGGGGAGGATATGCTTCATCCAATTGCTCAATTTCTATTGTGATACATCCTCGGTAGAACAAGTGAATTTTATAGGAAATGCAATGAGAGGCCAAGGGAATCCATAAAGGAACACCTACAATCTGGGTAGGAGGATCCAACCGAACCTTTCTTGGAATAATCAAGGGCAACAGAAGACTATGGCACCACCCGGTTTTCAACAATAACAACAAGCACCGAACTTGGAGAATCGAGTTTCAAGGTTGGAAAACCAGATGACTGATTTAGAGAAGGCTTTGACCAAGTTTATTCAATCATCCGATTCAAGATTTTAATCAGTTGAAGCTACACTTCTCAACCACACCGCATTATTGCACAACTTAGAGAATCATGTGGGGCAAATTGCAAAGTTATTATCAGAGAGACCTCCAGGGAGCTTGCCTAGCAACATAGAAACCAACATGAGAGAACATGTGAAGGCGATCACTTTGAGAAGTATTCGTGAAGTTAAGGGTAGGCTCCCGAGTGAGAAGACTAATGTTGAAGCACCCGAGGTCATGGAGGTTGAGGAGAGAGCCAACAAAGAGAAGGAGACGTCACCCCCACCTTACAAGCCAAGAATCTCTTACCCTTTAAGGTTGAAGAACAACCAAAATAATGAGCAATACAAGAAGTTCTTGAGTGTATTCAAGCAGTTGCACATCAACATTCCATTTGTAAAAAGTTGTCTCAAATGCCTTGTTATGCAAAGTTTCTCAAGGACCTCTTGACCAACAAGAGGAAGTTGGAGGAGAGTGCATCTATGATTCTAGATTCTTCATTTTCGGCGGTGTTGCAAAAGAATATGCCAAATAACAACGCCCTTTGCATGTAACCCGTAAGTGCACGAGTTTGTCGAAATAATAATACCCCGGTGAGTGGGTAGTCGAATTCACAGGGAATAGTGATCGGAAACACAAAGATTGCTATTTAACTAACATGAAGATGAATCAATAGTAGTGTGAATAAAATCAATATGGAAAGAACTAAAGAAAATAATAAAGAGAGGCGTAATAAAATGAGAGGAAAGGCAATCGATAGAAAGTGGGGCACTCAGACATTGCCCCTCCTAGGTCAATTGTTCCAAGTGCAATACCAACCATTATACCTCCTAACTAATGTCTAATGAGTCATGGAAAAATCTCTCAGTCTCGACCGCTCACACTGTGCTAGGTTGTTTTAGGCTCTAGGGATTCCAAGTGATAAACCCTATTCCTTAATGTAGATCTAACCTTTTGGTCCAGGTGAAAGATCCCTAATCACAATTAAGCCCCAAATACTAAGGATTACTTTAACGCTTCACTCTGTTGCTTGTGCAACTAAGCCCCAATGGAGTTTGTCTCTTCTTGGAACGTGGACGTAGGGTAAATCATACCGAAGGGGAAAAGGGACGCTCCGCTACCTCTCGACTTACCCTCTCAACCCTCTCCAATCTAGCATTGTCTAACCCTCATGGTGTGTCACTCATCCACAAGGATTGCTAAGATAGATTTCTCAACCCTAGTGTCACTCTAAGAGAAAATCGACACAACAAGCATTCAAGATTGGAACTCAATTAAAAACATCAATTAAAGAAAGCATAATAAAAGGTCATAGAAATAAAATTATCCTAGGGTTTACAAGTCTAAGCATCCACTAAGGGTTTAGCTCTCCATGGAGCAAAATACAATCAACAATGAAGTCAAAAGTAAATAGATGCAATCCATGAATAAAACCCCCTTGCTATTCATGTCGGTTGTCCTGTGGAGTAGCCTCGGCCTCTTCAAAGGTTTCTTCGTCAAGCGTAGGGCACACCTCGCCAAATCGATGACGATAAAAGCTCACCTAATAACTATCTTCCAACGGAATGTGGTGTTGAAGGCCGTAGAACCACTCCAAAAACCTTGCCAAAGCCTCTCTAAACCTTAGCCACATTTAAGTCTTTAAATAGGTCAATAGGACCTGTTTATCTGTTTAAAACACGACACGTTTAACACGCCACATGACACGACACGCGACACGAACTTTTAATCAAAACATTTTTTTAAAAATCCAAACTAACATTAAACATAAAATACTTAAACATCATATTTGCCGTGAGAATAATTCAATTAATTTATCAAGTTTACTATCAGACACATTTACCTATTCATATTAAACGGGTTAACCGTGTCATATACGTGTCAACCCATTTATGACACGAACCCGCTTAATTTAGGCGTGTCATAAACGGGTCGACTCGTTTATGACACTAACCCGTTTAACCCAAACCCAAACCCTCCTAAGACCATGTCGTGTCGTGTCGTGTAAACGTGTCGTGTCAAAAATTGCCACCCCTATTTGGCTTTACAACCCTTCATGCATGAAAGTTCACAAATACACATGTATTAGCGCTAAAATCTAATAAAAGTAATGCTCATCGTAAGAAAAGAATACTTCGTATTACTAATACATAAGAACTTATCACCGAACAAGAAGAAGGACCCGGAAGCTTTATCATGCCATGCAACATTGGCAATTTGGGTGAAGAAAAGGCATTGGCAGATTCAGGGCTAGCATCAACGTCATGCCTTATACTTTCTTTCAGAAGCTAGGCTTGGGAGAGCCTAGGACTACTCGGATGACACTTTAATTAGCAGACCGAATAGTTAGGCATCCAAGGGTCATCATTGAAGATGTACTTGTGAAAGTTGACAAGTACATATTTCCTATAGACTTTATAGAGTTGGATGTTGATGATGATGTCAATATTCCGCTGATACTTGGGAGGTTGTTCTTGCGCACTTCCAAAGATCTCATTGACATGGACGGTGGGGAGTTGACTTTATGAGTTGGTGATGACAAGTTGACATACCGCCTCTCGAGCCATGCGACATTCTCTTGATTTTGATGATACTCTTTAATTTCTTGGTACTACCAATGAGTTAATTGATAAATACGTGCAGAAAATGATGTGTCTGGACCCATATGAAGAGGTGCTAGATCAAGAAGTAGACAATGAAGAAGTCTTATCACTTGGTCTAGAGGACAAGGTGTAACCTATGCCGGGGATCATGAAAAGGATAATCCAAAAGATGAAGCGAGCAAGAAGACGGAACAAGAAGCACCCCAAAGCCATTGGGGATGTGCAAGCACGGAATAAGGGTGACGAACCCTTGTGTGGTAACAAGCTTGATAACTCTTCCTCTACCTTGAAAAGATTATGTTCATCATGCTTTCAGGTTGTCGGTAAGAGGAAAACCTTCATTTATGAGCCCCCGTGAGGTAGAAGAGGTATGTCAAGTTTAGTGACGTTAAACAAGCGCTTCTTGGGAGGTTTTAGTTTAGTACTTGAATAAATAAGAGCTTTAGTGTTGGTGTAAAACAAGTTTTTGCTGTGTTTTTCTCATGGAATATTGGTGGTTTCATATGCTTAACTGTGATTGGCGAAGTTTCCATGATTCTCTAATGATAAGTTCTTGTGTATTAGTAATACGAAGTATTATTTTCTTATAATGAGCATTACTTTTTTTAGATTTTATCGCTCATACATGTGTATTTGTGTTACCTTTGTGCATGTAGGGTTGTGGAGACAATTATGAAAGAAAAAAAACCAAAGTAGATTATGGATGCACTTTGTTGATGAAATCTTGGAGTGAACAAACATGAATACACAAGTTGTGCCCAAAGATACTGACAAGATCCCCTTGCTTATATCCCGCAAGTGCACGGGCTTGTCAAAGTAATAATCCCGGGTGAGTGGGGTCAAATCCACAGGGAGTAGGGAGTGAAAATACTTAATTTGATTCTTACCTATGTGGAATATCAATAGTGATAAATGTGAAATTGATTCAATTCTCAACAATAAAAACAACAAGTGAAAGAGCAAAAGTAAGAAGAGGGTAAGGCAATCGATAAAGAATGGGGTACTCGGATAATGCTTCACCTAGGATACTCACTTCAAGTGCAAGAACTCTCTATTATGCTTCCTAATCAATGCAATGGTGAGTCATGGAAATCCTTGCATACATAGTCCCAAATCTAAGGTCAACTATGCCTAACTCTATACATGTCCCGGAGGATAAATCGAACAATCTCAACAACTCGCACTCGCATAGAGTTGCAATGAGCTCTAGGGATTCCAAGTAATAAATCTCTTCCTAAATATAGACCTAACCCTTTGGTCCAGGCGGAAGGTTCCTAGCCATAATTAAGCCCTAGATACTAAGATCCTTTCAACGCTTCACTCCATTGCACGCGCAACTAGGCCCCAGCGGAGGTTCATCCCTTAGACCATTCACTCTATTATGGCCGCAAAGAACTCGAGGAACGGAGGTAGAATCTATCACATCGGAGGGGAAAGGGGACGGTCCTGTACCTCTCGACTCACCCTCTCAACCCTCTCCAACCTAGCTTTGTCTAATGCTAGTGGTGTGTCACTCACTCACAAGGTTACCAACAAGAACTCTCAACCCTAGTGTCACTCTAGGGGAGATGTTCATACAATCAAGAATTCAAGGTTGGAACTCACAATAAACATCAATTTATTGAAAGCATAATAAAGAAGTTCAATGAAACGAATACATCCTAGGGTTCACAATCATCCAAGTACCCACTAGGGGTTTAGCTCTCCATGGAGCTTAGTAAAATCAAAGAAATCGAATGTAAAAGCAATGAATCCATAAAGAAACCCCCTCGATGGTCGTGTCGATGGTCTTGTGGAGAGTCCTCTACTCGTCGTCCAAGGATTCCTTCGTCCGGTATAGGATACGCCTCGATGGAAGCTCCCCTACCAACCTTCTTCCTAATGGAATCACGATGTCGGAGCCATAGAACCTCTCCAAAACCTTGGCCAATACCCCTTGAAACCCTAGCCGAAGCCCTCTCACAAGTTGGGGAAAAGATGGAGAAAAGAATACCAAAATCGGGGCTGCATCGGCTTTAAATAGGGCTGGAATCGGGTGACTCCATGGGCGTGGACGCTTCACGGGCCCGTGTGGAATTTCCACACGGGCGTGGGTAATTTCCACACGCCCGTGTGGATTCTCTGAAACTGTCATTTTCGGCAGGCTGTGAACAGTAACTATGCCAAAAAACACTCCCGTGGATGCATGTGCCCCTCCAAAAAACACTCCCGAATCCACTTTTCATCGAGGTAAAATAAAACGGGCACACGTTTATGCCGTGGATCGCTTTGCTTCTTTAATGATATACATGTTGGTGGAGCTCTTGTTCTTATGTGCATAAGTTGGAATGCTCGAGTGTGACTTTCTTTGTGCCCCTCCAAATGAATGTGCTCACTCGAATACGAGGAGGTTGGCACACACTCTAGCATCTCACACCTGACCTATGTCTTCGCATTTGAACCTTAGCAAGATTCCCTCCAAAATAGGTGCATCATGATCCACATTGGCCTATTTCCTTCATACTCGGCCTCACAACCCTACCTGCATAAAAGTAACATAAAAACACACATATTAGTGTAAAAACCTGAGAAAAGTAATGATCAACATAAGGAATGAACGCTTCGCATTCATATCGCACAAGCACTTATCAGACACATAATTGTGTGCCAACCTCCATGGTGTTGAAGCAAATATATGGTTTAGAGAAGCACAAAGGCAGTCACATTCGAGTGTTCTGACTTGTGCAATGCTAGAAAAATCTTCATCAATGTGACTTTTATGGAAGATGCAATGCGATCTACTGCATGAATGTGTGCCTGTTCATGTGGCGTCAATGAAAGTGTGGATTCAGGAGTATTTTGGTGGGGGTACCATAGCAGGTACCATACCAGGTATTGTAGCAAATTATTGTAGTAAATTACTGTGGCAGTTACCGTTCATAGGTCACTGAAAAATCGATTTCTACAGATTCACACTGTCGTGTGAAAATTCCACACGTCCGTGTGGATGCCTGATTCAAGCCTATTTAAGACGTAACTTGAGCATGTTTTGAGGATTTTTTTCCCATCCATTGGCCCATCTTTTCTCATCTTTTGAGGTGCTCGCGGCTAGGGTTTGGAGAGGCTTTGGCAAGAGTTTGGGAATAGTTCTACGGCCTTAAACACCACATTCCTTTGGAAGATAGTTATTGGAGGAGCTTTCGTCAGCATCTATTCGGCGAGGTGTGCCCTAGCCTTGACGAGGGAACATTTGGAGAGGACGCGGCTACTCCACAAGACCATCGACATGAATACTAAGGGGTTTTTACTTATGTATTGCATGATTTTACTTTCAATTTCATTATTGATTGTATCTTGCTCCATGAAGAGCTAAACCCTTAGTGGGTTCTTGGACTTGTAAACCCTAGGATGATATTGTTTCTTTGATTTTTCTATCATGTTTCTTTAATTATTGTCCTTAATTGAGTTCCAATCTTGAATGCTTGTTGAATGGATTTTCCCATAGAGTGATACTAGGGTTGAGAGTCTACATTGGTAATCCTTGTGAGTGAGTGACACACCATGAGGGTTAGATAAAGCAAGATTGTAAAGGCTCGAGAGGGTGAGTCGAGAGGTAGCAGAACGTCCCCTTTCACCTCCGGTGTGATTTATCCTACCTCCACATTCCAAGAGTTCTTTGTGGTCACAATAGAGTGAAGTTCTAAGAGACAAACTCCGCTGGGGCTTAGTTGTGTAAGCAACAGAGTGAAGCATTGAAGTAATCCTTACTATCTGGGGCTTAATTGTGACTAGGGGTCTTTCGCCTGTACCAGAGGGTTAGATCTATATTAGGAGATAAGGTGTATCAATTGGAGTCCATAGAGCTTTATGCAACCTTGCACAGTATGAGGTATCAAGAATGAGCGATTTTTCTGTCAGGGCATAGTGTATGGTTAGTCACGGTTGACCTTAGGTTTGGGACTGTGTGTTTTAGGATTTCCATGACTCATTAAGCATCGGTTGAGAGACATAATGGTTGGTCTTGCACTTACAACACTAGTCCTAGGGTGAGCAATGTCTGGGTGCCCCACTTTCTTTCGATTGCCTCTCTTATCATTTACCTGCGCCTCCTTATTCTTTACTTGTTTCTATTTGCATTGATTTTGTTCACACCACTATCAATTCATCTTCATTTTAGTTAAATAGCAATCTTTGTGTTTCTGATCACTATTCCCTATGGATACGACTACCCACTCACTAAGGTATTATTACTTTGACAACCCCGTGCACTTGCAGTTCACATGCAAAAGGGTGTGCCATCTGGTCAGTTTTTCATAGTATAGGCAGGTTCTGAGTGTGTGTAATTGTGCAGAAATTTTTCTCCGGAGTCTGTAATTTTTTCTAAGTCATCCAGAGAAGACACACGGTCTGTGTGAATACCCCTGTGAACGACCTTGTGACAATCACACACCCATAGGTAATTTCCCACATGGGCATTTGTTTCTCTGCAGAGTCTCAGACTTCATCCCAAGAAGACACAGCGGCATGTGAGTGCTCCTTGGAGTAGCCTTATGAGTATCCACATGCCCGTGTGGAATTTCCACAGGGGCGCGTGGAACACTTAGCCAAATTTTTCGGATGGACAAAGAAGCCACATGGGCGTGTGGGTGCTCCTGTGGGTAGGGCACACAGGCGTGGGGAATTTTCACATGGCCGTGTGGATGCATTGAGAGACAGGTAGAGGCTATCCTGAGAGCACACAGGGGCTAGTGTTTGCCCTTGTGAGCGGTCCTGTGGGAGTCACATGAGCGTGGATAATTTCCACACGCCCTTGTGGATGTACAGAACTTCAAAGGTCATGACTTCTCTTTATAACCCACTCGCGCCCCTCGTTCTTTAACTCCCAAGCACTCAATGAACGCCTATCCTCACTTCCCCGACCCCGTCACAGTCTATTAATTGAAAGCATAATAAACAAATTCAATGAAACAAATACGTCCTAGGGTTCACAAATAACCAAGTACTCACTAGGGGTTTAGCTCTCCATGGAGCTAAGTATAATCAAAGAAATAGAATGTAAAAGCAATGAATTCATAGAGAAACCCACTCGATAGTCGTGTCGATGGTCGTGTGGAAAGTCCTCTACTCGTCGTCCAAGGATTCCCTTGTCCGGTATAGGATACGCCTCGATGGAAGCTCCCCTACCAACCTTCTTCCTAAGGAATGATGATGTCGGAGCAGTAGAACCTCTCCAAAACCTTAGCCAATACCTCTCAAAACCCTAGCCGATTGTGAACAGTGCTGCTACAGTGCTTTCGCTGTAGTGTTCCGCTATAGTCCCTGGCCTAAAATACTTCCCGAGTCCATACTTTCATCGAGGTGATGCAAACGGGCACATGTTCACATCGTGGATCGCTTTGCTTCTTTAATGACGGACAAGTTGGTGGAGATCTTGTTGTATGTGCATAAGTCGGAATGCTTGAGTGTGACTGCCCTTGTGCCCCTCCAAATGGTTGTGCTAACTCAAATACGAGGAGGTTGGCACACACTTTAGCATCTCACACCCGCCCTATGTCTTCGCGTTTGAACCTTAGCAAGATTTCCTCCAAAATCGGTGCATTATGATCCACATTGGCTTCTTTCCTTCATACTCGGCGTCACAACCCTACCTCCATAAAAGTAACATGAAAACACACATATTAGTGTAAAAACCCGAGAAAAGTAATGCTCAACATAAGGAAAGAATGCTTCGCATTCATATCACACAAGCACTTATCAAACTCCCCTACACTTAAGCTTTTGCTTGTCCTCAAGCAAAAATTTAACATTCTGTGCATAGATGAAGGAAATATTGGAAGTTCTTGGCCTTAGGTTCACCAAAGTGGACAGAGAGCATTCTACAAGTAAGGGAAATTTCAACATTAAATACAAAAAATGAAAGCTATAGCTAAAAACTTGAATCAAAAAGGACACCAAACCCCAAATCGTGTACATGTGTGAACTCACTCAAAACAACCCAAAGTATATACATCAAAGTTCTACGTACAAGGGACTTATTTATCTACAAAAGTGACAACAATTGCAAAGATGGTATTAGCTTCATACATCCTCTAAGGTAGCCCTTTCCAAAGCGGCCGCTAAGGTAGCTTTCACACTTTCGAGGTGGTAGCTCTTTCTACCGGAGTGGTAGCTTTCACTCATCCTATGAGACAGCTCTTTCTCTCATTAGGGCATAGCTAGTATCCGACTTATGAGAGTAACTTCATACTACATAGGTGGTAGCTCTTTCCACCAAAAACAAACAAGAAAACTATTTTGTTCCTTCTTTTCATCATTCATTTTTTTTCAGAATTTAACACAAGAAACAACCATAACTAGTCCCTTTAACATCGAACATGAGTTTCCAATAGAGTTTAAAGAGTGAGCAGTGCACTGAGTGTAAATCGAGTAAAAATTCCTAGAAATTCAAGCAAGAACTAGAGCATGAAAACATTCAATGTTAAAAATTCTCTTAAACTCAAGAATACGATCATTGCAACTAAGGTGAACCGCCATTGGCTATGTGAGCATGTATAACAATCAAAACTAATATAAAAGATATGTGCACTATGATACTCCCCCCTACACTTAAGTTGTACATTGTCCCCAATGTACACATGCAAGCTCACTCATAATGTATATCAATGAAGAATATATGTGGGAGAAGCAATCAAAAAAATACTCCCCTGACTCCTACTGCCACGTTTGATGGAGCTAAATCCTTGGGAGTAATGTTCCAACGGGTTGTAAAGCTCACACGGCCAAGTGCCGAGACAACTTGGCCGTGGCCATGACAGAGTCTCAATTCCCATGATGATAAGACCATCTGCACGCATACACGAGGGGGTTCAGTGAAACTCAATAAAACAAAAATAACTCGAGTATATATAAAAGATAGACAATGAATACAACTCCAGATGGAAAATGAAAATAAACTCAGAAGGAGGATCCTTTCTGAGTGAACAAGTCATAAATAAAATGCAAAATAAAGAAAATGCCGAAAAATAAAGTCAAATGTCGGTGTCACGCTCTGCCGGCTCCTCTGCTATTGCTGGTGGTGGGGAAACATAAGGTGGATCCACCGGTGTTGGTATAGGAGATGGGGGTGCAGGAGATGCCAAGGGGGGCTGAGGAGTCCTCAGTCGCAAGACAAATGAGGAAGCGACGTCTCGCTCTAAGATCTGCTGTAATATGTCGAAACGTGCCATGAACTCTGTGTATTGAGTGACCTGCGTAGCCCTAATCTCGGCAATCTCTGCTCGAGCCTCAGCCACCTCTGTCCGTATCACTCCCACCGCACTCTCGAGCCTCTCGAAGCGATCATGGGCTCGAGATGGTGAAAACATACGTACGGGGAGAGCGTCCTCTGCTGCCGAAGGTGCCTCGGTCTCCATCGGGCTGCGACTGAGGCTTTAGAGCAGATTGGGAAGCCTCGGCATGATCACCCTCACCCTTGGCTATCTTTGGAGCTGGTAGCACCAACGCATAAACCCCTGTCCAAACTCTACGGACCATGCCCATCAATCTCAGTGTCTCTAAACTCAGGGGGTAGGTATACTCATCTTCTCAGCCCCACGAATCGAATCCAAGAGACCTATGCCCAGCTCTAATCTCGTAATGTAGGGGCCCAAGAAGATCGCTCCCAGTCTAGCATAATGCCCCTGATGTCTGATGTACTCTGCCATGATGTGTCCTAAGTGAATCGGTACGCGCTGCATCATCGAGTACAAGTATAGAAGCTCCTGCCGGCTCAGAACGCCAGTGCTATCACCACGGTCATTCACCGATCTGCTCATGATGGCATGTAAGTATCGGTATGCAGGTTGGGAAAGGCACGTGGCCTTGGACACCCCCGGCTCGTACTGACCCTGACCACATAGCACCAAGTAAGCTCTCTGCGGGGTCAAAGCTCCGGGATAATCAGTCAGTAACTGAGAGTACTCCTCAGTGTCTGTGAATGCCTCCTCATACAAGCCAAGCAGAACTGAAAACTGAGTGATGCTCAAGCTGTGGTGGTGTCCAAGTGTTCTAAACTGAATTGTGTCTAAACTGTCGAAGCTCACGTACGATCTATCAAACTCAAATGATAATAGCACCTCCAATGCAAACTCTCGGATGGCTGGCTCTCTAATCGTCAATAACTGCCGCCAACCACCTCCTCAAACGAGATCCTCGACCTCATCAGGGAACTCCTCTCCCTGCTGTAGATCTCTTAGTATACTCGTGTCCAGGAATCGAGTCTGTCCGAACAGGAGTCTGTACAAGCGCTCATAGCAAACCTGATGCTCTGGAATCGCGAAACTCATGCCCTCAGGCTAAGGGGATGACTCACGGGATGACTCACGCGGCCTCTTATCAGTTTGCTTCTTCGACCGAGGTGCCATAATCTGCAAAATTTGAAATGAAATCGATCAAACAAGTTGATAAACTAACATTGCAGAAATCCACACGGTCGTGTGGAATTTCCGCACGCCCGTGTGGATCCACGGGGCGTGAAAACCGCACGGCCGCGCCACAAGAATCCAAAAATACAACTTAAAAATACTTCTAACTTCGTTCTAAACATAAATCATCTTTCTAATTGAAGAAACGAAACATTGTTAACAAGATTTATCTATGAAAATCATGAATTGATGAAGGAAATCTTAAATAGGGCTTACCGACGAGTTAAAATGAAAGAACTATGAATCGGCCGGAAAACCTTGCAATAATCCTACCAACTCGGCGCTAGGAGGTCGGGGGTTGATGTGAAAGTGCTCCCAGACGAATGGAGGGTGTGAGGGAGAAGAGAAACGACTATTCTTTGAAAAGAACTTGCGCCTCTTTGCCTTCTGTACATCCAAACGGGCGTGCGGAAATTACCCACGCCCGTGAGCCCCCACAGGAGAGCTTCACAGGGACAGGTGCACGCCCCTGGGTGCTCTCAAGAAAAACTCTCACTGATTTCTGAACGCTCTCGCACGGGCATGCGGAAAATACCCATGCCCGTGCGCCCGACCAACAGGGGCAACCGCACGCCCCTGTGGCTTCTCTGGACATCCGAGAAAAATCGCTATGTGTTCCACACGCCCGTGCGGAAATGCCACACGGGCGTGGACATTCACATGCCGAACTCACAATGGCACCCACACGCCCCTGTGTCTTCTCGGGATGAAGAGGGCTCCTCTGTAGAGTTTCACAAGGGTGTGCGGAAATTACCGACGCCCATGCACTTGTCACAAGGTCGCCCACAGGAGCGAGTTCACGCCCCTATGTGCTCTCGGGATAATTGGCCAAACTCTGCAGGAATTCACACGCCCGTGCGGAAATTAGCCACGGGCATGCGATATTCGCATGGTCGTTCACAATGGCAGCCGCACGCCCCTATGCCTTCTCTGGATGAGCTCGCGATACAAATCCACGGGCGTGCGGAAATTCCACACGCCCGTGCGTCTTCACTGGATGCCTTAGAAAAACCTGCAGGCTCTACAGAAAGTTTCTAAACATGTTTACACACTCAGAGCCTGCCCTAGTATGCAAGTTTTACCAGCGAAAAACATGGAATAAAGCACAAACGACATAACTTCCCCAATTCCACAGGAAAACACACGATGAATATTCAAAGCCCACAAGAAAATCTCAGCACAAGCATCTAAAAATCAAAACACCAACACTTAAGAAATTATTCATGAAAACAAACTAAACTAGAAGATAAGAAAATATAAAACACTTGGGTTGCCTCCCAAGAAGCGCTTGTTTAACGTCACTAAGCTTGACATACCTTGTCTTACCTCACGGGGGGTTAATAGATGAAGATTTCCCTCTTACCCATAACTTGAAAGCATGATGTGCAAAGTCTCTTGAGGGGAGAAGGTGAATTATCGGGCTTCGGACCACCTAACAATGGTTCGTCCAACTTCTTCGGTTCACATACGTCTCCAACAGCCTTGGAGTGTTTCCGGTGGCATCTCCTAGCCCTCTTCATTTTCCGGAGTACCTTCTTCAAGATCCCCGGGGTAGATGGTACTTCTTCCGTCGAACCAAGAATCATTACTTCTTCATAGTCCTCCTCTTGGTCGAACAAACCCTCGTATGGGTCCGGATTGAACATTTCCTGCATGTATTCATCAACAATCTCATCAGTAGTGTCTAAAAAGTATAAAGTATCAGCGAAGTCAAGAGAATGCCGCATGGCTTCAGCAAGGCAGTATGTGAGCTTGTCATCTCCAACCCTCAAAGTTAGCTCTCCGCCGTCCATGTCAATTAATGCCTTGGAAGTCAGCAAGAACGGTATCCCAAGTATCAAAGGTACATCCGCATCCTCATCGACGTCTAGCGCTACAAAGTCAACTGGAAAAATGTACTTGTCAACCTTGAAAAGCACGTCTTCAATGATGCCTCTCGGATGTCGCACTGTTCGGTCCGCTAGTTGCAAAGTCATATGAGGAGGCCTAGGCTCGCCCAAGCCTAGCTTTTGAAAGAAGGTGTATGGCATAACGTTGATACTGGCCCCTGAGTCCGCCAATGCCATTTCCTCACCTAGATTGCCAATATTACACGAAATGATGAGGCTTCCCGGGTCTTTCTTCTTGTTCGGCATGTTCTTTCGCAATACCGCCGAGCATAAAGCATCTAAAATCACTGAAGCACTTTCCTCCAACTTCCTCTTGTTAGTCAACAAGTCTTTCAAGAACTTCGCATACTTAGACATTTGGGCCAATACCTCAACAAAAGGGATATTGATGTGGAGTTGCTTGAACAAACTCAGGAACTTCTTGTACTGTTCATCCCCTTGGTCATTTTTCAATATAGAGGGATAAGGGATTCTTGGCTTGAAAGGTGGGGGTGCCACCTCTTTCTCTTTGCTTGTTCCCTCTTCTACCTCTATAACCTCGGGTGCGTGTTCTTTTGGCTTCTCACTCGGAAGCCTACTTTGAACCTCACGACCAATTCTCAAAATGATTGCCTTCACGTGCTCTCTAGGGTTTGTCTCTGTATTGCTCTGCAAGCTTCCATGTGGCCTTTCAGAGAGAGAATTGGCAATTTGCCCCACCTGATTTTCAAGGTTATGCAAAAAGGCGGTGTGGTTGCGAAGTGTAGCCTCGACTGATTCAAACCTTGTGTTTGCAGATTGCACAAATCTAGTCAAGTGCTTCTCTAAGTCATTCATTCGGGTTTCCAAACCTGAGACTCTGTTTTCCACCTGAGGGGATTGTTGTTGTTGTTGGAAACCCGGTGGCCCCATGGCCTTTTGTGGACCCTGATTACTCCATGAGAAATTTGGATGATTCTTCCAACCCGGATTATAGGTATTTCTATATGGGTTTCCTTGAGGTCTCATGCCATTACCTACAAAATCAACATTCTCCACCGAAGAATTATCACCGATAGAGATCGGGCAATTGGAGGGAGCATGTTCTCCACCACACCCGGTGCAATTAATCACGGGCGCCACTCTGTTTGAAGTTAGAAGATCTAACTTCTTACTCAAATTTTCCACTTGAGCCGCCAATGAAGTTACCGCATCTATTTCATGGAGACCGGCCACCTTTTTCTTTTCCCTAGCATTCCATTGGTAGCTGTTTAGCCCCATTTCCTCAATTAATTGACGGGCCTCATCTGGGGTCTTGCTACTTAAGGTACCTCCTGCTGCCGCATCCAAGAGTTTCCTTGTACTCGGATTCAAACCGTTGTAAAAGGTCTGAACAATCATCCACTCCGGGAATCTATGTTGCGGGCACTTTCTCATGAGCTCTTATTCCGCTGGGACATAGTGTAGAGTTAGTCACGGTTGACCTTAAGTTTGGGACCGTGTATTTAAGGATGTCCACGACTTATTAAACATTAGTTAGAAAGCGTAATAGTTGGTTTTGCACTTGAAGCAATAATCCTAGGAGGAACAATATCCGAGTACCCCGCTTTTATCGATTGACTTTCTTTTCATTTATTTGTGCCTCTTTCTTATTTTCTTTAGTTTATTTGTATTGATCTTCATCCACACCATCATTGTTTCATTATACTTAGTTAAGTAACAATATTGGTGTTTCTATTCCTTATTCCCTGTGGATACGATACCCCACTCACCTGAGATTTATTACTTCGGCAAACCCGTGCACTTGCGGGTCATACGCAATGGGCGTTGTCAATCTTCGTACGGCCTAGAGTTTGGAGCCTACGCTCCATGTAACCCCATTATGCAAAATTATTTGCAAAATTAAAATAATCCCATGTTTATATCCAATATATAAACTAAAACTAAATACCCAAATATGATCATAAAGAAGAAAAACATCATGGCATACGACATCCAAGCATGTAAATATATCATATTATAAAACTAGAGTATGATATCTGATAAGTCACATTAATTAAACAATTAATATGTAGCAAAAACAGGATACTTACCTCTAGCCATAGCAAATTAGATGGGACAAATGAAGGGACTAAGATCTATACTTGAAGAAACTTTAGATTGGGGACCCCCTGGTATTGTCCTATATATAATCCTTACCATCAAAGGATTAACTCAGCTTAAAAGTTAAGTAGATCATTATCCAATGTGCTAATTAGAGTTAACTTAGGATTCCTGTTAGATAAAGTGATGGATCACTTTTTGCAGTTTGAATTCAAGTTGGATTAATATTATCATGGAGTTAATTCAGAATAGAACTCAAACTAACACCATGGTTTTTCCAGTATCTCAAGAATATATCCTACACAATATGAATAGTAAATATATGTGATATCATATATCCATTTCTCCTTTCCAGATGAGCTTTTAGTTAAAGAAAAACATGATAGGTCATATCATCAAACAAATAGTGATTCCTATAGTATAGTTCACATGTGCATGTTATTCTTTAAATTTCTAAGAGAAAGATCACTATGATAAGAATACAAGATAGTTCCTCAACTCTCTAAAGGCATTGGAAACATACAATACAAGTTCAAACACAATAAAATTTACCACTTTAAAAGGATTTGTTTTCACTTTCATATAAGCTCTTGATATTCAATTATGTACTTCAGCAGGATACGCAAAAATTTCAACCTTTGAAGGAAAGTACTTTTTGCCCATTTCTTTTGTGCCTTCCTTGTTTGTGTTGCATGTTTCTTGACCTGATCAAATGAATACAACAATTGCTTGCAACTGAATCCTAGATTTGAAGGGTGATTTATTTCGCAAGAGATGAAAAATTAAAAAATAAAAAATAGTTATGACATAAAAATGTCATTTGGCCTAAGATATAGAGCCAAACTTTACTCAATAGATCTTAAGATTATCTAGCACATGTAAATTGATGAAAAACCATTGACCGTTTCAACTCCACAATGCAACATGGAAGCAATATTTATAGCACGCTTTTGATTACAGAAAACACAGCTCACCCAAGACAATAATTTGAATCATTTACAAGTTTAACAACTTATTTATCAGAACTGAATTTCATAATTGGAATTATTGGTCCAAAAGCCTTCAAGAAAACAATCAGAATCTAATTTAAACTGATGAATTAATCAAAGAAAATCAATGAAAACACAAGGAATAAAACTACCTCTTATGGCATTAGATTCATTGTATGATTTACATTCACAATAATTGTTGGAGGAAAGAATCAATCATCTGTATCTTCTACCAGATTGCTAAAACTTCCTCTACCAATGATCTCAGCACCTTTCTCCAAGGCATCATTTATAAGACATTGAAACTTAATAGGATTGATAAGTGCTTGTGTGATAAGAATACGAAGTGCTCTTTCCTTATGATGAGCATTACTTTTCTCGGGTTTTAACGCTAATATGTGTGTATTTATGTTACTTTCATGCAGATAGGGTTGTGAGGTTGAATATTAGAGAAAGAAGCCAATGTGGATCATAAATGCACCAATTGGAGGAAATCTTGAGAAGGTTCAAACGCGAAGACATAAGTCGGGTTCGAAATGCGGGAATGTGTGGCAAGCTCCTCGTATTCAAGTTAGCACAACGATTTGGAGGGGCACAAGGGCAGTCACATTCAAGCATTATCGGCTTGTGCATGTATAGCAAGATCTCCACCAACATGTCCGCTATTGAAGAAGCAAAGCAATCTATGATGTAAACGTTTGCCTGTTTACGTTACCTCAATGAAAGCATGAATTCGGGAGTGTTTCGGACCGGCAATGCAGCAGGGTATTATAGCAAAACACTGCAGTAAAACACTATAGTAGGTATTGTTCACAGCCGGCCGAAAATGATGAAAACAGAGAATCCACACGGGCATGTGAAAATTCCACACGCCCATGCGAAAAATCCACAGGGGCGCCCACATGGGCGTGTGGAAGTGTGGATTCCCGATTCCAGCCCTATTTAAGGCTGATTTCAGCCCTGATTTCATAATTTTTTTTCTCCATCTTTTCCCTAACTTGAGAGAAGGCTGTGGCTAGGGTTTGGAGAGGTATTGGCTAGGGATTTGGAGAGGTTCTACGGCTCCGACATCGCGCTCCGTTTGGAAGAAGGTTAGTGGGAGAGCTTTCGTCGGCACCGATCTGGCGAGGTGCATCCTAGGCCAGATAAAGGGACCTTTAGACGAGTAGAGGACTCTCCACAAGACCATCGCCACGACTATCGAGGGGGTTTTCTATGGATTCTTTGCTTTTATATTTGATTTCATTGATTGTAATTAGCTCCATGGAGAGCTAAACCCCATAGTGAGTACTTGGGTATTTGTGAACCCTAGGATGTATTCGTTTCATTGAACCTCTTTATTATACTTTCAATTAATTGATGTTTTATTTGAGTTCCAATCTTGAATGCTTGATTGTATGAATACTCCCTTAGAGTGACACTAGGGTTGAGAGTTCTTGTTGGTAACCCTTGTGAGTGACCCACCACGAGAGTTAGACAAAGCTAGATTGGAGAGGGTTGAGAGGGTGAGTCGAGAGGTAGCGGAGCATCCCCTTTCCCCTTTGGTATGATTTATTCTATCTCCATTTTCTCAAGTTCTTTGCGGTCATAGTAGAGTGAATGGGCTAAAGAATGACCTTCCGCTGGGGCTTAGTTGCGAGTGCAACGGAGTGAAGCGTTGAAGTGATTTTAGCATCTAGGGCTTAATTGTGGCTAGGGACCTTCCACCTGAACCAAATTGTTAGGTCTACATCTAGAAAGAGGATTTATCACTTGGAATCCCTAGAACTCATTACAATTCTATACGAGTGTGAGGTTGAGAGGTTATTCAACTTCTCCTCCGGGACATGTATAGAGTTAGGTATGGTTGACCTTAGATTTTGGATCATGTATTTAAGGATCTCCACGACTCATTATTGCATCAGTTAGGAAGTATAATAGAGGGTTCTTACAGTTGAAACGATTGTCTCGGGCGGAGCAATATCCATGTACCCCATTTATATCAATTGCCTTACCTTCTCCTTTACTTGTGCTCTCTCTTTCTTGTTCTTTTACTTTTGTTATTTCACATCTTGTCACACATATCACTATTCATCTTTCACTTAGTTAAGAAACAATTTAAGTGTTTTTATTCCCTACTCCCTATGGATACGATGCCCCACTCATCTGGGATTTTATTACTTCGACAAACCCGTGCACTTGCGGGACATACGCAAAGGGCGTTGTCAAGGATGCTCTTGTATACAAATGGCGCTCAGCTCATACCTACCTACTAGTGGGCGCCCTACATGCAACATGGTGAGATATAAATCTTCTGCTATGCATTTGGAAATGCCCTTGTGGAGCACTAATCTAGACAACAATTTAACTTGGAGGTAAAATTTGCATGTTAGCAAGGTAGTAACAAATATTTATGTAAAAGGATAGTCAGCGGAAAGCTAGCCATGTTAACTATTTCAGATGTATGGATAAAAATGTGAAAAATAAAATATTAGGGGTGAACAAATAGCCACTCTCTTTAGGCACAAAACCATCATCCTAACTTTCAAACGAACCTAAGCAAGAACAATTAAGAGAAAATTTTAAGCAAGAACAATTAAGAGAAAATTTTATGGTCAATGGGTAAAACCTAAATAAAATTATGTAAAGAGGTCCCATGAAGCTTTCCTTTCCAATTGTGCTTAATTAATCTCGGTAAATTATCATAAAAAATACCACCATCTATGATTTAATTTTTTAGCCTTTGAGTTCTATAAAAATCAAAAATTAAAATGGATTAAATTGCTTGAAACTGATATTGATTTGAAGAGTTTGACTATTTTGGTAACAAAGGTAGTATAAATGTCCCAGTGAACATAAGATCGCTCAGTGCCAGCACAGCTTTGTTCACTAGATTGTAAAGCACCTCTAAATCAACTTGCACCACCTGCAAAAGAAGACCATGATTGGCATAAAATTCATTAGCCAACATGATCATATACTTGAAAAAGTATTAGAATGATAAGCTAAGGAGCCTATATAGATAAAAATTACATACATAATTTACATATACATCTTCATACAAAATAAATGCATCTTTTCCTACCAAGCTCCAATGTCACCAGTATTAAAGTCTCTTAAGCCTTTTCCATGATCTACAATTTAAGGTTGTGAAAAGGGCAAATGTTATTTGCATAACATCAAATGAACCAAAAGTAAACTGTTTTTACAATCAGAAAAACCAATTAACCTTCCTGGTACATAGATAAGACAAAGGCTTATCCAGTCTTTGCAAAAGTCCTAATAGTACTCATAAGAAAAAACAATCACACACAATTAACCAACCTTTGTTGTAGGCAATGTTATCAAAACTGGCCCGGACATTGACCCGGTCTAGGCTTTGGGTCTCGGGTCAACTGGTTCAACCACCGGGTCATTCGGGTCAATGCCGGGTTAATAAAATTATTTTTAAATATTATTTTTAAAATTATAAATTAGTTTTTAATTCTATAATAATATATAACATTTATTTATTATTTGTTATCAAATAAATAATTTGAAGGGACAAAAAAATAAATTGTAAAAAAATACATGACAAGCATACTAAAGTTAAAACCGATACATAATAAAATTTCAAAATTCAAGCTCTACATGACATATGAGACTCAACCTAATATCAAACTCATTCAAATATTCCATACATAACAAAAACACAACACAATATCATATGAATCCATAGTGAAATTTTCAAATTTAATCAAACCAACTCAATCCAATACATAACAAAAAGTTACAAAAAAATTAAAGGATGAAAAATGTCATTTTTATAAACAAGCATTAACCCGCCCGGGTTATTGAAACCCGACCCGGGTCACACTGAGTCACACGGGTTGATTACATGTCCGGTCTAATTAGAGACCCGGACCGGTTTAGTCACCGGATCACCGGGTCGACCGGTCGAACCGCCGGGCCGGTCCGGGTTTGATAACACTGGTTGTAGGTATTTGGATTTCACATGAATAGATCTCAATGAATAGAAATGGATGATTTTTGACATGCGCTTGAACATTCTTTGCCTTCGTCAAATTTTTTAGATATATGTGGATGGCACCATCTTTTTCTATGATCAACTGCAAGTTTAGTGATTAGTATATAATGTTTAATAAAATATTCTTGTGTGTATTTAAAGAAGAAATTTCATCACTTAGGAAGTTTACCTAATGCTTTATAATTGTCCTTCCAATGGTGAAAACATTCAGGATATATAAAATTATATTCCTAACACATGAACATAATTGAAAACATAAGAATAAAGTTGACAACAGAGCTCAGAACAAAATTAATGGTATTTAAAAATAGAAAAATTATAAGGAGATATTTACTGACTGGATTAAAATCAACTTTTTCTCTAGTATCATCCACCAACAATATAGCTGTTATGTTACACTCTAAAGAACTAGTCCACACAACATTCAAATCTTTAAGGAATATTGTGCTATCTGTAGCATGCCTTTTGCAAGAATTCTATTCTTGCATATGACATTAACTTCTTTTTTGAAAAAAGTGCCTTATCTTAAAATGGTGGTAACAAATCTATTTCAGAAAATTATGAAAATGCTTCAAGTAGAACTAAATAAGGGGGGAAATTACATCCCATAGAATATTAATGTAGAAACCACCAAAATTAAGAAAAATTTGTTTTTGATGTCTTCTTTAAAAAATGAAATGAAAGTGCTTTCTCCAGGTTACACCTGCATTGTTATTAAAGTGAAATCTCTTGTTAAAACTATAAACGCTAAAAACTAAAATATCCTTAAAAGATCAATTCAAACTATAGAAGAAAATTGATAGTATGAGGAATTGCATTACCACATCTTTGATGACGAAATGGCAAGTCTATAGTGTTCCAAAAAAAATTTTAGAAAATCTTCAACAAAAGGTCTGGATTTTTGTTTGTCCTTGTAAAGAGAAAAAAAAGTATCAAACAAGTTGCTTAAAAATCAAATAATGCCAAAATAAAATTTTGGCATACTTACTTTTTCATGTGCATCTTAAGTTTTTGGAGAGGAATTAGGGCCAGTTCCAACCCAATGAAATCCCTGTTCCAGCCCTTCATATTATGTGCAATTCAATCCATGGAGGCTGTCTGTTGCAAACTCTTAATAAGTTTGTGCAGCTTGCTCCCCTTAAGTTTGTTGGCTTGCTGTTGCTGCTTCTCCTTCTCTGTTTCCTCTTTCACGTGTCTCATCTTTTTGAACAACTTCATTAGTTTCCTTATTAGGCTGGCCTCGTTCATCCACTTCTTGTTCTTGGTGCTATTCTCCAACTTCATCCTTAAAAAGATGAAGATAAGAAGAGAAAAATAGAGTATTTAGCATGAAAAGTGCAATAAAGACTTGATGCAAATAATAGGTAGAATTTAAAAACCATAAAGAAACCTAATAATGCTAACTTCGGAGAAAAACCGAAACTCAAAAATCTAAGTACTAACATCTAAAACTAAGTGGACAAAATTTTAGAGACTAACAATAAATATAAAACAATAACTCCAAAAACAATTACTAGATTTTTCTCCACAAAGCTGCATGATTGCTGACAAGCAAAAACAAATCAACAGGAGATTGCCATGACTTTTTGCACATCCGTGAGGCCTATGTCTATCCCATCAATCATGATCGGCACATACTTATTAAAAAAACAAATGATGGGTGCAAAGGCACAAATTGGGGCAGGATGTCTATTGTAGATGGGTGTCAATATCAGAAGCTAATTAGCATGTATTAATGGGGAAAAAATTGTTCAACTGAAAAAAAATGCATACCTAACTATGACACCGATAATTCCCTGTCCTTCGGCCTACCATCAACCAAGGTAAAGCCAATCGTCTCCTCCTGTCTATCACAAAACATGCCTCTTCTTGAGATATGACATTCCAAAAAAATAAATTAATACTTATTTAAATATAATTTGAGTAAGTGTACAAGTTACTACACCATTCGAGCATTACCATGACAATTTCTGTAAGCATACAAGTGTTGCAAATGATCATTCCATGCTTTGATGAATATACCATGTACTTGAGGCCAATTCTTCTTTCTTCCCTAGCCACCAATGTCTTTGTGACCACTATCATGCTTGGCATGAGCTTCAGACAACATAAAGTTATAGTCACTATTCGACAAAAAAAAAGCTTCCTTCCACTTAAAACTCCAAGGTCATGAGGGACAGCCTGCGCAATGCATAGGAGGTAGGTGAAAGCAAGCACCAATATAATTTGTTGACCATATTGCTCAGGTAAAAATTCTTGGGGCAGCCTGTCATAAGGAACCCATTCAATTTGCATTGAAAAATCTAATAAAAAAAATCAGGGGAATTTAAAAAAAAAGTAATTTAAAAAAAATTGAGAAGGCAACACTTGACTTACATTGGATGAAAATCACTTAAAATACCTCTAAACAAGGGCACTCTTGGACAATCATGATGATTCCTGACTTGGTTTTTTTATCATCTCGTGCTAGCCAACTGTTAGTGAGAATTGTAAGGGGTGGTCATCCCTATACTTTGATGAATGGGCACCGTTTAATTTAACTCCATAATGAAGTATAGGAAATGCAACTTTGGGAATGTGCTCCATCATAAACAACTAAAAAAAAAAACAAAAAAGTTAATTATATGATACAAGGCTAAAAAAATTATTACTAAATATAGATATCCTTACCCTCAGAAAATGAAAATTAGCGAAAATGCCAGCGCGATATTTGATGTGGTTTTTGAGGTTGCCATGAAAATTTCCTAGCATGGCTATACCCCAAACATAGCTTCCTATATCATCTATACTCCTAAAAAACAACAAAAATATTGGAGGGACTAAATATGATGAACAAAGGACTATTATAGACCCTATAAAATAGAGGATTAATGCGTGAATGTAGAACTCAAGTCTTGTCCTTCAAGAGCATGGGCTTTCAAATAATTAATGTATATCCTAAGACAAACAAGTGAAATCCCACTTGTGTGATCACTGACACATGAATCCATGCTAAGAAACCCCTCACATAATGCGCGTCTATTGACATCCTTTACAACAATCATTTTACCATCTATAGGTAAACCTGTTATCCTCCAAACATCACCTACCCCAAAATATAAATTAATTTCTACAAAGCTTAAGCAACTCTTTTGAACATCATACTTATCAACCAAAGTTGTCAAAAGTTAACGAAAATGATTAACTGGGAGCTCAGTCGTAGTAAATTTTCAAACCCTGTCCTTACTCGTCTTTGTTTTGAAATATCATTAAGGTTTAACAAAACCCATTTCTAGGTTTTTTGCACTATCCCCAAACTTGTAAGTCATCTTGCAAAAATAATCAAAGAGCTTTGGTCAAGTGTTCAAAAATTTCTTTAGACAAAATTGAAACATTATGCCAACAATGAGTTTTAAGATTCAAACTAACTCACCCTTTTCTTGCTGAATTTTGCTATTCATTTTGGCTTAATGTTACAACTCTAGTTCCTATCCATTTGAGAAAAGGAATTATCTATCTTCTTCATTTTATAAGCATGGAAACATTTCTAATGAAGCTACAAATGTTTCCATTCATATAAATATATATATATATATATATATATATATTGTGGTTAGCAAAAAGAAATATTTATTATCCCAAATAGACCTGACCCCGGTTCGGTTTTGGTTCGGTTCCGATTCCAAACCGGGGGTTCCGGTTTTATAAATTTTGGAACCGAAACCAAACCGTAATTAAATGGTTCCTGTTCCGGTTCCGGTTCTAAATGGTTTTGGTTTTGGTTCCTGTTCCAAACGGTTTAGGTTTTGGTTCCGGTTTCACACATCTACAGGTCTACTTCCTTCATTCACATTTATATAGTTATATCTTTAAAGAAAAAAAAACTCATTTTTATATATAAAAAAAAAAGCTTGAACCACATAATCTATATCCAAGCAACTAAATGCCTTCAAATCCCACTAAAATCAAAAATACAAATTTTAATCTCGGTCTAACTCTTTCACAAATCCAGCAAAATCAAAAATAAAGAAAAAAAAATGAAATCAGAAGGAGGGGAAAATAAACTCAAACTACAAATATTTAATTTATGATGATCAAAGCTGATCAAATCTACATCAACATGAAGCAAAAATGTAAAAATTAAGACACAAGACTAGAAAGTAGAGACCCGTGAAGAACTCCTTGATTGCTCTTTTCTCACCCATCAAGCAACTCGCCATGGATGAAGAACTGATGCTTGAAGCAACAAGAATGAAGATGATAGCCTAAGACCAGAGAACCAAGAAAAGCTCATTGAATATTTGCTTTTTTTTTCACTGATCAACAAATTACCATGGAAGAAGCAATGAAGGACTAAATCTTGAAAGAATAAAGCTTTGCAGCCAGGCTTGCAGAGTTGCAGAGATATAGAATAAAGCTTTGTTCTTATCTTTTTGGTTTGAAGTCAATCCTAAGAGACAACATCTGACAATGTCACATGCAAGCAATGCTTTAAAAATAAAAAATAAAAAAAAAACAAAGAATTCAAAGATCTTTCATTTAATAAAAAACAAATTAAAATGAAATTAATTGAAAAGATAGGTTTAAAATTAAATGCTTTTCAAATTCCTCCTCCATACAAAATCAAAATTAATCAAACATTAAATTAAATAACTATTTTAAATGCTTTACATTTTTTTAATCACTGCCAGTGGTGCCATCCGTGGTTTGATCATCTGGAACATCATAGCTCAATTCTTGATCCAATTGTTGTTGTTGCTCAAATTCTTGTTGTCTATATTATGCTCTGGTCCAGTCATCAACACAAACTTGAGCTTCAATTGACTCTAGACTCATACAGGAACGCCTTGCATCTAGTATATTTCCACTTGCACTAAACTCTTGTTCCACAAAGAATCGTAGAAACCGGTGTTGAAAAGGATTTGCTTAGCTATAGTAGCTAAAATTCGAAAATGTTTTTTTGATGCTCCTTCCACCATTGTAAAAATATTAAAAACTGCTATCATCAATAAACTCAAAAAGAAGTTGTTAGATAACTTTCAAGCTCAGGTCTTGAGCTTGTCGATGATGAAGATGAACATAATTGTTTTTCGTTTTTAGAGCCAATAGTTGATACCCCTTAGGAAGTGATGATGATGGAAGTTCGAAGTGATGTCACTTTGTTCAAAAATTAATACCACAAATTCTAGCATAATCATCATATAATTTCAACAAATGAAGTTCTAACATTAATACACAAAAAGAGCAATATCAACATTTAGATTTAAACATGTATAATAAACATCTAAATAATCTTTTTAAACCATCTAATTTACAACGTGGATCAAGAACAGATGCAAGCAAATAAATAATTGGAATATTTGTATAATAATCACACCATTTTGCCTTCATAACACTACAACAAGGTAATAATTGTTCAGTCATTAGCAAAAATCGGATAGTGTACCAACAATATTAACACTCTCCATAAGAAATAAATGTGTCGTAGGATAATAAATACCGGATAAAATATTAGTAGCATCATTAAAAACTTTTAATAATTGGCAAATTTTTGTACAAATATCCCAATGATGAAGATAAAGAATGATATTACTAGCATTATATTGCATAAAACTACATAATAAACTTTTATATTCTTCAGTTTGAGAAAGTAATTTATACATATAATTCCAACGAGTAGGAACATCACGAGAAAATATTATAGGATGTTTGCCATGAGTAATGCAAAATTTTGACCATGCTTTCATTTGTGATGGATGCCTCCATAAATAAAGAATTGCATTCCTAATATGTTCAATAAAACATTCAAGTGCTTTTAATGCGGCCTGAACACTGATAAGTGCTTGTGCGATATGAATGCGAAGTGTTCATTCCTTATGTTGAGCATTACTTTTCTCAGTTTTTTACATTAATATGTGTGTTTTTATGTTACTTTTATGCAGGTAGGGTTGTGAGACCGAGTATGAAGAAAATAGGCCAATGTGGATCATAATGCACCTATTTTGGAGGAAATCTTGCTAAGGTTCAAACGCGAAGACATAGGGACGGTGTGAGATGCTAGAGTGTGTGCCAACCTCCCTCGCATTCGAGTGAGCACATCCATTTGGAGGGGCACAAAGGCGATCACACTCGAGCACTCCGCCTTATGCATATAAGAACAAGAGCTCCACCAACATGTATCTCATTGAAAAAAACAAGTGATTCACGACGTGAGCGTGTGCCCGCTTTGCGTTACCCGCATGAAAAGTATGGAATTGGGAAGTTATTCGGTCGAAGACCGTAGGCAGCAATCGTAGCAATCATCGTAGCATCAATGTTCACGACCGGCGAGAAATCGGAGAGCAGATAATCCACACGGGCGTGGAAATTATCCACGCCCGTGTGGAAATTCGCACGCGGGCGCGTGTATCGTCCCACGCCCGTGGAGTTGCCCGATTCTAGCCCTATTTCAAAAGCCAATTCATCACGATTTTTGAATTCTTTTCTCCATCTTTTCCCCAACTTATGAGAGGGCTTCGGCTAGGGTTTTGAGCGGTATTGGCTAGGTTTTTGGAGAGGGTCTACGGCTCCGACATCGTGATTCCATTAGGAAGAAGGTTGGTAGGGGAGCTTCGATCGAGGCGTATCCTATACCGGACGAAGGAATCCTTGGACGACGAGTAGAGGACTCTTCACAAGACCATCGACACGACCATCGAGGGGGTTTCTTTATGGATTCATTGCTTTTACATTCGATTCCTTTGATTGTACTAAGCTCCATGGAGAGCTAAACCCCTAGTGGGTGCTTGGATGATTGTGAACCCTAGGATGTATTCGTTTTATTGAACTTCTTTATTATGCTTTCAATAAATTGATGTTTATTGTGAGTTCCAACCTTGAATGTTTAATTGTATGAACATTTCCCCTAGAGTGACACTAGGGTTGAGAGTTCTTGTTGGTAATCTTGTGAGTAAGTGACACACCACTAGCGTTAGATAAAGCTAGGTTGGAGAGGGTTGAGAGGGTGAGTCGAGAGGTACAGGAGCGTCCCCTTTCCTTCTCGCGTGATAGATTCTACCTCCGTTCCTCGAGTTCTTTGTGGCCATAATAGAGTGAGTGGTCTAAGGGATGAACCTCCGCTGGGGCCTAGTTGCGCGTGCAATGGAGTGAAGCGTTGAGAGGATCTTAGTATCTAGGGCTTAATTGTGGCTAGGGACCTTCCGGCTGGACCAAAGGGTTAGGTCTACTTTTAGGAAGAGATTTATCACTTGGAATCCCTAGAGCTCATTGCAACTCTATGCGAGTGCGAGGTGTTGAGATTGTTCAATTTCTCCTCCGGGACATGTATAGAGTTAGGCATAGTTGACCTTAGATTTGGGACTATGTATGTAAGGATTTCCACGACTCACCATGGCATTGATTAGGAGGTATAATAGAGAGTTCTTGCACTTGAAACGATTATCCTAGGTGAAGCATCATCCGAGTACCCCATCTTTATTGATTGCCTTACACTTTTCTTTATTCTTGCTATCTCACTTGTTGCTTTTATTGTTGAGAATTGAATCAATTTCACACTAATCACTATTGATCTTCCACATAGCTAAGAACCAAATTAAGTATTTTCACTCCCTACTCCCTGTGGATTCGACCCCGCTCACCCGGGATTATTACTTTGACAAACCCGTGCACTTGCGGGATATACGTAAGGGGATCTTGTTAAACACATAAATTCAAAACATGACAAGTGCATCTTTGATGAAAAAATTTACCACCAAAAAGAGGTTTGCATAAAGTTGTTAAAGCAGGAATAGCTGCAATGTTATTTGTAGCATTATCAAACCCGGTTGCAAAAATTTTATTTTCAATCTCATACTCTTCGAATATAGTTTTAAGCAATCTAAAAATATTATCGACAGTATGAGATTGATCAAAAACTCTAAATGCAATAATTCTTTTTTGCATGGTCCAATCATTATCAATAAAATGACAAGTTACACCCATGTAAGAATGTACTCGCCAATGATCACTCCAAATATCAGAACATATAGAAATACGGCCTTCAAAATTTGAAAAGTATTTAACCAAAATTTTTTTTTTTTTTTTGTAAATTTTAAAAAGTGCACGTGTGAGAGTGGTTCTTGGAACACGACATGCGGCCGGATTTAATGCTTTATGACAATAACCAATAAAACCAATTTTTTCACCAAAAGAAAATGATAAATGTTCAACCACAACCATTCTTGCTAATTCTTCTCTATTATTTGCATCGGTATAATGAAATAATTGATTGCTATAAGTAGCATACCTTGAAATTTGTGTTTGTGACGGTGCTTTTGCCGCTTCAGCTTTAGTAGGATGTTGCTTCTCTATATGTTTTCTATACGTACCATAACCTCCGGATTTACTCCAAGAATAGGTTTTGCCACAATAATTGCAAACGACCACTATAGTTCCGTCAGGTTGTTCCACTTTCTTCATGTGCTTTGTGAATAAATCGGATTTGGGGCGCTTCTCTTGCTCATTTTGAGATTGATGTATGCCTTGAATTATTGGATTGGACATGGCATCGGAAGTTGTCGTCGTTGTGGGTATAGTGGTATCTTGAATATTCAAAAAATCATCAAAACTTTGAGCTTGAGGAGCATGAATGGTTATGTTAATATTTTTACCCTTGTGAGAAGAAGAGGAGCTTCCACTTGCCATTAATAGAATTATAAAATAAATTCAAATAGTGAATTAGAAAAAAAAAAATTTAAATGACAATTTGAGAGAATTGAGATGGAGGGGCTTGAAGATTGGAAGGAGTTGTGATGGAAAAATATTAATTTGATGAATATTTATAGAGTGAAATAGTGATAAAAGAAATTTTAAAAAAAAAATCCAAATCAATTTAGTTCTTGAAAAATGGGTTGAACGCAATGAACGGTAATAAAGACCGTTGTGACTAACCCAACGGTCTTTATGATCGTTACAAACTTCCAATAGTCATTATAATCGTTACAATGTTACATTGATAATAATTGATTCATTGGCATGCTTTTAGAGTTTACAACAGTTATTTTGATCATTAGTTCTTAGGTGGTTTAATAGGTAGGCTTGCTTTTAGTTTTTGTTGGTTGTAAATTAGATTCTGATATGTAGTGTCAGTACTGATGTAGGTTTGTAGGTTGTACCGTTGTAGCTCTTGTTTACAAATAAGTAGTTATGTTTATGTTAATCAAAGCTAAAAACTCAAAAACCTTACTCTAAATCTCTAATTTATGTCATATTAGCATGCATAATGCATTAGTCTATACTCTATACCCCATGTGCAGATGTCTAAATAGGGAAAAAAAATTGCACAAGAATCAAGATTCAATCATTCAATAATGTTGGTTGATTTTTTTAATAAGTATAATTTTATATATTATATAATATTTATTTTAAAAAAACGGGAACCGACGGTTCGGTTCGGTTCCGGTTCAGGTTTGCAACTCTTAAGAACCTTAATTGGAACCTTAAAAAGTCCGGTTTAAGGTTTCGGTTTGGAACCGGAACCATGTTTACGGTTTTAGTTCGGTTCCAATAGTAATGGTTCCGGTTCGGTTCATCGGTTCAAACCGAACCGCGATTAGATCTAATCCCAAACAAACAAAATTCCACATAACTAAGAGCTATGACATAACTAGAAAACAAACACACTTATATCAGTCACAGTACAAAGTAATAGCACACAAAACTATAATACAGTAAGTACCTATTTATATTTACAAATTCAAAAGTATATCTTTTTATGTTTTCTTCGAATGCTTATGAAATTAATGGAAGTTCAAATATGCTTCATTACTACATAGAGCAATGGTACTTTTTTTTTTTTGTTTTAAATGCATACTTATCAAATACTTTTTGGTTCTTATATACGTTTTGTTAAGTATGTGCATCTATGCTCGACATGGTTTTGATATCTTGTAAGGTACACATGCATATTGACTTCATTGTGGACGTGTTTTAAGTCCAAACTTAATCATCTATGTTGTGTCAATGAGAATTAACCAAATGGCAGATGGAGAGAGATGGACACTGTTATCATAAGATTAATAGTATGTATATATGTTTATATTAATTACAAAATAGACATTAGCTTCATCCTTTACTATTTCTCTCTTTTGTTTTTTTTATTTTTTATTTTTTTAGGAATAGTTTACAAGCACTCCCAATTTAAGAGATTATTCAAGGGACAAACAGAGATGCTTCAATTATGGTAACTTACAAATCTATTAAGAAAATCACTTTTCTTGCAACCCTAGAGGGATGAAACCACTGTTTCTCGCATAGGATACATACACCAATACCGTGAATTGTATTTGATGAATAGTATTAGACCTGATGTATAGTGCATGAACATTACAAGAACAATACTACCGGGGGAAGGATTCGAACAATTACCCTCCCCTCAAAGACGCTATGCACATACAATCGGCCATCAAACTCACTGACTTTGCTTCTCTCTCTCTCTCTCTCTCTCTAATGCCCTCTTCTCACCACCTATGAACTTCTCAGTGTGAGCATCCTATAATCCCTGTTTCCTTAACTCTCTCGCTCTCTCAATCACCCAACCAATCAATCATGCCAATACCCTTTTGAGACATGGGGGCTAGAAGTTATACGGCCTACTATGCAATAGTCTAACTTTTTTCATGAGTGCATATATGGGTAAACTCTATGAATTTGGTATACGCAAGTTTTCTATATATATATATATATTATATAGAAAGAAATGTGGATAAACCACTTCTATTAAAAACAAAGACAAATTACATAATTGATTAAAACACTAATACATGACTCACTTGAACATAACTAACAGAAGATAACAATAAACAGGAGATCTGGTAAAAATTATTCTTGGGGAAAATCACATTCACGCCAGTTATAGCTCCATAGCTGGCTCCACAGCTTGCATTTGTACTTTTTTAGGAATTTGATAGACATGCCGATAGAATTCCAAAAGCAACAGACCCATAATTGAGAGCCATATAAGTAACAAATCTACAATTGCTGCACTAAGAATGGCTCTTCTAAGTAAATTATGGCTTGGGTCAAAGCTAAGAGACACAAAGAAACTAATGAAAAGGGCTGTCAAAATGGCCAACATTACAGTAACCTTAGGTTTTCCAAAGACCATGATAGTGATAATCATGTTGTGAGACGAAAAAGGGGAGAGAAGGAAGGAGAAGGAGAGTCACTCGATAAAGTTAGGGATAAGGTTAAAGCTAAGTATCAAGTACTTAAATAAAAAAATAGAATGGTCTTTGGGGTAAATGCAAGAGGGTTGGTAAAAACATAGTATTAAACAACAAAAAACACAATCGTGGAATCCTTCCTAACTATCGCTATACTGCCTGACTGCCTTACCACGTGTCCAGCAGTTTTAGTTGTAAGAGATATGGTTGTTTGCAACCACATACTCAGTAGAAGTTTTATGCAATGTAAAGGCACAAATTGGGGTACGGTGTTAGTAATAAAAGCCAAATAGCATGTATTGATTAAGCGGGGGGAAAAATATTTCAACCCAAAAAAAATACATACCTGACTGTGACATAGACGATTCCCTATCCTCCGGCCTATCATCAACTTAGGTAAAGGCAATGGTCTCCTCCTGTCTATCATTAATACATGCCTTTTCTTGAGCTATGATATTCCATCAAAAGAAATTAATACTTATTGAAATATAATCTGAGTAAGTATACAAGTTGCTACACCATTTGAGCATTACCTCCACAATTTCCGTAAGTATACAATCATTGCAAACAATCATTGCATGCTTTGACGAATGTACCATGTACATGAGGCCAATTCTTCTTCTTTCCCTGGCCACTTTTGTCTTTGTGTCCACTATCATGCTTGGCATGAGCTTCAAATAACATAAATTAATGGTCACTATTCGACAAAAAAAAAAGCTTCCTTCCACTTGAAACTACAGGGTCACGAGGGACAGCCTACTCAATGCATAGGAGGCAGGTGAAAGCAAGCTCCAATATAATTTGTTGACCATATTTCTCAAGTAAAAATCTTGGGGTAGCCTATCATAGGGAGCACATGCAATCTACATTGAAAAATCAAATCTAAAAAAATCAAGAAAAAAATTCAAAAAAAAAGTCTTTAAAAAAAAAATTGGCAAGGTAACACTTGACTTACATTAATTGGTTGTGACACTTAAAAGATATAAAAAAAAAGGCTACTCTTTGACAATCATGATGGCTCATGACTTGCTTATTTTATCATCTCGTGCCAGCCAACCCTTAGTGGGAATTCTAAGGGGTGGTCATCCCTATACTTTGATACAAGATCATCATTTAATTTAACTACATAATGAAGTCTAGGAAATGCAACTTTGGCATTGTGCTCCATCATAAACAACTACAAAAAGAAAAGACAAACAAAAAAGTTAATTGTATGATACAAGGCTAAAAAAACTATTAGTAAATATAGCTATCCTCATCGTTAGAAAATGAACATTAGCGTAAATGCCAGCTCGATATTTGATATGGTTTTTGAGGTTACGATGATGATTTCCTAACATAGTTGCACCCCATGCATAGCTTGCTATATCATCTATATTCCACAAAAGCAACAAAAATATTGGAGAGACTACATATGATGAACAAGGGACAATCGTAGACCCTATCAAATAGAGGATTCATGTGCGAATGTGGGACTAACGGTCTTGCAAATAATTAATGTATCTCCTAAGCCAAACAAGCAAAATCCCACCTGTGTGATCACTGACACATAAATCCATGCCAAGAAACCCCTCAAATAATGTGCACCTATCGATATTCTTTACAATAATCACTTTATCATTTATAAACACAGCTCCAAGATGGGTGTGTTCTTGACTATGTAACTTGAAACTGCAACTTATCTGGAGCAAGTCTCGACATTTTGCATAGGCTTGTAATTCATCTTAGTGGCCATGTTGAACATCATGACCTATACAAGAGTGTATTGATGGTCATGTAACTCTCGAGATGGACTACCTGCTTCAACTCTATTGCGCATAACTGAGTTCAGGATCTAGGTGTTACCAGTGCCCTAATATGCTCGTCTACATCCTTTTGCAACATCCTCGAGCTTCAATTTTTTCAAAACATTGCTGTCCACGCAAATCCATTCTTTTTGCTTCAGATACATAAATTATGCCTAAACATAAAAAGAAGCAAATTAACCGCCATAAACAACCAAATTCATAAAAAGAACAAATAAAGTCCTTTAAATGATGATATAAAAATATGTATAATTAAGCACTTATCAATCAGGACTCCATAGTTGGTTTTCAATCACAAGCCCAAATTTGGTCTTCTTTAATCATACCAAAATAACTTTCAATGAATTTTCAATCATCTTAATGTAATCTTCAATTAATCTTTAATAAGTCACATATAATCTTCAATAAATCTTCAATAAATCTCCAGCATAATCTTCAATCAATTTGAATTCTTATTTTAATTTAACACTCGCCTGATTTAGCTCCAAACAAATATAGCCCTTAATCATCTCTCATATCATTGATGTTCATTAATAACTCTTGGCATAAAATAGCTTCTCCAATTAATCGTCTTTTAAAAATAAATATAAACTATATAGAATAGTTCTTGAATAGATCAAAGTGGAAAAAATATAGTTTTTGCAGAATATGGTTCTTCAAATATTCCCACCAAAAGGCTCCAAATCAGCTCCATTGCTTAAGACATCAAAGAAGGAAACTTTGTCCCTCACCACATTAAATCTGCTTAATAAATACTCCATTCTGTTTCATATTAACTATTAGATTTGAGCTTTGTACAAATATTAAGGCCATCAATTTCTTCTTAAATCTAAAAAAAAAAGTATGATAAGACATTTGTATTCTTGTTAAAGTTATTCACTCCCATTAATGCACACATCTCTTTCTAAACATGAAGAAGAGTAAAATTGGAAAAAAAAATAATAATAATTAATGCTTATAGAATTCTTGAAGATGATAATTTGAAAAAATAAAAATTTTCAATGTGACAATTAATATGAAAGGGAGGGAGTAACTTGACAAATAATTATACCAACTGGTAATAATACACTAATGACATTATTACTTAGCATTAACAAAACCAACATCAAAATTTAGAAAATAGGAAACAAAAATAATTCTATTTCTAATTCTATTTTTCAATCCACTTTTAAATCTCCATTACAGATAAAAATAAAATAATATTATTATTTTATTAACCTACTATTCCTATTCCTAAAAATATAAAAACTATGTTAATTAATGAATTAATTCATATACAAAATTTATTTAATAGAAAATATTGACAAATAATAAATAATACTAGAAGTAATCAACATGATCAATACAATGAGCATACCTTCTGGGTCATCTTTGACAATGACTATTGTATTGTTTCAACATCTCATTGCAGTGTAGTATGGCTCCGCATACACGCAAAAAACCATTGGACAAACAGAAAGCTAGACGTTCAAACCCTATGTAAGTTATGCAGGAGGCTCAAGACACCATTGAACAACTCTTGGTCGATTATGTTGTAAGTAATTAGGTGACTGCTGACAAACGCAAGAACCACAAAAAGCTTTAACATTGGTGATATAGTCATCGTACTCAAAATTAAGGCTCGATTCCTAGTTGAAATTAACTCCAGATAATGTCATTAGAAAATTAGTTTTTATAAATCATCAGTAAGATAATAACAAAAGTTACATCCTTGATCTCCCTAAAAAACATGAGAATTTGATCTAGTTTTAATATTGACCTCAAACAAACCACATTTATCATGAGCTTCACTCAAAGGGGAGATGTAGGACCAAGCTGCAACCATCACGTTTGATTGTTTTGTTATCAACCAGTCTTATTTTATTATTTTTTCCCTGTTTATAAGTAACTCATTTAAGCATAGGTTATTGTTGAGTCAAATTAATTAAATAGTTCTGTTTTGAGGTCACTAGTGTAAATATAGTGCCTGGCGTCACTAGTAATATATTAGGTTTTTTTTTGGGATTTTTTCTTTTGCAAGTAGTGGTACATTACCTCAAAAACTCTTGGAAAATAGTAATTATTGGGTATAATTCCCTAAATTTCTCCGTTATTCCAAATTTACCTTTTTAGTGCCTTTATTTTGAATTGTGATTTTTCGGTCCCTCTACAATTTTAATTTAGCCATGTTAGTCCCCATTTTTGATGGTTTAGGGATATGATGGGTTACGGTACCCTAAACCATAAAAAGAAAGACTGACATGGCTCATTTAAACATAGTAGAGGGACTAAAATGTTAGAATTTAAAGTGAGGGATTAAAATGATAAGTTTGAAAAAAATAGAAGGACTAGTTAGAGAATTATACCGAATTATTATCGTAGTTTTTAGGACTAGACGAGGCTTTGATTCGGAGAAAGTTGAAGGAAAAATAGAGGTGTTCAATTGATTTTAAAAAGTTGAAACAAGGTCAATAATTTTTTTAAAAAAATAATTTTTATTTTACTTATATAAAATAGAAATCAAACATTAATCTAAAAAATTAAAAACATGAATCTTGAAGTTTTAAATAATTATTGTGAAATATAGAAACTTTATAGCTGCTTACTGTCCCTCTCTTAAGCTAGTTCGTCTGAATTTAGCTTACTTCAGCAACATTAATCACTCCAAACATATTATGAAGCCTCTCGAATTGCTCCTTCTTCAATGGTTTTGTCATGATATTCGCAATTTGACTCTCAAAGGTGCAATAGCTAAGCTTGACAACTCCATCATTCACCAGATCTCTAAGAATGTGAAATTTCACATCTATATGCTTACTCTTTCCATGGAAGACTGGTTTTTTGGACAATTGTATGGTAGAGCTATTATCACACAAGATGACAGTTCTTGACTTCTCATTAACTCCAATTTTTTCTAACACTCTTCTGAGCCAAACACATCGACATGCACACAAAGCTACTGCTATATATTCTGCCCCCATGGTGGAAAGAGCGACTACTGGTTGTTTCTTCGAGGCCTAAGAAATAGCTCTTGACCCCATCTTAAACACAAATCCAGAAGTACTTCTTCGATCATCTAAATCTCCGGCATAATCACTATCAATGAAGCCTAATAGCTTTAAATTGCTTCCTCCTTTTCTATACAAAATCCCCATATTAATTGTACCTTTTAAGTACCTTAGGAATCTTTTTGCTGCTAGCCAGTGCAGACATTTTGGGACTAGCCATAAACCTTCTTAACAAACTAATACTATACAACAAATCAGGCCTAGTTACAATTAAATACATAAGACTTACAACCAATTGTTTGAATAAAGTTTTATCAACTCTAACACCATTTTCATCTTTACACAACTTCGTACCACGCACTATTGGATTTTTCACAGCATTGCAATCCTCCATACCAAATCTTGCTAATACTTCTTTAGCACATCTCCTTTGACAAATAAAAATACCATCTGGGCACTACTTTAACTCCACTCTAAGAAAATTCTTCATCCTTCCCAAGTTAGTCATATCAAACTCCAACACCATTGATTTTTAAACTCTTCACACATGCTTTGATCATTTCTAGTAAAAATTAAATCATCAACATAAAGACTGACAATTAACAAATTATCTCCTTTTGACTTTGTGAACAGTGTATGTTCACTGGGGCATCTTTCGAAACCTTCTTGCATAAAATAGGCTTTAATTCTATTGTACCAAGCTCGCGGCGCCTGGTTAAGGCCATAGAGGGCCTTTTTTAGCTTGTAAACTTTATCTTCTTCTCCTTTCTTTATAAATCCCTCAGGCTGATGCACAAACACTTCTTCTTTGAGCTCTCAGTGAAGAAAGGCCCTCTTTGGATCAAGTTGAAAAACTACCCAACTAAATTCTATAACTACAGAAAAAGAATTGCACGTATGGTGTCAAGTCTTGCTATCGGAGCTAACACTTCAGTGTAGTCTATTCCATGGCGTTGAGCATATCCCTTTGCTACTAATCTTGCTTTAAACATTTCTATATCTCCATTTTCATCAAGTTTCATTTTGAATACCCACTTGACTCTTATGGGTTTGATTCCTTTAGCCAAGTTGGTGAGCTCTCAGGTTTGATTCCTCTCAATGGCTTCAATTTCCGATGACATTTCTTCTCTCCATTTTTTGCTTTTTACTGTCTCTTCAAATGAAGTTGGGTTATCTTCAGTCTTATCATCATTACATTCAAATTTTCTTTTTTAGAAAAAACTTCACCTATTTCATAATTTGTCATCCAAGTTGATGCTCTTCTTTCTCACATGCCTCTTCCTAATTCATTATCATCAGAGTCTGGCTTGTTTGGAGCTGAGTTGGAGATGTTGTTTGGACTACTTGAGCAGTAGTATGGATTGGTTGCAATATCCAAACTGTTGCTTGAATTGGTTCCTTCTTTGATAATTGCTTGAGTATAAGTATTATTAAGTATACTTTTCTTACATTGAGTATCACTTTTATCAGTTTTTATGGCTCATTCGTGTGTATTTATGTTCTTTTGTGCATTTAGGATTGTGGAGACAAGTTTGGAAGAAAGGAAGCAAAAATAGATCATGAATGCGATTTTTGAGGAATCTCTTGTACCAAACAAGGATCAAGCCACAAGATGTGATCATAGGCATATGGGTGTGTTAACCTCCAAAATGTGCAAGTGAATTTACAAATTGGAGGGGCACAAAGGCAGTCACACACATATGCTCCAACTTGTGTAATATTGTCAAGAGCTTCGTCAATGTGTTTGAAAGTGAAGATGTGACATGATTTACTGCATGGATGTGTGCCCAACCATGCGCCCTCAATGGAAGAAGATGATTTCGGGAGTACTGTAGTAGTTACTATTCATAGGACGTAGAAAATGAAGAACCTGGACATTCACACGCCGTGGAATTTCCACAGGGGCATGTGAAATCTTTATTTCAGCCCTGTAAATACCGCTTCGAAGTATCGTTTTGGGGATCACTTTTCATATCTTTTGGAGAGAGCGCGACTAGGGCCTAGAGAGGTTTTTGCTGGGATTTTGGAGCGTTTCTATGGCATTCAACTTTGATTTTCCTTCAAAGGAGAGTAATTGGGGGAGCTTTTGACAGTATTGATTCGGCGAGGTGTGCCTTAGGCTTGATGGAGGAGTCTTTGGAGAAGTATAAGCTACTCTTCAAGATCATCACTACTAGAATATCTTTATGGAGTTTTTGCATTCACTTTTGATTTCAACACGGTGAAAATTTAAGTTTGATAATTGCTTGTGTGATAAGAATGCGAAGTGATCTTTCCTTATGATGAGCATTACTTTTATCAGGTTTTAGCGGTAATACTTGTGCATTTTTGTTACTTTTATACATGTAGGGTTGTGAAGCTAAGCATTGAGAAAAGAATCCTTAAGTAGATCGTGAGCACACTAATTGGTGGAATCTTGGAAGAAACAAACGTAAAGACACAAGTGGGGTCTTATGATGCGTGAATGTGTGCCAACCTCCGTGTACTTAAACTATTACAATAAGTTGGAGGGGCACGAAGGCAGTCACATTCGCGTATCCCAACTTGTGCATTGATAGCAAGATCTTCACCAACGAAACCTTTGATTGAAGAAGAGTTGTGATCTACGGCATAAACGTGTGCCCGTTTATGTTATCTCGATGAAAAGTGTGGAACTGAGAGTATTTTGGCAAAGTAATGTACCAGGGTACCGTAGCATAACACTGTAGCAAAATACTGTAGCAGTTCATGTTCACAGCTGCCCAAAAAATAGATTTCCAGAGAATCCATACGGGCGTGTGGAAATTCACCCCGCCCATGTGAAAATTCCGCAGGCCCGTGGGAAGAATCCACAGGGGCGTGTGGATTTCTGATTCCAAACCTATTCAACACCGCGATTCGCTTAGAAGAAGGTTATTGTTGGAGCTTTTGTCGGCATAGATCCAGCGAGGTGTGCCTTAGGCCGAATAAGGGGACCTTTGGAGAAGACTTGGCTACTCCACAAGACCATCGACATGACTACCGAGGGGGTTTTCTTATGGAACACTTATTTTTACTTTCAATTTCATTGTTGATTATATTGTGCTCCATGGAGAACTAAACCCCCTAGTTGGTACTTGGATTTTGTAAACCCTAGGATGTTATTGTTTCATTAATCTTTTATTATGCTTTCCTTAATTGATGTTTCAATTGAGTTCTAATCTTGAGTTCTTGTGGAATGATTTCTCCCCTAGAGTGACACTAGGGTTGAGAGTCCATCTTGGTAACCATTGTAGATGAGTGACACACTACGAGGTTTAGACATTACTTGATTGGAGAGGGTTGAGAGGGTGAGTCGAGAAGTAGCAGAGTGTCCCTTTTCCCCTCCGGTGTGATTTATCCTACCTCATTTCCTTGAGTTCTTGGCGGTCACAATAGAGTGAAGTTCTAGAGGATGAACTCCGCTGGAGCTTAGTTGCGCGAGCAACAGAGTGAAGCATTGAAGGGACTCTAGTGTGTGGGGTTTAGTTGTGACGAGGGGTCTTTCACCTAGAACAAAGGGTTAGGTCTATACATTGGAAGAGGGTTTATCACTTGGATTTCGTAGAACTCCATGAAACTTTACACAGTGTGAGGTGTTAAGACTGAGCGATTTCTCTACCAGGACATAGTGTAGAGTTAGTCACGGTTGATCTTAGATTTGGGACCGTGTGCTTAAGGATTTTCACAACTTATTGAGCATTGATTAGGAAGTATAATAGTTGGTCTTGCACTTGAAACATTAATCCTAGGGGGAGCATTGCCCGAGTACCCCACTTCTATCGATTGCCTTACATCTCACTTACCTTTGCCTTTCATTCTTATTTCTTTTTATCTTTGTTTTCATTACATTTTATCAACATTATCATTGTTCATTTTCACGTGGTTAAGTAGCAATTTAAGTATTTTTACTCCCTATTCCCTGTGGATACGATACCCCACTCACCTGGGATTTATTACTTGACAAACCCTTGCACTTGCGGGTCACACGCAAGGGGCGTTGTCAAGTTTTTGGTGCCGTTGCCGGGGAGTAGGCGTTTAGAGATAATTTACACTTTGCTATATTAGCTATATTAGCTATTCATTTATTCTCTTTCATATCTTCTTATCCTATCCTCATTCTAATTTTGCTTTCTTTATATTTTTCTTTGAGCAAAAAAAAATATAATGATCAACATACCCGAATTATTCAACACAATCACAGGGATCATTGAAAACATAGAACAGAAAGTTAAACCATTTGCAGTACAAACCATACAATGTTTGCTCTTGTAAGAGCACTACAATATCACCATCCAGTGGAAGAATCAGTTGTTGAGTATATTTTCAGAATTTAGGATCAGAATGGTGAACTAGAGAGTGTGCTAGATCAGTTTGATGAATCTCCATTGGCATCTATGAGTAATCACTTAGAAGAAAATTTGGATAGTGTCCTTGCTCAGTTTGACTCGTCTTATCATGAACAAAGATTGGAACTTTTCTATTTAAGTGTATCAATGACAGGAAAGGAAGGTGGTGAGATGGAAGAATTATAGCCGTTAAGGGTTCTTTAGAAGCACATGCACAAGTGGAAGAGGTGGAGAATGATTTTGAATAGGAAGTGAATAAATTTGATGAAATTGACATATTGAAAGGAAGCAGATTGCTCCTGTCAATTGATGAACCACATGAACTAGAGCTTAAAACTTTGCCGGCACATTTGGAGTATGCATTTTTAATGGAGGACTCAAAGCTTCCGGTGATTGTGGCTTCAAGTTTGTCTATAGATCAAAAGAAAAAGCTTTTTAGCATGTTGAAAAGGCATAAATCGACTATTGCTTGGAAAATCTCAGATATTCAGGGCATCAATCCCTCATTCTGCACTCATAAAATCTTGATGGAGGAAAATTATAAATCTGTGATCCAACCCCAAAGAAGATTAAACCTAAACATGAAGGATGTTGTCAAGGCAGAGGTGATAAAATTACTTAATGCAAGGATTATTTATCCCATCTTTGACAGTGCATGGGTGAGCCCAACTCAAGTAGTCCAAAAGAAAGGAGGAATGATGGTTGTGAGGAATGAAAAGAATGAATTAGTTCTAACCAGAATAGTTACGGGTTGGCGTGTTTGCATTGACTACAGAAGGCTGAATGATGCCACTCGAAAGGACCATTTTCCATTACCGTTTATTGATCAAATGTTAGAGCAGTTGGCAGGGCATCAGCTTTATTGCTTCCTTGATGGTATTTTGGGGTACTTCCAAATTCCAATCACTCCAGAAGATCAAGAAAAGACGACATTCACTTGTCCTTATGCCACTTTTGCTTACCAATGAAATGCCTTTTGGGTTGTGTAATGCATCAGCGACATTCCAGCGTTGCATGATTGCTATCTTTGATGATCTTCTAGAGGACATAATGGAGATGTTCATGGATGATTTTTTGGTATTCGGAGAGTCCTTGAACATGTGTTTAACAAATTTGGAAAGAGTGCCAGTGAGGTATGAAGAAACAAATCTTGTTCTTAATTGGGAGAAATGTCATTTTATCGTTCAAGAAGGCATTGTCTTCGGACATAAGATTTCCCGATTAGGCATAAAGGTAGATAAAGCGAAGATTGAAATCATAGAGAAGCTCCCTCCATCTACAAATGTAAAAGGGGTTCTTAGCTTCTTGGGGCATGCGGGCTTTTACAGAAGGTTCATTAAAGGATTTTTGAAGATTACACAACCGTTGACCAAGCTTCTTGAAAAGGATGCCCTTTTCAATTTTGGGAATGATTGTCTACTCGGGTTTATTTGCTGAAGGAGAAATTAGTACAAGAACCCATCCTAACCATACCGGATTGGAATGAACCTTTCGAGCTCATGTGCGATGCAAGCGATTATGCTGTTGGAGCGTTTTTGGTTCAGAGGAAGGATAAGCAGTTCTGACCAATTTATTATGCTAGAAAGACTCTTACAAGTGCTCAAGAGAATTATACAACTACCGAAAAAGATTTGTTGGTAGTGGTGTTTTCCTTTGATAAAGTTCAGGCCCTACCTCATCTTATCTAGGGTCACGGTATTCACCGACCACTCGGCACTCCGTTATCTCATGAACAAAGCTAGTGCAAAACCGAGGTTGATCCGTTGGATCCTATTGTTGCAAGAGTTTAATATGGAAATAAAAGATATGAGAGGAACCAAAAATGTAGTTTTGGATCATTTATCAAGACTAGAATATTGTGAAGGACAAGAACCTGCAATTAAGGAGATTAATGATTTCTTTCTCGAAGTACATTTGTATGTAGTACAGGATATCGAGTGAGATGACACTCCGTGGTTTGCAGATTTTGTAAATTATATGTCAGGGAAAGTACTGAAAGAGGGCCGTACTTTTCAACAGAAGAAGAAGTTTTTTAGTGATTTGAAGAACTATTTTTGGGATGATCCATACCTATTTCATATTTGTGCTGATCATGTGGTTCGAAGATGTGTGTCGCGAGAGGAAGGTTGGAATATTCTTGTACACTGCCACTCTGGGCCTGTTGGGGGACATTATGCGTCAAGTAGATCTGATGAGAAAGTTTTGGCTGTTGGTTTTTATTGGCCGACTATATTCCATGGTGCTCACCAGTTTGTCCTTCGATGCGACAGTTGTTAGAGGGCTTGAAATCTGTCACGGCGAGATGAAATGCCTTGAAATCCGATGTAATTTTGTGAGGTGTTCGATGTATGGGGTGTTGACTTTATGGGTCCATTTCCAAAATCTAATGGTAATAAATATATTCTGGTTGCAATTGACTCTGTGTCTAAATGGGTGGAAGCTCAAGCTTTACCTCCTAATGATGCCAAAATCATGGTGAAATTTTGAAGAGGTTGTTCAATCGATTTGGGACTTCACGAATTATCATTAGTGATCAAGGGACCCATTTGTGCAACACTCAACTTGAAAAAGTTTTGAAACACTACGGGGTACACCACCGCCTCGCTACTCCCTACCATCCGCAAATAAGTGGTGAAGTAGAAGTTACAAATAGAGAGCTTAAGAGAATCTTAACAAAGTCTGTGGAACATGGGAAGCGAAATTGGTTGGAACGCTTGGATGACACACTTTGGGACTCACAAAACAGCATATAAAATACCAATAGGGACTACTCCTTATAGTTTGGTATATGGTAAATCGTGTCACTTCCCCGTGGAGCTCGAGCACAAGGCTTATTGGGCCATCAAGGCTATGAACTTTGACTTGAGAAAAGCAGGCGAACAAAGAATGCTCCATCTTAATGAGTTGGATGAATGGAGAATGAATGGGTATGACAATGCAAGAATTTACAAGGAAAGAATTCGGAAATGGCATGACAAGCATATTAAAACTCCGAAAGACTTTAATGTGGGCTATCAAGTGTTATTTATTGTTCAACTCTCGCCTAAGGCTATTTTCGGGGAAGCTCAAGTCCAGGTGGTTTGGGCCCTACACCGTAACTGAGGTGTCACCCTATGGAGCAATTGAATTTTCTCACCCGGAAAGAGGTACATTCAAGGTGAACAGACATCGGCTAAAGCCCTATTTTGGTGGGGACATTAGTAAAGACAATAAGGAAGTATTCTTTCTCCGAGAACCCCGTGAGGTAAGATAAGGTATCTTAAGCTAAGTGATGTTAAACAAACGCTTCTTGGGAGGCAACCTAAGCATCTACTAGTTTTGTTAGTTATTAGTTTAGTGTTTGCATGAATAAAATGTTGAGTGCTGGTGACTATATATTTTGATGCATTGCTGTGATTTTCTTGTGGATGAGTTGGTGTTATCATGTGCTTTAATGCCTATGGTGAAGTTGTTGGTCGTTTCAGCCTGTTTCATGTTTTTCTCTAGTATATTTTACATGATAGGGCAGGCTCTGAGTGTGTTTACATGTTCAAGAATTTTTTGCAGAGCCTGTAGAGTTTTCCAAAGCATCCAGAGAAGGCACGTGGACTCACCCCTGTGAACGACCTTGTAATATTCACACGCCCGTGGGTAATTTCCGCACAGGTGTTTCTATTCCTGCAGAGACTTATAGATTTTTCCCGAGGAGAAAAAGGTGGGCGTGGACTCGCTCCTGTGGATGACCCTATGATAAACACACGAGCGTGGGTAATTTCCACATGCCCATATGGATATCTGCAGAGGAGCTCTCTTCCATCACGAGAATACACAGGGGAGTGCGAGTGGCCCTGTGAACTGGCCCTATACATGTCCACGCCCGTGGGGAACTTCCGCACAGGCGTGTGAAAGACTTAGAGTTTTCTTGGGTTGGACGGAGAAGGCACAGGGGCATGGAGATGCCCTTGTGGGTCGGGCGCACGGGCGTTGGTATTTTCTGCACGCCCATGTGTATGTGTTCAGAGAGACTTGAGTGTTTTCCTGAGAGTGCACAGGGGCGTGCGTCAGCCCCTATGGACTCTCCTGTGGTTTCACATGGGCATGGGTAATTTTTCGCACCCCCATGTGGATATGCAGAAATCATAAGACTGCGATTTTCTTTATAAATCTATCAAGCCCTTTTTATTTTTACACTTCCACAAACTCGGAGAACACTCTCTCACACTCTCCCAATCTTCCACTGCTGGTTTAGACAAGTTCACGTGAGTTTTCTTGCTGATTTACAGATTTTGAACTTCATCTTGTTGGTAAACCTATGTTTCTCTCCAATTTTCATCATTGCTCTATTTTCTGTGATTTCGTTGATTAAATGGGTGAATGTAACTCATTTTTGCTCTAAAAAGGGTTGAAATTTATTCACGACAAGTTTAAAAGTGATTCAGGGGTGTATTTATGGATTTTTAGTCAGAGGGCCGTGCGGCTTTCACACCCTGAGGATCCACACGGCCGTGTAGATTCCTGCAACATTGTCTTGTGAATAACTGAAGATTGATTTCTTTTCAATACTGCAGGTATGGCTCCCAGAACAAAGAAAGCAAATGTCAAGCGCCCTCGGGAGCCTACACCTGAGTCGGAGAGCATGGAATTCACTGTTCCTAAGCATCAGGCTCAGTTTGAGTGACTGTCGAAGCTTAAATTTGGTCAGATGAGGTTTTTGGATTTGAGATCACTCAGGGAGATGCAGCTAGTAGATAATATGGTGGATGAGGTCGAGGAGTTGTTGTCAGTGGGTAGTTGGCGTAGGCTGTTACTTATCCGTGATCCTGCTATACGCCTGCTCACATTGGAGGTACCCGCCTCATTTGAGTTTGATCGCTCTTATGCTCATTTCGATAGCATTGACGCCATTCAGTTTATAGCTTTCGGATAGCATCATAGTATGAGCGTCATGTAGTTCTCCATCAAACTCGGATTATATGATGAGGCGTTCACTGAGACAAAGAAGTAGGATGGGCTACCGACCGATTTCTCAGGAAGTTTGACTCCCCAGAATGCATATAAGATACTGTGTGGTCAGGTTCAGTACAAGCTGGGAGTGTCCAAGGCTTCATGCCTCTCCTGACCAAGCTATAGATATCTTCACGCCATCCTGAGTAGATCAGTGAATGGCCGCGGTGACAAGACTGGAGTCATGAGTAGATAAGAACATTATTCCAGGATCACTTGGGACACATCATAGCCGAGTACATGAGACATCAGGGACATTATTCCAGCATCGGTGTCATTTTTTCTGGCCCATACCTCACTAGACTCCTCTTGGGGATTGGATTATGAGACACTATCAGAGGGGCTGAGAAGACAAAAGTACCAGCACCCCTTGGGTTAGAGACGATGAGGCTCATGGGCATGATTAGAAAGTATCCGGGAGGGGTTTATGTACTAAAAGTGCCCTCACCAGAGCCATTTGAGACTGAGGGAGTTACAGAAGAGGGTTCTCAGCAGGCGTTAGAGGCATGGCCCGAGCAGGATCAGACAGAGGCACCCCTATAGCGGACGAACCTCCACCAGTGCGGATATTTTCCTTGACTCAGGCCCATGATCGTTTGGAGAGGCTCGAGAATGCGGTAGGGGTATTACAGGCGGATGTGGCCGAGATTCGTGTGACACAGAGGGCGCAACATACCGAATTCATGGCACATTTCGACATCATACAGCAGCTGTTAGAGCGAGATATGGGATCACCATTTGTGATTAGCCGACCTCCGTCTCCTCCGTCTCCTCATGCACCATCATCACCAGTTTATACACCGATCAATCCACCTGTTCCACCACCGACAGCTGCAGTAGAGCCAACCTCTGACGACACCGACGCTTGATGCGTCTTTGCTTTACTTTGTGCTTTTATTTTTTAGTTCATTTATTTCTATATTTTATTTTGGACTTGTACACTCAAAAAGGATTTTCCTTACGAGTTTATCTTTTATTTTCATTTTGTTGTCTTGAGTTGTAGTTCGTTGCTTTATCTTTTATATACTCGAGTTGTTTTTTTTTTTTGTTGAGCTTTACTGAACCTCCTTGTGTATGTGTCCAGATGGTCTTGTCAGTATGGGAAATGAGAACTAGTCATGGACACGGCCAATATGGGACGTGTGTGCTTTACAACCCGTTGGAACTTTATTCCGAAGGATTTAGCTCCATCAAACGCAACACTAGTAGTCAAGAGAGTATTGTTTCAATTGCCACTTCCACATTTATGCTTGACTGATTTATTTTCTATTGTGCATGCATGGTACACTGAGGACAATGTACATCTTAAGTGTGGGGGGAGTCCACATTGCACATGTTCTTTATATAAATTTTGATTGACATACATGTTCATGTAGCCAATGGTGGTTCACCTTAGTTGCAATGATTGTATTCTCGAGTTAAGGAGAATTTTAACATTGAATGTTTTCATGCTCTAGTTTGTTCTTGAATTTGTAGAAATTTTTGCCCGATTGATACCTTTTCCACTACTCACTCTTGAAACTCTTTTGGAAACTCAAGTTCAATGTTTAAGGGACTAATTAGTTTTGTTTATTATGTTATTCTGCTTAAAAAAATTTGGAAAAAGAAAAGAAAAAATAAATAAATATAGATATATTGTTTAGTTTTGCATTTTGGGTCGAAAGAGCTACCACGTATGAAGTATGGAGCAACTCTCATAAGTCGGATACTAGTTATGCCCTAATGAGGGAAAGAGCTATCTCATGGGATGAGTGAAAGCTACCACCTCGGTAGAAAGAGCTACCACCTCGAAAGTGTGAAAGCCACTTTAGCAGCAGCTTTGGAAAGATCTACCTTAGAGGATGTGTGAAGCTACTACCTTCTTTTTATTTTGTTATGTTTTGTAGATAAATAAGTCCCTTATACTTAGAATTTTGAGTAGTATACTTTGGGTTGAATTGAGTGAGTTTACACACACTTACATGATTTCGGGCTTGTTGTCCTTTATTGCTTCGAGTTTTTAGCTAGAGAATTGATTTTTCATATTTAGTGTTGAAATTTCCCTTACTTGTAGAATGCTCTCCTTGCATGTTTTGGTGAACCTAAGGCCGAGCATTTTCAATATTTCCTTCTTCTATGTTTCAATGTGTATTCCTTTGCTTAAGGACAAGCAAAAGTTTAAGTGTGGGAGAGTTTGATAAGTGCTTGTGTGATAAGAATGCGAAGTGTTCTTTCTTTATGATGAGCATTACTTTTATTAGGTTTTAGCGCTAATACATTGCATTTGTGTTACTTTTATGCATGTAGGGTTGTGAAGATAAGTATTGAGAAAAGAAGCCAAAAGTAGATCGTGAGCACACTAATTGGTGGAATCTTGGAAGGAACAAACGCGAAGACACAAGTGGGGTCTTATGATGCGTGAATGTGTGCCAACCTCCATGTACTCAAACTATTACAACGAGTCGGAGGGGCACGAAGGCAGTCACATTCGCGTATCCCGACTTGTGCATTGATAGCAAGATCTTCACCAACGAAACCTTTGATTAAATAAGAGTTGTGATCTATGGCATAAATGTGTGCCCAATTATGTTGCCTCGATGAAAAGTGTGGAATTCGGAGCATTTCAGCAAAGGGCTATAGTAAGGTACCGTAGCATATCACTATAGCAAAGTACTATAGCAGTTTCTGTTTATAGCTGGCTAGAAAACAGATTTTCAGAGAATCCACACGAGCGTGTGGAAATGCCCCATGCCCGTGTGGAAATTCCACAAGCCCGTGGGAAGAATCCACAGGCCGTGTGGATTCCAGATTCCATCCCTATTTAAGCCGCAATTTGTCCTGATTTTAGGGATCTTTTTCCCATCTTCTCTTTCACTTTTCTCCATCATTTAGGAAGCCGTCGTCTAGGCTTTGGAGAGGCTTTTGGCACGTCTTTGGAGTGGTTTGAGAGATTCGACACAGCGATTCACTTGAAAGAAGGTTATTGGGGGAGCTTTCGTCGGCATAGATCCGCTGAGGTGTGCCCTAGGCAGACTTGGCTACTCCACGAGACCATCAACACAACTACCAAAGGGCTTTTTTTATGGAACACTTATTTTTACTTTTAATTTCATTGTTGATTGTATTGTGCTCCATGGAGAGCTAAACCCCCTAGTGGGTACTTGGATTTTGTAAACCCTAGGATATTATTGTTTCATTGATGTTTTATTATGCTTTCCTTTATTGATGTTTCAATTGAGTTCCAATCTTGAGTTCTTGTGGAATGATTTCTCCCCTAGAGTGACACTAGGGTTGAGAGGCCATCTTGGTAACCATTGTAGATGAGTGACACACTACGAGGTTTAGACATTACTTGATTGGAGAGGGTTGAGAGGGTGAGTCGAGAAGTAGCAGAGTGTCCCTTTTCCCCTCCGGTGTGATTTATCCTACCTCATTTCCTTGAGTTCTTGGCGGTCACAATAGAGTGAAGTTCTAGAGGATGAACTCCGCTGGGGCTTAGTTGCATGAGTAACAGAGTGAAGCGTTGAAGGGATACTAGTGTCTGGGACTTAGTTGTGACTAGGGGCCTTTCGCCTAGACCAAAGGGTTAGGTCTATACATAGGAAGAGGGGTTATCACTTGGATTCCATAGAACTCCATGCAACTTTACACAGTGTGAGGTGTTCAGACTGAGCGATTTCTCTACCGGGACATAGTGTAGAGTTAGTCACGCTTGATCTTAGATTTGGGACCATGTGCTTAAGGATTTCGATGACTTATTGAGCATTAATTAGAAAGTATAATAGTTGGTCTTGCACTTGAAACATTAATCCTAGGGGGAGCATTGCCCGAGTACTCCACTTCTATCGATTGCCTTACCTCTCACTTACCTTTGCCTTTCATTATTGTTTCTTTTTATCTTTGTTTTCATTACATTTTATCAACATTATCATTGTTCACTTTCACATGGTTAAATAGTAATTTAAGTATTTTTACTCCCTACTCCATGCGGATACAATACCCCACTCACCTGGGATTTATTACTCAACAAACCCGTGCACTTGCGGGTCACACGCAAAGGGCGTTGTCAGTGCCCTAGGCTTGATGGAGGATTCTTTGGAGAAGTAGAAGCGGCTCTTTAAGATCATCACCACAGGAATATCTTTATGGAATTTTTCATTCACTTTTGATTTCATGTTTGATTTTGTATTGGTCCATGGAGGGCTAAACCCCTAGTGGGTACTTGGATCTATAAACCCTAGGATGATTTTGTTTCATTAACTTCTATTATGTTTCCTTTAATTGATGTTTTAATTGAGTTTCAGTCTTGTGTACCTATTGGTTTGATTTTCCCTTAGAGTGACACTAGGGTTGAGGATCCTTCTAGGTAACCTTTTAAATGAATGACACTTCATTAAGGTAGACTTAGCAAGATTCAAGAGGGTTGAGAGGGTGAGTCGAGAGGTAGCGAAACGTCCCCTTTCCCATCCGATGTGATTTATCCTACCTCCATGTTCCAAGAATTCTTTGCAATCATAATAGGGTGAAGTGCTAAGAGATCTTCTCCGATGGGGCTTAGTTGCATTAGTGACAAAGTAAAGTGTTGAGACATCCATAGTGCTGGGGCTTAATTGTGATTAGGGATCTTTTGCCTGGACCAAAGGGTTTGATCTACATTAGGAAATAGGGTTTATCACTTGGAGTCCCTAGAGCCTCAAGCAGTCCCGCACAGTGTGAGGTGTTGAGAGTATCCCTTTTCACCGGGGCATAGTGTAGAGGGCTAGTCACAGTTGACCTTAGGTTTTGGACCGTGTGCTTTTGGATTTTTGTGACTTATTAAACTTTAATTAGGAAGTGTAATATTAGTCTTGCACATGAAACAATAGTCCTAAGGTGACCATTGTCCGAGTACCCTATTTTATCATTGGTTATTTCTTCTAATTACTCTTGCATACTCTCTTATCTTCTCTTTTTATTTTCATTAATGGTTGGAATCATAATTACCAATAGATTATCATTTTAGCCAAGTAGCAATACTTCTTGTTTCTAGACATCTATTTCCTGTGGATTCGACTACCCACGCGTTGGATACTTTATTACTTTCATAACCCATACACTTGCGGTACACACACACAAGGGGTGTGTCATTCTTTCATGCTGGTGATCTGCTTCATTATCATCCTCTCCTTATTCAAGTATTTAATGCCTTATTTCTTCATCAGATCTGCCCTAGTCCCAGCTCTTTTCTTCCTCAAAAACAACATCTCTGCTAGTAATTATTTTCTTCAAAACTGGATCATACAATCTCCACGCTTTAGACTCATCACTGACCCGCAAGGAAAACAATTTTTTTTGCTTTTGTCATCTAGTTTATTCCTTCTTTGATCTAGTATGTGTACATGAGCTACACGACCAAAAGTTTAGAAATACTTCACTACTAGTTTTTCTCCACTCCATGCCCTCTTCTGAGGTTTTGTTTTCAACTGCTAGGGTTGGGCTCCAATTCTAAATATGTAGACACCATCTTGCAGCCTCAGAATAGAAGATTTTTGGAACTTGCTTGTCATGTAACATAGATCGAATAACATTCATAATTGTCCTGTTATTTCTCTCGACAACTTTGTGCTGCTGAGGCATATAGGCTGCTATCAATTACCTAATAATACCTTGTGATTTACAAAATTCTTCAAACTCATTTGAAGTGAACTTGCCACCCCTATCTGTCCTTAAACTAATAATGAATTCACCTGTCTTCTTCTCGACAAAAGCTTTATAGCTTTTAAAAATAACAAAAGCTTATTAATTTTCTTGTAAGAAATATATCCAAGTTTTACGAGTAAGATCATCAATAAATCGTAGAATTTACCTCTTATTACTGTGTGATGGTGGTTTGTTGGGACCACATATATCTGAATGTACCAGCTACAGTCATTTTGATGTTCTCCATATACTCTTCTTTGGTATGGATTCTTTGTGTTGTTTTCCAGTCAAGCACGTAGTGCAGATCTCCTTGGTAAGTTTTAGAGACGATAGGCCCACTACCATCTTGTTGTAAGACATGGTTTTTAATCCCTTGTGATTCAAGTGCCCAAATCGATACTGCCACATATGAGCTTCTTTCTTCCATACCTCTTCAGTGTGTAAACACATAGAATGCTTTTGTGGCATGGATGCTAGCAGATAAAACATTCTATTTCCACTCATATTTGTTTGCATTATTAATCTTCTCCTAGAATGAAACACCTTAAAGGTTCCACCTTGTATCAAAATGGCTAACCCCTTTTCTTGAAGTTGTCCTATGCTTAATAGGTTACTTCGAAGCTCAAGAATATAGTAAACATTAGATATTACCTGGGTTATGCCATTTATTTGCACCCTTATACTTCTTTTTTGCTGTTACTTCCATCCTCGTATCATTTCTAAGCTTCACCGCACGATTGAAATATTCTTGTAAATTTGAGAACCATTCTTTGTTCCCCGTCATATGATATTTGGGTCTGAAATCTAGGAACAAGATTTCTTCTCTCTTTGCTTGATGGAGCTCTACATAGGATATCATCAAAAGCTCTTCCTCTTCTTCTACTTCAGCATAGTTGGCCTTCTTGTCCCAATCAGGGCACTCATATTGAAAGTGTCCTAAGTGGTGACACTTAAAAAGCATTCAATTGTCACTTTGTTTAGGGGTTGTCTTCCTTTTCCTCTCAACATGTTTCAACCCCTTCCTCAGCCTGATCTAACATCTTGAGTCACTTTTAGCACTTGTTCCTCTTCTTGGTGGCCTTGCATCCTTTATTCATAAACAAGGAGACTCCCATGTACTTCATCAATGCTCATGGTACTTAAATAATTTGACTCCTCAATCGAGCAAATGACATAGTTAAAGTTAGGAGTTAATGATCTAAGTACCTTACTAACCACCATACTTTGCTCCATTGTCTCACCATTTGACTTCATCTTGTTCATCATAGTCAAGGTATGCCCCAAGAAGCTGTCTATCTTCTCTCCTTTCTTTTATGGTGAGCAGCTCAAACTCTCATCTCAATGCTTGGGGTTGTGCCCTTCTCATCTTTGTGGACCCTTGATACTTTTGTTTCATTGAATCCAAAATTGCCTTTGATGTTTTCTTGACTTTCAGATCCTTGAGTTTAGCTTCTTCCATCTTTTCCTCTGTGCTTCACTTGCTGCTAATGCCCCAATTGCAACTGAAGGAATTCCTTCATTCACCAGACTCCACATTTCCTTGCTTCTCAGGAAATTTTTCATTATCATCGACCAGTGATCATAGTGGCCATCAAACTTTGGGATGGATGGCTGCATAAGATTCTCTGTGGTGGACATTCTCCCTTTCAGTGTTTAACTCACACTTTCTCAATATCACTCACCTAATTTGGCCTTCTACTTCTCAGATACCAAATGTGAAATACATAAACTTTATAGCAGAAAGGGATGCATTATATTCATCAGAAAAGAGAGTTATAAATAGCCTTACAAAAACAAGAAAAACAACCCATGAACAATGATAAGTGCTTGTGCGATAAGTTATTTCCTTATGTTGAGCATTACTTTTCTCGGGTTTTTACACTAATATGTGTGTTTTTATGTTACTTTTATGCAGGTTGGGTTGTGAAAACAATTATGAAAGAAAGAAGCCAATGTGGATCACAATGCACCGATTTTGGAGGAAATCTTGCTAAAGTTCAAACGCGAAGATATGAGTCGGGTGCGAGATGCTAGAGTGTGTGCCAACCTCCGCGTATTTGAGTTAGCACAACCATTTGGAGGGGCACAAGGGCAGTCACACTCAAGCATTCTGACTTATGCACATAGAACAAGATCTCCATCAACTTATCCGTCATTGAAGAAGCAAAGCGATCCATGGCATAAACGTGTGCCCGTTTATGTTACCTCGGTGAAAAGTAGATTCGGGAGTATTTTTGACAGGTACTGCAGCAGGTTACTGTAGCAAATAATATAGCAGTTACTGTTTACAGCCGGCCAAAAATGACAGTTTCAGAGAATCCTCACGGACGTGTGGAAATTACCCACGCCCATGCGGAAATTCCACTATAGCGCCCACAGGGGCATGTGGATTCCCGATTCCAGCCTTATTTAAAGTTGATTCAGCCCCGATTTCAGGATTCTTTTCTCCATCTTTTCCTCAACTTGAGAGAGGGTTTCGGCTAGGGTTTTGAGAGGTGTTGGCTAGGGTTTTGGAGAGGTTCTACGGCTCCGACAATGTCATTCCTTTAGAAGAAGGTTGGTAGGGGAGATTCCGTCGAGGCGTATCCTATACCGGATAAGGGAATCCTTGAACGACGAGTAGAGGACTTTCCACAAGACCATCGACACGACTATCGAGATGGTTTCTCTATGGATTCATTGCTTTTACATTCTATTTCTTTGATTGTACTTAGCTCCATGGAGAGCTAAACCCCTAGTGGGTACTTGGGTATTTGTGAACCCTAGGATGTATTTGTTTCATTGAATCTCTTTATTATGCTTTCAATTAATTAATGTTTGTTGTGAGTTCCAACCTTGAATGCTTGATTGTATGAACATTTCCCCTAGAGTGACACTAGGGTTGAGAGTTCTTGTTGGTAACCTTGTGAGTGAGTGACACACCACGAGCGTTAGAAAAAGCTAGGTTGGAGAGGGTTGAGAGGGTGAGTCGAGAGGTACAGGAGCGTCCCCTTTCCCCTCCGACGTGATAGATTCTACCTCCGTTCCTCGAGATCTTTGCGGCCATAATAGAGTGAATGGTCTAAGGGATGACCCTCCGCTAAGGCTTAGTTGCGCGTGCAACGGAGTGAAGCGTTGAGGTGATCTTAGTATCTAGGGCTTAATCGTGGTTAGGGACCTTCCACCTGGAGGAAAGGGTTAGGTCTATAATTAGGAAGAGATTTATCACTTGGAATCCCTAGAGCTCATTGCAACTCTATTCGAGTGCGAGGTTGAGAGATTATCTAATCTCTCCTCCGGGACATGTATAGAGTTAGGCATAGTTGACCTTAGATTTGGGACTATGTATTTAAGGATTTGCACGACTCACCATTGCATTGATTAGGAAGCATAATAGAGGGTTCTTGCACTTGAAACGATAGTCCTAGGCGGAGCGTTATCTGAGTACCCCATCTTTATTGATTGCGTTACCTCCTCCTTTACTCGTGTTCTCTTACTTGTTGTTTTTACTTTTGAGAATTGAATCATTGTCACACTTATCACTACTGATCTTTCACATAGGTAAGAAGCGGATTAAGTGTTTTTATTCCCTACTCCCTGTGGATTCGATACCCGCTCATCCGGGATTATTACTTCGACAAACCCGTGCACTTGCGAGATATACGCAAGGGGACCTTGTCAAACAACATGAAGAAGAAAATTCAAAACAACCAACAAACTCTATCTTTTCCGAAACACTAGAACTTCCTAAAGACTAGGACAAACAAGTCAAAGCAATTTTTTCAAAGTAAATAACCAACAATTATGTCACATAAATAAATATTTAATCGCACCAAAATTGGTTAAACTATGTTAAAATATAAATCTTCTTTGCTGATGGTGGTTGTTGATCGAGTCTATTCATCTTGTTGGTGCAAAGGACATGTTTTTTTATGTTTTGACTTTTGAATTGGGAAAAGATCGGCTAGGCATGTTGTAGCTGTTGTTCTTTAATTTTATTTTATCGATATCACCAAACAATATGTACTTTATGTTTGGACCTAAAAAACAAAAAAAAAAAAAATGAATGAAAACCTGGTTTAGGACATGGGCAATAATTTTTAGCTAAAGAAAACTAATTGATCTTTAAGGCCGATTCTCTGTGGCTCCAATTGCCTCGATTTGACATCCTAGTCCAGCTTGGTTTTTGAAATGTGGATTACAGATTGTTATGCATTGGTTACAGAAACTATGACTAGAATGTTGGTTATAGTGATGGTCGGTAAGCATAAAAAGGGTATTTTTCAAAAAAAATTTTAAAACAAAGATTTTATAAACAGTTTGTGTTCATGTAGACCATTTTTTTAATTTTAATCAGTAACATGGTCCAAGGGACATTTTATTTGCCAAAATGACTTTAAGGCTACCAAATTAATACTTAGTACCTACGTGCTATTTGACCATTTTTTGAAATACAAAAACAAAAATGTGGGTATTTTCATTTTGACTTTTTTTTAATTACTAAAGTAGCATATTTTCGGCTTTATAATCCTTTTTTTTTCTAAAAAAAAATTGTTTTTTTTTTAAAACATACTATTTTTTTCAAACACATTTTCTTAAAAAAATATATTATTAAACATGAAAGTATTTATACACATTTTTCAAAGCTTATTTGTGTTTTAATTTTTCTAAAACCTTTTTTAAACTTTTAAACTTATTCGAATTTGATGTATTTTTTTCTTCTCACTTATAATAATTTTACATAAAGAAGGAAAACTTGAGAAATGAATAATAATTTTTTTTTATGTTATTTACAATTTCATTTATTTGAATAATTTGTTCATAGTTGGCTTAATACTCTAAATGGTCCCTCTTACTATGCAAGTATGCCATTTTGGTCAGTCTACTTAAGTTTATATACATCGACTCCCTTTACTATGTTAATTTGGAAATCTAAGTCTGAAAAGGTGACGCCCGTGTCTTTTGCAATATTCTGTAGCCGATGTGGTATTTGTTAATGTTGACATGGATTTCTTTTAATGTTTTAAATTAGCTGAATTAAAAAGTGATATAAAAGAAACATATGTGAAAAATATCAAACTGCCGGTTTGGATCTAAACTCCACTCACTTAGGGGTTGTTTGGTCGTTTGTAAGTGAAATCACATGTAAATGAAATTATAGTGTAAGTAAAAATGTTGTATTTTAATTTACATCATTATTGTTTGTTTTGTTGTAACTGAAAATGCTATATTTACTTTTTATTTATTTGGTTTGATGTAACTTTAAAGCTATAGTTACCATATAATTGAGATGAAGATATTACCCATAAAATTGTTATTAATTATTTAATACTCTTCGTAAAAATTAATTAAAATAAAAATAATTAATTAATTTAATACATTTAAAAATATTTAATGTTTATTTTATTTTATTACTTGAAAAAAATTTATAATTAAATTTTTAAAACTCGTTCTCTATTAATCATTTTTAGAATATTTTCAATTATAAAAATATTTTATGATAAATTTATTTAATTATATAAATATGAAATTATAAATATATTATACTTATTTAATTTTATTATTTTAAAAAATTATAATTAGATTTTAAAACAATATAATATTTTCAATTAAAAAATGTTTTTAGCATAAAAATATTTAATTATATAAATATTACTTTATGAAAATATTTAATATTTTTAATTTAATTACATAAAAATATTTGTATAATTAAATTTAAATGCAATTTACTTTATTAAATATTTTTACAATTAAATATGAGATGAATATGATGGTGAGTGGATACCACTTACATTACTACAATTGAACTTACAATATTTTACATATTCATAAATTGAAATACTGCAAAAGTACCATAAATTGTAAAACATTTTACATGTAAAACTCATTTTACAGCTAATGAAACATTATTTTACATATAGAACCAGTTACATTACAGCTATTTATAGTTACTTACCGCTAACTAAACAACCCTTACTCTCACGCAATGAGACCTAGCAACCCTAATTCATCCTCTATCACTTGTGCACTCATCCCCTTGTGAAATCCCCAGTAAGAACAACAAAGTTGTCCATCTTGAGATGTCCTTGCACCACCACCATCAAGACCCCACAAGTGTTCTCAAGGCCCCAGTGAGAACAACGACATCTTTAAAGCTAGTAAGGTACGCTTCTCTTCCAATCATATTCTATGGTGGAAATTTCTCCATCAATGGGCTATAGTTTGTCATTATAAATCATTTCCCCATGTTTCATTTTTTTTAAATTGAAGTTTTGTGTTGTATATGGAATGTAATGTGTGGCAATGATGTGAACTCGTCCACAAGCGCACGGAGTCATCAATTAATATCTCTCGCGCAAGCACGAGAGGGTCGTATTCCCTAGGCCCAAGGATCTACCCTTACTTCCTTTTTGCGTATTGTCTAGCCAATAGATTCGAATGGGGTTCTCTAGACTATTAATTAAAATAAAAGAAACTATAGGTGGAGTCTAAAACAAGGTAAATGTATAAAATCAGGGGAATGAAATGGTCACGGATGCGGATTTCCTAGGGGTTACTAAAGTGCACAGGATGCTAAGAATGTCATGCAATTGGAGTTTTGGACCAAGAGACTTCCTAAAATAGATCAACCCGATGGTCATGGCAATTGATCCCTAATCCGGTATAAGTATTGATACAAAATTTCTGCCGATCAAATACTCATATGATTGCATTAAAAATGGGGAATATCTAATTAGGGCCGGAACACAACTTGGTCTAACCCTAATGTTGGATGGGTAGAAAATACCCGATGTTCATGGTGTATTTGTACATGAATCCCATTCTAAACTTGGTGTGTCTAGTACAAGGGTGATGGTCAAGCTACCAAGTACAACCTAGAAGTTGGTTTACAGAGTTCTCATGTAGGTAACACATCAAATGCACCAAGAATGAATCAACAAACACACAACAATTGCAATAGACATAATTAAATCATCCAAATACGCAAGTTCACCCCAAGGTTCACCGCCATCCGGTGACCTTAGGGTCTACTCGTCCATACAAACAAATACAAACAATAGCTTCATGAAAACAACTATAAATGGCATAAGAAAACTCCCTCAAACAATGGAAGTGAGATGACAAGCCAAGTTAGGTGGAAAGCTTCCACGAACGCCACGATCGGGGGCGACTTTCCTCGTCGTCTATGAGCTACCAAAGAAGAGATTGATGAAGATCTAGCCAAACCAAGCTTCTCCCTTTGATTCCCTCTCTCCAAAATGCGCGATCTTGCCTCCTCAAAGCTAATGGAAGTCGGCTCCAAGAACTCCCCAAAAATCCTTCTCCAAAAAGCCTCTCCCAAAAGAACTCCATTGCCCTAGAAAAAGCAATCCAATATATATCCCGTCAAGCCCATACGGCCTCCATGCGGGCGCATGGATGCCCGTGAAGTTCACTGGCATTTTGCCCAAAAAATATCTCGGTGCTACAGTAACTCAGCTACAGTATTACTCCTACAGTACTGAAAGTTGTGAATTTCTAGCAAACCTCACTGGCACCCATGTGGGCACATGAACCCCGTGAAGCCTACAGCTGAATGCTCGCAGTGTCAAATAGTGACTCCACTACAATGCCTGTTATAGTGCCAAAATCGTAAAACACGGTTTTTGATGTCAAATTCCTCCCAATTGCGTTCTTGAGCTTTGTTCGGCTCATTTAAAGATATGCAACACCGAAATAACCAATTTAGACTTAAACGGGCATCAATTCATTAACATATACACAAATAATACAAGATCAATACATATAAAATATGTACATTTAGGTGTTTATCAAACATCCCACACCTAACAATTTGCTTGTCCCCAAGCAAACACACATGAAAAATAGGGGTACGAAGGTAAATAGCTAAATGCACGACCTCAAGCTCAAACAGTGAAGAACCCCACATGGCACAGAAAAATTGAAATCAAGAAAATGAGTTGTACAATAACCAAGTCAGTAGAGATAATCATGATTCCTCTAGAGTGCTTTCCTCGTGAGTGTGTGTATACTTTTTAACTCGCTTTCCCTATTCACGCCACATTCAATGACTACCGGTGTTAAAATGTTAAAGATACCCTCAATGACATGTCAAGAGTCCTTTGGTCCATAGTTAATACTTTAGCTTCTAAGTGCACTTTTTTTTCCGAGTCCACCTAACATAGACTGCACCAAATATCTTATAATCTTTCAGAAGGATGCACATGCTGATTAGGCACAAGAGCCATCAAATTTACTTGATTACAGTCTACATAGATGCATTCATGCTAAATTAGTAGAGGAATACTGACATAGACTCAATTTTTTTATTATATATATATATATATATTTCAACTATATACATGTCTCCTGACCTCCTTCGTGCAACACTTTGCTTAGGGCTAGAGCAAAATGAAGAAAAGGACCAAAATCTCCTAAAAAAACTATTGAGGGATGAATTTAGTAGTTTTAACACTGAAATCAAAGCAGTGGGTTAGCTGGGGAAAAACAAGGTAGAAGTTTTGTTGCAAAGTTGTGAAGAAAGCACTAGAGAGAAAACATGACTTCCTGATAGCACAAATAACACTACAACTCATTACTATCATTCATTTAAGCCAGGAGGTTCTTAATAATAAATCATAGCTATCATAGGTGACTTAAGCATGCAAATAACCCATCCCCACACCTAGAGTCGTACATTGCCCTCAATGTACACTAATTAGCAGAACATGGTGTAAAATTTGGAATAATGAAATGAAGCATCAAAGGGAAGTGTAAAGAGACTGCCCCATTTGGTGGATGAAGTGTTGCAGTATGAGCGCGGTCAGTGGGCTATAAGGCTAGCGACGATTAAAGGAAGTGGGGCTCAGTCCTTGAGGGTCCTACAAAAATAGGCAAGGTGATCACAACACTTAATTAAATTAAAAGGGAGGAAACATGCATATTAATAAAATAAAAGGAATACAAGCTTAGCAGGGAATGGACCCTTGCTAACAAAAGAGTTCAACTAGCAAGCCACAAAACAAGACGAAATACAAAAACATAAACTCAAATCCATGAAAGTTTTTGCTCCTACGCTGGGTGATGTCCATCAGTAGGCGCAGCTGGTGCAAAGGATGTGGTAGCTCCGGAGGTGGTGCCGCATTGCGTCTTGGCCGCTTTGATAAAATCCACTTGACCAGCATTCCTATATCACAAAAACACAAGATCAAACCAAGCTTTCCATGAATACAATCATAGGAGATATCCATAACATCATAGAATTAAGAAAAGGGTGAATGCACAACAATTCCAATGTGGAGAATGAAAAATTTAGCATTTACTACAGTAACTTGTGAAAATTTTTTGTAAGAGTTTCTCCTAGACATGGAGCTTCCCAAAATTTACAAATGAAGAAAAAAATCTAGGAATTAAGCACACACCACATCACAACAACCAATTATGCCATTCATAATTGAACGATAAAAGAAAAACACAACAAAACCCAAGTTTTTTTTTTATCAAAACCTTGAACTAGGGCCTGAAAGCTTGGAGTGAAGAGATCCGGCGAAAAAGATAGTAAAACTCTGAATAAATCACAAGATTGAGTTTGCAAGATGTAGGAGAGGATATTAAAGGAGAAAAAACCAAGAAAAATAGTGGAGAAATGAGGAAGAGTGAAAGAGAAATGGGAGAAAACAAGGTGGAGATGAAGAAGAATGGTGAGGAGAAATAAAGGGGAGAAAGACCCCTTTAATGGGCTGCCCAGCCTATGCGGCTCCCATGCGGGCGCATGGTGCCCGCATGGGCTGGAAAACCCAGTCCGCAAGGCTCACGGGTGCCATGCGAGCGCATGGCACCCGTGAGTGCTTCTGACCGCTCGCGCAGCGTGAGGCCGGGAGCCTCGCGGATGGTCTCACGGGCGCATGCTGCCCGTGAGACTCATAGCCCACTGGGCTGTGGTCCTCGTGGAGGGTCTCTTGCGGCCGCATTGACACCCGCAAGGCCACTGGAACAAGCCACAAGTGTCCATACGGGCCGTATACAGCCCATATGAACATGGAAAATTTAAAAATTGGCATGTTTCCCCTTACAAACTCAACAAAATATGAATTACAATCTCTTAGTCACCGAAACAACAATGAAACGCAACTAAATAATACTAAATTCAAGGCCGAAGACAAGCAGAGCAAACCTTAACATGAGTTGAACACAACAACAAAAATACGAGAAACTCACAGATACAAACATTCAACCACAACAAAGAAACTACGAAACTAAAAGGAATATGAAAATTTAAAGATGACGGATTTTAAGACTTGGGTTGCCTACCAAGAAGCACTTGTCTAACGTCATTAGCTCAACGTACCTTCGTTCTTACCTCATGGTGGATCAAATGGTGGGGATTTACCTCCAAGTCCAAGAGAAGTGCTCCAAGTTGGGAAACTCATCGAGAGGCAAGAAAAGACATGGAATTTACCCTTCCCCTCAAAGAATAGTTGATCGACCTCCCGTGGCGTTAATAGTGTGCAATTCATCCCCGATTTCCATTTCTTGTACACCTTACAGTAAATTTTCTTCGTGTTTGACTTCTTTTTATTGTTTGGCCACGGAAATCTACCCATGTAGCATACATGCTTTACTTGTGTGGGAGATGATTTTTTCTTCTTGCATTCTTCGCTATCTATTCCTTCCAAAAATTTATCCAAGGGGTTAATTGCCAAGACCTCCTGCACACAATCGGTAATAAGCATATCAGTTTCATCAATAAAGTAGAGGGGATCATCGTAGTCCAAGGTATGTTTCATAGCCACGGGGAGTGTGACAATGACTTCCTCATCATCCCCCACCCTCAATGTCATCCTCCCCGCCCCCCTTTACATCAATAAGGGCGCCGGCGGTGTTAAGAAATGCTCGCCCGAGGATCAATGGGACTTCAACATCATCATCCAAATCAAGAATAACAAAATCCACCAGGACAATGAGCTTGTCTACTCTAACTAGCACATCCTCAACAACACCTCGAGGTTTCTTTATAGACCTGTCCGAAAGTTGTATTGTCATCCGTGTAGGCCGCATGTCTTCCAATCCGAATTTCAAAAACAGCTTGTAGGGCATTACATTAATGCTGGCCCCAGAATCTGCCAAGGCCTTTTCTTTCATGACCTCCCCAATCACACATGCAATAATGAAACTCCCGGGGTCAGTCAACTTCTCAGGGAGCTTCCTTTGAATCATTGCAGAACAGTTCCATGGTAATGCCACTGTTTCCAATTCCTCCACTTTTCTCTTGTTAGTGAGCAGGTCTTTCATAAACTTTGCATACTTTGGCATTTGGGTCAACGCTTCAACAAGAGGGATATTTATGTGCAACTGCTAGAATATATTGAGGAATTTCTTAAATTAAGCCACCTCTTTATCTTACTTTAACCTAGCTAGATAGGGAATAGCCGACCTGTACTCAGGTATCCTTTGTGTTGGTATTTGATGGGTTCCTTCACCGTAGTTTTCCTTTCTTCCGTCAACTACACTCTCAGATGGCTTAGGGTTTTCCTGTACGGCTACCCTATCCTTTTTAGTACTTGAGCTCTCCTCGGCTCTTTTTTCAACCTGTTTCCCACTCCTGAGAGTAACGACCTTCAAATGCACCCTCGGGTTATTTTTAGTGTTACTAGGTAAGCTACCCGGGTGGCGCTCCGAATTGGCTCTAGCAAGTTGCCCAACCTAGTTTTCCAATGTTTGGATCGAGGCCTGAACATTCCTCAAAATAGTGTTCATAAATTTTGCTTCGGTACTGATTATAAATCTCGCTAACACATCTTCATTGGTGAACTTCTTCTCTGGTTATTGGGGAGACTGATGTGGAGGTCCTAGTGGTTGCTGGGGTCGTTGTTGTTGCTGTTGACCCCATGAAAAATTTGGGTGGTTCCTCCACCCCAGATTATATGTGTTCCCATAGGGGTTCCCCGGACCTCTAGGGCCTTTCCCAACATAATCAACTATCTCGACTGAGGGATCTAAAGCTATTGAGATTGGACACTAAACAAAAGCATGCCCCTCCCCGTAAGACTCATAAGACAAAACTGTTCTAGAACTTGAGCTAGCACCCAACACAAACTGATCAAATCTCTTTGTTAGGGCCTCAACCTTGGTGGCTAGTGTAGCATTGTCATTTATCTCATAAATTCTAGGTACCTTAGGAGGTTTTTGTCTAGTAGTCTAATGGCATTCATTACTCGCCATGTTTTCAATCAACTTCTCAGCATCTTCAGGGGTTTTATTACTCAATGATCCCCAAGCTACAGCATAGATGAGTTGTCTAGTTGCATAATTCAAGCTATTGCAGAGCATCTAGATCCTCATCCAAGAAGAGAATCCATGATGGAGGCACTTGCGTAGGAGATCCTTGAGTCTCTCATGTGCTTCTAAAAGTGTCTTAGAATCCCTTTGTCGGAATGCAAAAATCTCTTGCCTCACTCTAGCAGCCTTGCTTAGTGGAAAATACCTTGCAAGAAATTTATCCACTATTTCCTTCCAAGTAGTGATCGATCCAAGGGCCAATGAAGTGAGCCATCTATATGTTGCTCCCCTCAAATTGAAGGGGAATAATCTCAATCTTATTGCATCATCAGGTACTGAGTTAATTTTGAAGGTGGAACAAATTTAGAGGAAGTGAGACAAGTGACCATGCGGGTCTTCATCAGCTAGGCCATCAAACTGTATGGAATTTTGGACCATTCCGATCGTGCTTGGTTTAATTTCAAAGTTGTTAGCCGGCACGGTGGGAGCATGCACACCGAATTCCTCACTAGTAAACTGAGGCCTTTCATAATCAGACAAAGTTCTCCTTGGTTCTGCCATAACAGAAGGTTCACTAATCTCAACTTGAGTACCTTGATGCTCTGAACTCTCATCCACCTCTCTCAACCTTTGATGCAAGGTTCTCTCAATTTCATCAACAGGCTCTACTAGATTTGTTTGATTGGCGCGTGTCATAAGAACGTACCTTGTACAATATTAAGAGTCAATAATTAGGATATAAGAGAAAGATAGTAAAACAAAATAAAAACAAGTAATTGGAAATATATGTACAAATAGAAGCAAATGAATAAAATAAAAGAAACAATGGCTAAATCAATAAGCTCTAAGTTTTATGAGTATTCCTTGTGGTTCCCTGGCAACGGCGCCAAAAACTTGATGTGAACTAGTTCGCAAGCGCACAGAGTCGTCAAGTAATACCTCTCGCACAAACACTAGAGGGTAGTATTCCCTGGGCCCAAGGATCTACCCTTACTTCCTTTTTCCGTATTATCTAGCAAACAGATTCAAAGGGGTTCTCTAACTATTAATTAAAATAAAAGAAACTACAGGTGGAGTCTAAAACAAGGCAAAGGTATAAAATCAGGGGAACGAAATGGTCACGGATGCGGATTCCCTAGGGGTTACTAAAGTGCACAGGATCCTAAGAATGTCATGCAATATGAGTTTTAGGACCAAGAGACTTCCTAAAATAGATCAACCCGATGGTCACGACAATTGACCCCTAATCCAGTACAAGTATTGATATCAAATTTATTCCGATCAAATCCTCATATGATTGCATTAAAAATGAGGAAATCTATAATTAGGGAAGGAACACAACTTGGTCTAACCCTAATGTTGGAGGGGTACAAAATACCCGATGTTCATGGTGTATTTGTACATGAATCCTTTCTAAACTTGGTGTGTCTAGTACAAGGGCGATGGTCACGCTACCAAGTATAACCTAGAAGTTGGTTTATAGAGTTCTCATGTAAGCAACACATCAAATGCACCAAGAATGAATCAACAGACACACAACAATTGCAATAGACATAATTAAATCATCCAAATACGCAAGTTCACCCCAAGGTTCACCAGTATCTGGTGACCTTGGGGTCTACTCATCCTTACAAACAAATTCAAATAATAGGCTCATGAAAACAACTACAAATGGCATAAGAAAACTCCCTTAAATAATGGAAGTGAGATGACAAGCCAAATTAGGTGGAAAGCTTCCACGGACGCCGTGATTGGGGGCGGCTTTCCTCATTGTTTATGAGCTCCCAAAGAAGAGATTGATGAAGATCTAGCCAAACCAAGCTTCTCCCTTTGATTCCCTCTCTCCAAAATGAGCGATCTTGCCTCCTCAAAGCTAATGGAAGTCGGCTCCAAGAATTCTCCAAAAAACCTTCTCCAAAAAGCCTCTCCAAAAAGAACTCCCTTACCCTAGAAAAAAGGAGTCCAATATATATTCCGTCAAGCCCATACAGGCTCCATGCGGGAGCATGGATGCCCGTGAAGCTCACTGGCATTTTGCCCAAAAAATGTCTGGGCTCTACATTAACTCAGCTATAGTAATTGTGCTACAATATTTTAGCTACAATACTGAAAGTTATGAATTTCCAGCAAACCTCAAAAGCACCCATGCGAGTGCATGGACCCCGTGAAGCCTACAGCCGAATGCTCGCAGTGTCAAATAGTGACTCTGCTATAGTGCCCGCTATAGTGCCAAAACCCTAAAACGTGGTTTTCATGTCGAATTCCTCCCAATTGCGTTCTTGAGCTTCGCTCGGCTCATTTAAAGATCTACAACACCGAAATAACCAATTTAGACTTAAACGGGACATCAATTCATTAACATATATGCAAATAATACAAGATCAATATCTATAAAATATGTACATTTAGGCGTTTATCTAGCAACATTTGGTTATTATTTTACCGTAGATACATACTGCCATCTATAAAATATGTTCAATTTTAATTGTTTAAATTAATATAATCTAAAATGACCTTTCTCCTCTTTAACAACTTCATTCTCACTTTTATTCTCTTTGTTCTAGAATTAGTAAGTTCTATATGTGGATATGTCCCTACATAAAAATATTAGTCCTGAGAAAGGAGAGTAGGACCTTGACTTGTATGTTTTAGGTGCCGATTTTGTTTGGGGAAACATATATATATATACTGAGGTTTGAAGTCAGTTGAAGTATTAAGTTTAGGAATGCTGTCACGCCCCGACCATAGCCAGGCACTTGGCAATCCCCACGACAACAAGGAGTGGACCCTACAACATCCCATCTCCTAGTCATCGTATGGCTCAAACAAACCTGTTGTCGCAAACTCACTGAAGAAGGAGACATACCCTACTAAAAAAACCCAGCTAGTGTTCTAAATACAACCAAAAGGTACAAATACAAAGTACAAGAACAGTACACAAAACTCAAGTCTAGTGGATCCATAAAGTTTACATGCACACAACACACTTATGCACACAGCACACTAAACCTATACAAGGGGAAAAGTAGGTCACTCTACTGCTTGCACAGCACAACCTAGTCCAATGTCACAATTTGAGAAAGAGGAAAAGAGAGTGGTGAGTAACAGGTGTTATGAAGTGAATGGTGACAGCATACAGATAATAGTGTGATAAATTATTCCAAATAACAGTAACCACAATAATAATAACATATAAACGTAGTGCCAAGTATCCAACAAGTTAACAGATAACACAATGATTCCTAAATAATATAGGTAAGTAACATTTTCCAACACCTTGAGCACCGCTCAAAAGACAGGCTAGCCTCAAACAATTCCCAAGCTAATCATGGTCGTAACTAGCTACGGGACCACCAAGGTGTTTTAAGACTTTTAAAATTCACAATACTGTCTTTCCTTGGTGTTGGCTGCTGAGATTCCCGTGTGGTGACCCCACGTTTCTCACATAAAAGAACTCCTATTAATGGCTCTACACACCTCTTTGACAAGGGTAAACACAGGGTTGATCACGCCGCCTCCCATTAGGCCGGACCGTGGAACCTCACACTGCAGTGTCGGACTGAAGTCCGCTATCACCATCAAAATCCAAATCCCACAATGCAACTCTTTCCAATTCCCACTCGAGGAATCAAGCATATGATGTGTAAATATGGAAATATATATCAATCCATATTCCATTTGCATGTAAATACATTCACATGTAAACACGTTTCTTTCAAGATAAATACGCATAAGTATACTAGAATCATTTTTGCCAAATAACTCCATGCTCAAAATATCTATATATATATATATATATACAGCAAGCGTAATCGGATTTATCATCAAATTTATGATATAAAACATATAAAACAATACTATAATACTCTAATTAAATCTATGCTATTAACAATTAAACCACTCACAGAACTAGTCATCTCGCCTCGAGATGTGCTCACTAGTAGACAATTTCCTTCCCCTTGGAAGATGCCTCACCACCTAGAATCAAGCAGGGAATCTAAGAACTAATGAATTCAACAATGGAAACAAAAAGCATGCAAATGCCTTGTTACATGTTGAACATATAACTCTAGGGTTTTAAAAGAAAACAACATCATTTTGGCCCCAAATGACCTCAAACTGAGGTAAAACTAGTTCCAATGGATTCCAGGTAAGAAGGGTTTCAATTTGGACCAAAGAAATACAAGAAAAGGCCAAGGTTTTTTGGTGCCACAGTAATTTCGGATTTACTACAGTACTTATACAGTACCGGCCCTTAAAAACAATGGTTTCTTGCCGATTTACAACACCAAATCACGAAATTTTTTTACAGACATACACACATATGAATAATCACGACACTGCCTTCGATTTGAGCCCAAAAATAACTCAAACCAAGGTTTATTTCTAGGGTTTCAAAGATTGTCAAAAATGAGTAAATACGAAGAAAATATGAGAAAACCTTGAATCGAAGCCTTACCAAGCTCAGGAGAATGAGAGGAAGAGAATAGAAGTGTTGATACGCCAAAAAAGCTCGACGACAAAATTTTTTTTTCAAAAACAAGTGTTTGGCCGAAGAAGGAAAACAAGAGGAAGAAGAAAGAAAAGTGAAAATGAGAGAAAGGGAGAACAGCCACATTGCTTCTTATCCCTTAAATTTTCAATTTTTTTTAAAGAAAAAGGAGAAATTACCAAAATGCCCTTATAAGAGAAAATAAAATTAAAACGGGTCAAAAAGACCGTTTCACCCTTGGTTTTTGGCTGGTTTTCACACACAACCTATTATGCAATCATGCAAAGATGCCACTAGTGCAAAATGACCATTTTGCCCCTAATGTATGCACAAAAATCTAAAAAGGCATGATGTCAAGAATCGGGACACGGTACCACAAATGCAGCTTCTATTTAAGATTAATAATAAGTCATAGAATAAGTTAAATATGAAAACATGGCTTCCTTTCTTCATTCCATTTTTTCTCATATTCTACACCTTCTGGATGTTCTTTCTCCTTAACAACTTCCATTTAGATTTGGTGAGTCAATGAACTTGTTAAGTATCATATTATGGCTTCCGTTCTTTATTCTCTCTAATATTCTCTAAGTTCCAACTGATAGAGTAATTAATTAGTTTAGATCTATTTGTTGTGAGGTATTATGGAGAAATTGAATATTTTTCATTTTATTTTTTTGGTCTTCACTCATACCTCACAACAAATATTCCATTGGACCATGTCTTTAAGTACATTAGGGAGTACCTAATCTAATTTTTGTTATGTGCTATGTGGAATGACTGTCGTCACCATTTCATTTTGGTCTTCACTACATTCACATTGCACCATGTCTTTAAGTAGATTAGGGAGTACCTAATCCAATTTTTGTTCCTCTATAATTGCTAAATTTTTTAATTTGTTATGGCTTGCATTGGCATGTTGTTGTTCTTGTTCTTCTTCTTTACCATATATTGTAGTTAATGTATTATAATTTTTCATATACTAAGCTACAATTAGTAGTTTCTATAGTTAGCAACACACAAGTAATGAATGTGTACATGAGAGTGTGAGAATGCTCAGCTTAATTTTTGGTTACTTTAAAAAAAAGTAGTGGGATCAAAAGGAGGTGATAATTAAAATTATTTCCCATTTTAAAAGTCAATTAATATATTAAGTATCATGGCATGGAAACTTCCACTTAATATTAATAAGTCCAAGAATTAGTTAAATATCATAACATGACAACTCCTACTGCTTGACATCATATTTTTAAAAATGATCTGCTCAATCTGAATTTTGTTTCTTTTCCTTGAGAACTCCAATTTATTTAATTCCTCTCTAAAAGAGTAATTATTTTGCATGCTCAATGAGTTTGGTAAATATCATAACTTGGCTTCCTCCCCTCCTTAATTATATTGCATTTGTTTCCAATTGAGTAGTTATTCTTCATCCATGTTTAGTGTTTTAGGACTTTATTTCCATTGCTTAGATTTGAACATTGACCCCATGGAGGACTAACTTCTTTGGGTGTCCAGATTGATGTAGCATGGGATGATTTCATTTTGATATTGCTTTTAATATAATTTGCCTTTAGTTTGTTGGGTTCATCTATGTATTTTTATTGTTGATCTAAGTAAATGAGAGTGGTTATTTCATATTGATAGCATGATTGAGATCAAGAGATTCATCACATGAGATCATCCATAGATAAAAAGGATTAAGAGTGTGCACGAGAGACAGGTCACATGAGAATACACCTAATTATAGTCAAGTAGCTATAGCTCCAATTTCTATTAGGGATTTATCTAGTTACCTTTGCAATCGTTCGAAAGTGGGATTAGAAGATATTAGATAACTGCTTGAGTAGACATATTTTTATATATGTTTTACATGCATTGAGCATCATTTTTATCATGGTTTATGTCTCATAAATTGTATTTGGTATTCCTTTGTGCAAATAGGTTGTGAATGCCTTGAAGGAAGATAAAGGAAGCAAAGATAGGTAATGAAGGCACGTTTTGGAAGTTTTTGTAAAACATAAGGATCAAGACACAAGAGAAGCTCATGTCATGGGGGTGTGTGCCAACTTCCAAGAGAATTCAAGCTAAATTATGAGTTGGAAGGGCACAAAGGCAATCACATGCTCATGTCCATATTTTTGTGAAGAATGCAAGAGCTTTCAATTGATGATTCGATGATGAAAAGCCTCATAATCTACCATGTGGACATGTGCCCGACCATGTGGCCTCAAGAGAAGAGTGTGTGAGTCATGTTTATGAGGAGCACTATAGTAAAGTAATCTAGTAAAGCATTGTAGCAAAACACTGTTCATGTGACCTCAAGAAAATTCCACGCGGGTCGGTGGGAATTTCTGTAGATCACGCGGGCACATGAAAACTCACACGGTCATGTTTAGGTATGTAACAAATGGGGTTTTCGACTATAAATAACCCTTTTACCTTATTCGTTGGACATCTTTTGTGCGGCTCTTGTGATATGAGACGACTAGGGTTTAGAGAGGGAGTCTTTGCGGTTTAGGAGGCGTTTCTTTACCAACTTTGATCGATTCCTCCTCCGTCATAGAATCTAGGAAGCTACTAGCGACCCTAGCTTCGTAATGGATCCTCCAAGACGTCGAAGATCTCCATCAATCCTATTAGTTCATATAGAGGTGGGTTTATTTCTATGGCTTTTATAAACTTTCATTCATTGATGGTGTGTTTATTATGTTGCTTCATGAAGAGCTAAACCCCTAGAGGGTATTTGGGCTTGTAAACTCTAGGATTCTAATCTTGTGTGGATTTGCTTTATGTTTCTATTTAATCCGAGTTTGGTTGAGTTTCAATCTTGTTTGCCTAATTCTTGCTTGCCTTATTGATTTTATTATTGTTTGGTTTGCATGATTTGTTTACCTTGGAGAGAGAAATGTCTCTGACAAAGCCCCTTGCGTGTGACTAGCAAGTGCACGAGTTTTCTGACTAATAAATCCCAAGTGAGTGAAGTATTGTATCCGTAGGGAGTAGGAAGTAAAAATACTTAAATTGCTACTTCACCATGTGAAAGTGAACATGATCGATCAAACTTGAAAGATGCCAATACCTCTAAGGTTAAAAGACGAATGATGGGCTCACGAATGGATAATAATCTGCCCTAACTGCCCACCATGAGCAACTATTCACAGAATTAATACTACAGAAATCCACATGGTCGTATGGAAATTCCACACGCCTGTGTGGATCCACAGGGCGTGAAAACCGCACGGCCGGCATGCTAAAAACTCAAAAATACATCACAACTTCATTCCAAACTCACTCTAAAGCATACACAAATCATTTTAGCATAAAAACGAAGCACATTCACCAGTTTAATTAAAGCAGATCAAGTTATGGTGATGAAAAGAGAGAAAAAGGGTTTACCAATGAAATAGATAATAAAAGCTTGAATTCAGCCAGAAAACTCGAATAAAATCACTCTAAAACAATGGTTCGAAGCAGGGAGAGTAAATGGAAGCGTTCTCTAAATGTTTGGGAGTGAGAAGATGAAGAAACACGAAAAGATTTTAAAGAAAACCCGAGTATGTTGGAGTTCTGTACATCCACACGGGCATGTGGAAATTACACACGCGCATGTGCCTCTACAGGAGAGCTTCACAAGGGCAGACACACGCCCCTGTGTGCTCTCGGGATAACACTCTGAATCTTTGAACGCATCCACACGGGCATTTGGAAATTCTCCATGCCCGTGTGCCAGACCTACAGGAGCATCCATATGCCCCTGTGGCTCCTCTGTCCATCCGAAAAATTTCTCTAAGTGTTCCACATGCCCCTGTGGAAATTCTACACGGGCGTGTGACCATAATAAGGTCATTCATAGGGGCAGACACACACCCATGTGTCCTCTCGAGATGAGCTCTAAATGAAAACACACACCCTTGTGGAATTTCCACACGGCCATGTGTCTTCTCTGGCTTTGCAGAAAATTCTTGAACATGTATACATACTCAGAGCCTGTCTCTATAATGCAAAATTAACCCGAGAATCATGAAAATTTCACCACATGCAATTAAACACATGATAACACCAAATAATCCACAAGGAAATCACAGCAATAGCATCTAAAAATCAAGACACCAAAACTCATGCTTTTATTCATGCAAACACTAACAAAAACTAGAAAAACAGTAACGACTTGGATTGCCTCCTAAGAAGCACTTGTTTAACGTCACTTAGCTTGACGTACCTTGTCTTACCTCACGGGGGTTCATGAATAAAGGTTTGCCTCTTCCCCATAACTTGAAAGCACGATGAACATAGTCTTTTAAAGGTAGAAGGAGAGTTGTCAAGCTTGTTACCACATGAGGGTTCGTTACCCTCACTCCATTCTTGCACATCCCCATTAGCCTTGGGGCATTTCTTGTGGTGTGTCCTTCCTCGCTTCATCTTTCGGAGCACCTTCTTCACGATCCCCATGGTAGATGGTACCTTTTTCTCTAAACCAAGCATCAAGACTTCTTCATTCTCCAATTCTTGGTCTAACAACCCCTCGTACGGGTCTGGATTGAATATTTTCCTCCACATATTCATCAATTAGTTCATTGGTAGAGTCAAGAAAATAAAGTGTTTCATCAAAGTCAAGAGAATGTCGCATGGCTTCAGTGAGGCGGTATGTAAGTTTGTCATCTCCAACTCTTAGTGTCAACTCCCCACCATCCATGTTGATAAGTGCCTTGGAAGTGCACAAGAATACCTTCCCAAGTATCAAAGGAACATCTACATCCTCGTCGACATCCAGCACTACAAAGTCCACAAGAAATATGTACTTGTTAACCTTGACAATCACATCTTTAATGATGCCCCTCGGATGCCTAACAGTTTGGTCAGCCAATTGAAGTGTCATTTGAGTAGGCCTAGCCTCTCCCAAGCCTAGCTTCTGAAAGAACGAGTATGTCATAACATTGATACTAGCCCCATAATCCGCCAATGCTATCTCCTCACCCATATTACCAATGTTGCACAGGATGATGAAGCTTCCGTTGTCCTTCTTCTTGTTCGGTATATTCTTTTGCAATACCGCCGAACAAGAGGCATCTAAAATCACTGATGCACTTTCCTCTAACTTCCTCTTGTTGGTCAAAAAATCCTTCAAAAACTTTGCATACCGAGGCATTTGGGACAACATCTTCACAAAAGGAATGTTGATGTACAATTACTTGAATAGACCCAAGAACTTCTTGTATTGTACATCATTTTGGTCGTTCTTCAATCTTGAAGGGTAAGGGATTCTTGGCTTGTAAGGTGGTGACAACTTCTTCTCCTTGTTAGTTCTCTCCTCAACCTCCACGACCTCGGGTGCTTCAAACATTGGTCATCTCACTTGGAAGCCTATCTTCAACCTCATGACTACTTCTGAACTTGATCGCCTTCATATGTTCTCTCAGATTGGTTTCGGTGTTACTAGGCAAGCTTCCTTGAGGTCTCTCCGATAGAGACTTCAAAATTTACGCCACTAGATTTTCTAGATTGTGTAATGAAGTAGTGTGGTTGCGAAGTGTAGCTTCAATCAACTGAAATCTTGTATCTGATGATTGAACAAATCTAGTCAAAACTTTCTCTAAGTCAGTAATTCGGGTCTCCAAGCCTGAAACTTGATTCTCTATGTTCGAGGCTTGTTGTTGTTGTTGGAAACCCGGTGGTGCCGTGGCCTTTTGTTGCCCTTGTGATAAGTGCTTGTGTGTTCAAAATGCAAAGTATTCTTTTCTTACGATGAGCATGACTTTTATCAGGTTTAAGCGCTAACATATGTGTATTTGTGTTCTTTTGCGCATGTAGGATTGTGAAGCTAAGTATTAAGAAAAAAAGTCAAAAGTAGATCGTGAACGCACTATTTGGTGAAATCTTGGAAGCAACAAACGGGAAGACACAAGTGGGGCTCTAAGATATGTGAATGTGTGCCAACCTCCATGTATTCAAGCCATTACAATGAGTTAGAGGGGCACGAATTCAATCACATTTGCGTATTCCCTACTTGTGCAATGATAGCAAGATCTTGACCAATGAACCCGTTTATTGAAGAAGCGACGTGATCTACGGTATAAAAGTGTGCCCGTTTATGTTGCCTCAATGAAAAGTGGATTCGGGAGTGTTTTTAGCGGGGGGTACTGCAGCGAATTACTGTTCACAACCGGCCAAAAATCAGAAATCCAGAGAATTCACATGGGCGTCTTGAACATCCACAGGCCCCTGTGGATGCCCGATTCCAGCCTATTTAAGGCAGTTTTTCAGCTCGATTTTAGCATTCTTTTCTTCATTCTTTCCCCAACTTGAGAGAGGGCTACGGCTAAGGTTTAGAGGGGTTTTGGCAAGGCTTTTAAAGTGGTTCTCCGGCTTTGACACCGCGCTTCACTAGGAAGAAAGTTATTGGGGGAGCTTTCGTCGGCACCGATTCGGTGAGGTGTGCCCTAGGTTTGACAAGGGAACTTTTGGAGAGAACGAGGCCACTCCACAAGACCATCGACACGAACACCGAGGGGGTTTTTCTATGGATTACTTGTTTTTACATTTGATTTATTGTTGATTGTAACTAGCTCCATGGAGAGCTAAAACCCCTAGTGGGTACTTGGATTTGTGAACCCTATCATGCTATTGTTTCTTTAAATCTTTTATTATGCTTTCCTTAATTGATGTTTTAATTAAGTTCCAATCGTGAATGCTTGTTGAATGATTTTTCCCTTAGAGTGACACTAGGGTTCAGAGTCCATATTGCTAACTGATTGATTGCCCGCAAGTGTACGGGGTCGCCAAGTAATACCTTGTGCAAAAGCCCAAGGATCGTATTCCACGGGCCTAACGAGCTCCTATTACTCCTCCATCACCAACTTTCTAACCTTACCACTTAAGCATGGTATACTACTCTAATACATGTAAGAATGTAAATAAAACACAAGTATAACAATTCCAAGGCGATCAAGAAAATCACAAGAGCAATGATGATAAGAATAGGCCTAGGGATGAGGATTCCCTAGAGGGGTCATCATGATGTATGGATGCATAAGAATAAAATAGCAAGGGTGATTTAGACCGACAGACCTCAACAATAGTCAACCCCAATTTCTCGGCGGTTAAACCCTAATCCCATACAAATGATGATAAGGATCTCTCCCTAATCATATTCCTACGATTTCATTAAGTACATGGAGATCATGCAATTAGGACGCACTTAACCTAAGTTTATCCTCATGGTTCGGAGGGGCTACCTACATCTAATTTCTCGGTATGTTGGTCAAAGATTACCCCTTTTAGCTCATTAACGATCTAGTACACGTGACTAGGTCACATCTACGTGTACAACTCAAACAAGAACTAAGGACCTCTCCAACTAATAGTTCTAGGCATGAAACACAATGAGCCAAACCATAAATCACACCAATGCATTCCAAATATAAGTGCAGCATCCAAAATACATAATGAACCCCCCAAGGTTCACCTACATCCGGTAGCCTTAGGGGTCTAGTGTGCCATCATACAAACAAGTATCTCAAACTCAACAAAAATAATAAGTAAATACATAAATGACACTCCCTAGTCCGAATGATGATGAGGATAGAGAATGCCGGCCGAATGATGATTCCTCTAAACCAGGGAAGGTAGAATGCTCCCCCTCCTCCTTTGATGATGAAGCTCTCCCCTTGAAGTTCAAGCTCTTGATCTCTCCAAGCCTCAAGCCAAAACACCCCCAAGAATGATGTCTTTGTTCTCCTTTTCTCTCCCAAGTAATGGCTGCCAAGAGTCCTCCAAAAAATCCCCTCAAATGACCTTCAAGATCCCCTCATATACCCCCAACATCTCTCACAAATTGGTCTCTACATAGGTGGTATACCGGCTCAATGAGGACCTCATTGAGCCCGTTTAGGGTAAGCAAAAGTGCACAAAAGCTCTTAAACAATAACCACACTGGCTCAATGAGCACCTCATTGAGCCAGTATGCCTTCAAATAACTCATACGATTAAACATCCCGGGCAGCATTGAGGCCTTATGCCCTAGTTCAATTTCTGACTTGAAAACTCTACAGGTGCTACAGGACATCTACAGTGATTTTGCTGCTGTGCCGGCGCTATAGTACCATGCTACAATACTCCAACTATAGTGAATATGCTACAATACCGTGACCTGGTTTTCTTCTCTTTTTCACCCAAATTATATCTTCGTGTTCTCCATGGCGTTTCTGTGCCCTGTGAAGAAAATAACATACGATTAAACACAAAATGGGCATTGACAAGATCCCCTTGCGTATATCCCGCAAGTACACGGGCTTGTCGAAGTAATAATCCCGGGTGAGCGGGGTCGAATCCACAGGGAGTAGGGAGTGGAAATACTTAATTTGATTCTTAGCTATGTGGAATATCAATAGTGATAAGTGTGAAATTGATTTAATTCTCAACAATAAAAACAACAAGTGAAAGAGCAAAAGTAAGAAGAGGGTAAGGCAATCGATAAAGAATGGGCTACTCAGATAATGCTTCACCTAGGATACTCGCTTCAAGTGCAAGAACTCTCCATTATGCTTCCTAATCAATGCAATGGTGAGTCGTGGAAATCCTTGCATACATAGTCCCAAATCTAAGGTCAACTATGCCTAACTCTATACATGTCCCGGAGGAGAAATCGAACAATCTCAACACCTCACACTCGCATAGAGTTACAATGAGCTCTAGGGATTCCAAGTGATAAATCTCTTCCTAAATATAGACCTAACCCTTTGGTCCAGGCGGAAGGTCCCTAGCCACAATTAAGCCCTAGATACTAAGATCCTCTCAACGCTTCACTCCATTGCATGCGCAACTAGGCCCCAGCAGAGGTTCATCCCTTAGACTATTCACTCTATTATGGCCGCAAAGAACTCGACGAACGGAGGTAGAATCCATCACATCGGAGGCGAAAGAGGATGCTCCTGTACCTCTCGACTCACCCTCTCAACTCTCTCCAACCTAGCTTTGTCTAACGCTAGTGGTGTGTTACTCACTCACAAGGTTACCAACAAGAACTCTCAACCCTAGTGTCACTCTAGGGGAGATGTTCATATAATCAAGCATTCAAGGTTGGAACTCACAATAAACATCAATTTATTGAAAGCATAATAAAGAAGTTCAATGAAACGAATACATCCTAGGGTTCACAATCATCCAAGTACCCACTAGGGGTTTAGCTCTCCATGGAGCTTAGTAGAATCAAAGAAATCGAATGTAAAAGCAATGAATCCATAAAGAAACCCCCTCGATGGTCATGTCGATGGTCTTGTGGAAAGTCCTCTACTCGTCGTCCAAGGATTCCTTCATCCGGTATAGGATACGCCTCGATGGAAGCTCCCTACCAACCTTCTTCCTAATGGAATCACGATGTCAGAGCCATAGAACCTCTCCAAAACCTTGGTCAATACCCCTCGAAACCCTAGCCGAAGCCCTCTCAAAAGTTTAGGAAAAGATGGAGAAAAGAATACCAAAATCGGGGCTGAATCGGCTTTAAATAGGGCTAGAATCGGGCAACTCCACGGGCGTGGACGGTACACGCGCCCATGCGGAATTTCCACACGGGCGTGGATAATTTCCACACGCCCGTATGGATTCTCTGTTTCTCAGATTTCTCGGCCGGCTGTGAACATTGCTGCTACGTTATTGCTACAATACTCTGCTACAGTCTTCGACCTGATTAACTTCCCAATTCCATACTTTCATCGGGGTAACGCGAACGGGCACACGTTCACATCGTGAATCACTTGCTTCTTCAATGATGTACATGTTGCCGAAGCTATTGTTCTTATATGCATAGGTCGGAATGCTCGAGTGTGACTGCCTTTGTGCCCCTCCACATAGATGTGCTCACTCGAATGCGAGGAGGTTGGCACACACTCTAGCATCTCACACCTGACCTATGTCTTCGCGTTTGAACCTTAGCAAGATCTCCTCTAAAATAGGTGCATTATGATCCACATTGGCCCTATTTCCTTCATACTCGGCCTCACAACCCTACCAGTAACGTAAAAGTAACATAAAAACACACATATTAATGTAAAAAACTGAGAAAAGTAATGCTCAACATAAGGAATGAACGCTTCGCATTCATATCGCACAAGCACTTATCAGGCATCAATCCTTATAGAAATACATGCTAAATACATCAAATATATACACTAAAATACATACATTTAGACACTTATCAGTAACCTTTGTCGATGGGTGACACAGCATGAGGGTTAGACAAAGCTAGATTAGAGAGGGTTGAGAGGGTGAGTCAAGAGGTAGTGGAGCGTCCCCTTTCCCCTTCGATTTGATTCATCCTACCTCCATTTCCTCAAGTTCTTTGCGGTCATAGTAGAGTGAATGGGCTAAAGGATGACCTTCCACTGGGGCTTAGTTGCAGAGGCAACGGAGTGAAGTGTTGAAGTGATTTTAGCACCTAGGGCTTAATTGTGACTAGGGACCTTCCACCTGGACCAAAGGGTTAGGTCTACAGATAGGAATAGGGTTTATCACTTGGAATCCCTAGAACTCATTGTAATTCTATACGAGTACGAGGTTGAGAGATTGTTCAATTTCTCCTCCGGGACATTTATAGAGTTAGGCTTGGTTGACCTTAGATTTGGAACCATGTATCTTAGGATCTCCATGACTCATTAATTTATTAGTTAGGAAGCATAATAGTTGGTTTTGCACTTGAAGCAACAATCCTAGGCCGAACATTATCCGAGTACCCCAATAACATCGATTGCCTTTTTCCTCTTAATTATTGTGCCTCTCTCTCTTATTTCTTTTATCTCTTTTTATATCACTCTCATTTATCATACCATTGATTTATTCTCATCATAGTTAGATAACAATCGTTGTGTTTCTATTCACTATTCCCTGTGGATATGATACCCACTCACTTGGGATTTATTACTTCGACACCCGTGCACTTGTGGTTTACACGCATATTCGGTCGTGTCACCTTGATTATTCCAAGAAAAGTTCTAATGACTCCGCCAACCAAATAGTAGGTATTGCTATATGGATTTCCTGGGCCCCTCATCGCATTACCTACAAAATCAACTTGTTCCCTAAAGGATGTACCACCAATAGCTATCGGGAAATCGGATGGAGCATGGCCTCCTCCACATCTGTTATAATTTGTCACAACTGCCAATCTAAGAGAAGTTAGAGTGTCTAACTTCTTGCTCAATGACTCCACTTTGTCTGCTAATGATGTAACCGCTTCAATCTCATGGAGAGTGGCCACTTTCTTCTTCTCTCTTGCATTCCTTTGGTAGCTATTAAAACTCATTTCTTCTGTCAATTGTCATGCTTCTCCAGAGGTCTTGCTACCTAAGATACCTCCTGCTGTTGCATCAAGTAACTGCCTTGTACTAGGGTTCAACCCATTGTAAAAAGTCTGAATAATTATCCACTCGGGGAACCAATGTTAAGGACATTTCCGCAGGAGCTCCTTGAACCTCTTCCATGTCTCAAATAGAGACTCCAATTTTGTTTGCACAAAAGAGGATATTTCATTCCTAAGCTTTGTAGATTTTTTGGGAGGGAAATATCGGGCAAGAAACGATTCTACCATCTCCTCCCATGTAGTAATCGATGCTTTAGGTAATGACTGTAGCCATTGCTTCACTCTCCCTTTCAAGGAAAATAGGAAGGCACTCAACTTGATGGCATCATCCGTAACACCATTGATCTTGAGCATGTCGCACACTTCCAAGAAATTGTCTATGTGACTATTTGGATCCTCATCAGCCAAGCCATCAAATTGTGCGGACTGCTATAACATATAGATGATCACCGGCTTTAGCTCAAAATTCTCAGTCATAATCGGTGGCCGCACAATACTAAATTGTGTGCCCAAAACTGAGGGTCTGGCATAACCAGAGAGTGTACTTTGCAGCTCATTCTGTTCTGCCATATTATCTGACCCTTCACCTTCTACTTCAGCTCGAATAGAAGGTTCTTGCGCAAGTTCTTTACCCCTTCTACGAAGTGTTCATTTAAGTTCAGGATTTCCTTCAACCAATGTTGAAGGGTTCCCTTGGATCATAACCTGGAGTTGAAACCAAAGAAAGAAAAACAAATCAGAACGATGATAGAGTAAGAAAGTGTGAAATAGAATGAATTATAAATAGCTAAAGTAGCAAACTGTAAACTGTGTCTAAAATGCCTATTCCCCGGCAACGGTGCCAAAAACTTGACAATGCCCCTTACGCGTGACTCGCAAGTGCAGGGGTTTGTCAAAGTAATTAATTCTCAGGTGAGTGGGGTATCGCATCCACAGGAAATAATGATCATAAACACCAAGATTGCTATTTAACTATGATGAAGATGAATAAATGATAGTGTGAATAAAATTGATGTGAAAAGAACTAAAAGAAATAAGAAAAAGAGGCACGATAAAATGGGAGAAAAGGCAATCATTAGAAAGTAGGGCACTCAGACATTGCTCCCCTAGGACTATTGCTTCAAGTGCAAGAAAAACTATTATGTCTCATAACTAATGCTTAATGGGTCGTGGAGATCCTAAAATACACGGTCCCAAACCTAAGGTCAACCGTGACTAACTCTATACTATGTCTCGGCAGAGAAATCGCTCAGTCTCAACACCTCATACTGTGTACAGTTGTAAGAAGCTGTAGGGATTCCAAACGATGGACCCTATTCCTATATATAGATCTAACCCTTTGGTCCAGGCGAAAAACCCCTAGTCACAATTAAGCCCCAAATACTAAGGATTACTTAAATGCTTCACTCTGTTGCTTGCGCAACTAAGCCCTAGCGGAGTTCCCTCACTTAGCACTTCACTCTATTGTGATCACAAAGAACTCTAGGAAAAATAGAGGTAGGATAAATCACATCGGAGGGGAATGGGGATGCTCTGCTACCTCTCAACTCACCCTCTCAACCATCTCCAATCTAGTATTGATCTAACCCTCATGGTGTGTCACTCATCCAGAAAGGCTACCAAGATGGACTCTCAACCCTAGTGTCACTTTAAGGGAAAAATCATTCAACAAGCATTCAAGATTGGAACTCAATTTAAGACATCAATTAAGAAAAAGCATAATAAAAGGTCAATGAAACAATAACCTCCTGGGGTTTACAAGTCCAAGTACCCACTAGGGGGTTTAGCTCTCCATGGAGCAAGATACAATCAATAATGAGATTGAATGTAAAAACATGTAATCCATAAGAAAATTCCCTCGGTATTGGTGTCAATGGTCTTGTGGAGTAGCCTCATCCTCTCCAAAGGTCCCCTTGTCAAGCCTAGGGCACACCTTACCGGATCGGTGCCGACGAAAGCTCCCCAAATAACTATCTTCCAAGAGAAACATGGTGTCGAAGCCATAGAACCACTCCAAAATCCTAGCCAAAGCCCCTCTAAACCCTAGCCGTAAGCAAGCCTCCAAAAAGATGGAGAAAAGATGGAAAGAAAGATGCTGAAATCGGGCTAAATCACGGCTTAAATAGGGTTGGAATCGGGCATCCACACGGGCGTGGGTAATTTCCACATGCCCGTGTGGATTTCTGGAAATCTGATTTTCTGTGGGATGTAAACAGTAACTGCTACTGTAAATTACTACATTGCCTGCTATAGTACTCTGCCAAAATATTTCTGAATCCACACTTTTCATCGAGGCAACATAAACGGGCACACGTCCATGCCGTAGATCACATCGCATTTTCAATCAAATGCCATATTAGTAAAGATCTTACTAACATTGCACAAGTCGGAATACACAAATGTGACTGCCTTTGTGCCCCTCCAAACCATGTAAATACTTAAGCACATGGAGGTTGGCACACATTATGTATCTTCGATCACAACTTGTGTCTTCACATTTATTCACTCCAAGACTTCATCAACAAAGTACAATCGTAATCTACTTTGGCTTCTTTCTTTCATTATTTGGCTCTACAATCCTTCATGCACGAAAGTTCATAAATACACATGTATTAGCGCTAAAATTTGATAAAAGTAATGCTCATCGTATGAAAAGAATACTTCGTATTACTAATACACAAGCACTTATCAACCTGTGTAGCGGTTATCAATCCAAAACTCTGTACAAGCCTGGTTATGTAAGGACCCATGAATATGGTCATGAGTATGGGGTCATATGGTAGGCTAAGGCATGACCGATGTGGATCGGCTCCATTGCCACCATGCTCTGTAAGAACTAAAGATCTTGAAGGTTCATGACCCTCGTGCTATCTCCTCGCCCAGTTGACATCCAAGATAGAATAGCGTAGAGGTATCGGAATACTGGGCATCCTAGGGCAGACACCTTTGAGGTCCTATATATATATGTCTCGAGGCCCAGAAGTGTCTTGGTTTATACCTAATTTGTGCTCAAGTGGACCGGCAGTTCAATATGGAGTTGTGAGTATGACTCAGTGTAAGTATACTCCACATTGACCAACCCCATCCTCAAAGAGAAATGTATGGGGGCATCAAGTACTCCTTACCAAATATTTGGAAGATGATCGTCTCCCGATGCACGAGGTTGATGATCATCCGATCTAGCTCGAACGAGCTCATCACCTCCAAAGCAAGTTCCGAATAAGTCGGGTCATCTATCATGAAGAACTGATCCCATCCCTGTACAGTGGCAAGGTCTCATACCTAATCGATGAGACTAATCATCTCAAGTGTCAGCCAATCGATTCAGCTCTCCTTAAAGAAGCATTGATCCAAGAGCCATCTGTATCATGCCTTATGTTCGAGATCTCCAAATCGTGGAATAGCTAGCTGAGAAGTTTCATCAGTCCTTTTCATTTTCTCAGCCTCTACCTGTGAATGGCTAGCAATCCTCTTCTTACCCATAACCTATAATTCAAAAGGAATATGAAAAATCAATCAATAGAATACAGAAAATATAACATAAGAATGGACAACATATACACAATGGGTATACCACAGCTGTCATCATGGCCATAATAATCCTCTAGAAATGCACAATGGGCACATAATAGCCTATTGTGTAATTCAACAACTTTGTTGTGCACTTTCTAGGTTCACTATTGGTGCACCACACCTGTGGTGTGTCCGTTGTGAAATAAAATCAGGAAATGGCTTACTAAGAATGGGCAGACCCCATTGCCAAGTATTACCAAGGCAGAAATGATCAAGAGAAAGCTCATAATGGGTATACAATGCCTATTGTGACTCATCTACCTACTTGTTAAGAATTTAAATACAACAGTCATTGTTCATCAAGGAATGGCCATTATAAAGCTCGACTATGGTTAAAAATTTACATACATGATGTTTTTTCAATTGGAAATCAATGTAAATCATCCACCAAACATTTCTACATTAATTCATGCCATTTATATATCATAAAAACACGATTTTTAAAGGTTTTATAATTATCTTATGAAATCGGCCAAGAAGAGAGAGAAAATCCGAAGTGAAAATTAATCAAATCACTTAAAAAAAAACACACGGGGACAGTGCCTATGCTCTCAGAAGCTCTCTATGGTCATCTTATAAGAGAGGAGAATAAACTTTCGAGTGAGAAAGGTCAAGCGGTGACCATCAATACTTTATACCATTCCATAACGGTCTTGACAACGGGTAGATAATGAACGGCCTTCATCGTTTCAGTTCAGTGGCACACAACAACCGTTATGAGGCCATTATGGGGCCGTTGTCAACTCAATTAGGATACAAAAAAGTTTCTATGTGTGGACAACAGCCATTCTAGGGTCGTTATCCTAACAACTACCTCACCCGAGCTTAGTGAGGGCATGCCAATATTCTAAAAAAAGCTCAGAGAAATAGCACGGTCTGAAGAATGGTCGTTATGGGTCACCATGGCCATGACAACAGCAAGTAATGACACTACAAAGTACAATGATATATGTAGTATATTTTGAGAAGAAAATAATTTTACTGAAGAAAGTAATCTTATAGAATTTAATCAAGTGTTTGGTGATATAGAACCAATAAAAAAAGAATGGCTTACACCTTAGATAAAAATCCTAAATTCTTTTAGAAACATATAAGCAAAAATTAGATAGTAGTTGTACACATGAATTCATAGATCATAACCTAAATTTTAAACAAAAATGTAACATTTGTTATAAATTCCATATCACTAAATATAGAACAACGTGTAATAAGTGTGATTTATCTTTATGCAAATTATGTGCAAAAGAATGTTATAATCATGAATTAAACTATTGGAAAAAGAAAATATTGAGTGAAAAGAAAAATTAGCCAACTATGAAACTAAAAGGAAGAAATAGCATTATCCAAGAATTATTTCCTCAATAAGATATTCTTCCTTTAGTTATGAAGAAGAAATAGAAAGTTATGAAGAAATACTAGCAAGTGAGGAAGAAATAGCATTATCTAAGAATCTTATAGTGATAGCAATCTCTTAAATTTAGATTGCATTATGGAATTTAAAGAAGGTTTTAAAGTTAATGTAAAAGGTATTATAGATACAGGAGCAATGAATGCTATATTTTCCCTAATCTAATTCAAAATATATAGAAACTACAATATTCACAACAGAAGTTAAAGATGCTTTTTAAAAAATAACTATCTTCGAAAATAAATTGGTAGATTTCATACTAATATTTAATAATAATAAATACCCTTTTACAATTTTTTTGGGTAAAACTAGCATTAGATAAACAAGTAGCCAGTTTTCCAATAGGAATGAACTTCACAAAACATAGAAATGGTGGATTCATAGTTCAAGGGAAAAAATTACTTTATGTAAACATATGGATAGTATTTTGACATCACCTATAATTAATAATGCAGAATATATTATTAAGGAAATAATTCTAAAGGAAGTTGAAATCTATGAGGATATTAATCTAAAAATTGTAAATGATTTCGTAAAACAAAAATTAGAACCCCTAATCAAAAACATTAAAAAAAGATGGAACTATAGGAGATAACCCTATTAAAAATATTAATAGAGTTAATATTTTCTACAAATTAGAAATCATAAATCCTAATTTAAGATTAACACGCCTGATAATAAAAGCAACCCCCTATGGATAAGAGGAATTTCAAAAACATATAAAAGAATTAGAAGAGCTAAAACTAATCACTAAAACTCAAAGTCCACATAGGACTAGAGCCTTTATAGGAAATAAACGTAGTGAATTACTAGAGGTGAAAGTAGAATGGTGTTTAATTATAAGAGATTTAATGATAATACTAAAGATGATAAATATCCACCTCCTAATAAAGAATCTTTAATTAATAAAATTAAAAACACTTACATATAAAGCAAATCTGATCTCAAATCTGGATTTTGGGCAAGTTCCCTTAGCAAAAGAAAGTAGAACTTGGATTGCATTTATTAGTGATAATGTACATTATGAATGGACTGTTAATAAGTGCCTAAATGTATGTATTTTATAAGTTTTGTAATATCCATTTGTATTTTGATGAATCATTGCCCTTTTGTGGTTAAATTTGTTTTATTTGTGTTACAGTCCTTAAAAAAGCCAAGGCGAGCTCGAGAACGCATTTGGGAAGAAATCGTCTTCCAAAATGGTGTTTTAGATCCCCGAGCATTATTGCAACACTTTAACGTGAACTATTGAAGAAATGGCAAAGCCTCCGGTTTTTCTTCCAGGCAACCTTGCACCCACAAGGATGCCTACAAGACAACTGGAGATTCTAGTGCCTATATTGTAGCAATATTATTATAGCATTTTTGATGAATTGTCTAGCAGAAATCCTGAGGGCCTTGTGGGCATTCTTGCACCCACAAGGTAGGCTGCGAAGCAAATTCGAGTCCTTTTAAGCCATTTCTAGGGAACCATTGAGGGGGTTTTTACCCACCATTTTCTCCACCATCATCATCTAGGGCTTCAAGGCAGCGGGAGAAGGAAAATCTGAGGAGAAAATCCAAGGGGAGAAGATGACTGCTATCAACAAGAGCATCAAGGAGCTTTCTGACATGAATTCCATAAGTTCTTATCATCACCTTCTAGTCGACATGTCTAAGGGAGTGTTTATATGATTTTTCTTATGGTGGCTATGTATTTTAAGATCTCTCTCTTATTCATGTTGAACTAGACTCCCAAGGCCACCAGGTGTCTGGTGAACCTTGGGAGAGGACCTTGTTTTAGTGATGATTGATTATTTGTGAATGAATGTTGGCTTGCTTTGTGTGATTTCATTCTATGTGTACTTGATTATAGTGGATTGCATGAAACTTCTATGGTTCATCTTGTCAGTTGTACTTGGATGCACAGGATGCACCCGTTATTAGATCCACATAGTTTGAAGGGAGATCCAGTGTACCGGTACACTGAGGGATTCGGGTGCCGATAGCCCCTCGTGGGCTTTAGGGATAATTCTAGCCTGTAGAATGGGGCTTTTGAACTCCCTGAGCCAAGGCTCCCTTTTCCTAATGACATCGTAGGGGTATCCTCTTGATGAATGAACCTATACTAGATTAAGGCTACATCACATAGGTTTTTGGGGTAGTTGACTTCCAAGTCTATGTGGACCAACTCTAGCCAACTTAGTTCCTAATTGGTCATTTCATCCTTGCTTGTTATTCTCCCGAGAGGTTCCCTACCTGGGGGTTTAGCAATTTCTTTATCAATTGCTTATTTAATTTACTTATATGGTGTGCCTCAGTCCATTTGTTTATAGCTATCACTTTTGTTAGTTTTCTTATTATGTTTAAACATATCTTAGGTAAACTAGATAGTGTTGTCTAGGGAGAAGTAATAGGAGCTCTTGGGATCCCAGGGAATATGACCCTCTCGTGCTTATGAGGAAGGTTTATTACTTGATGACCCGTGCACTTGCGGACTCACCAACTATTATACCTTTCGGTTTAAAAAATACTCCACAAGTAGGACCGTAAATGAGCTGAGCTTAATCGGGCTGGGCCCAGATCAAAATCAACTCGAAATAGGCTAGCTCGAGCTCGAAATTAGCTAAAAAATGATGGGCTCGAGCTCGGGTCGATTTTATTTTCGAAAGCTCGAGTTCGGCTCGATTTTTATTTTTGAAAGCTCAAGCTCGGCTCGGCTTGGCTCGATTAGCTCAAAAATTAAAAAAATCTTATTTTAAATTATAATTTATAACACATGACAAAATTTGTAAAATTCATAATGAATCAATTTATTTATCAACCGAAACATGCAAGTGTTTTTTTTTACCTATATTATATTTAACACAACACAAACGATAAAACACATGAAAAATTTTGTAATCTATCAAAAACTACTTAAAAGAACATCTTAATTAGTTCATGAACATTACCAATCCATAAATCATACATAAATTTTTTAATATCATAAACCAAACACTTACAAGTCCTAACATTCAATGCTTCAAAGTTAATGGCCATTAGGCCCATCACAAATTGATAAATCATTAATTGAAAATTTTAAGTAACATAAACCAAACACTTAAAGTTGATGACATAAAGAGCTTGATGATTTGTTGATCTTGAAGACTTGATCATTTATAAATTTGTAACTTGCAAGCTTCATCTTGATCATCCAATAGCCACTAAAACAAAATAAATTAATCAAAAATTAATAATAAAAGTACTAAATTCACAAAAGTGTTAAAGTTATAAATTAATTATACCTTCTATCATAAGAAACATTAATTACTTTCAGGAATATCTATCCAAAGTTCATCTTCTTCCTTTTCCTTGTACAACAAAAATAAAATCAAAAACAAAAACAAAAAGATAAGTTATAGAAATTATAAGCAGTGATATAAATAAATGGAAAATAATTGAACTTTTTACCTTGGATTTCATATTTCCATGCTCGGCGCTAAGACAATCCAAAGTACAAACTAGTGCATCAACTATCTTAGGAGCAAAAGAACTTCGATATTTGTCTAGCACTCTACCTCTAGCACTGAATGCAGACTCTGAGGTAACCGTAGTAACAAATACTAAGAATATATCAAGAGCCATTTTTGAAAGAATACGAAATTTCACAACATTGACCTTCCACCAATCTAAGACATCAATGTAGTATCAACCTCAACCCCAAATCTCACAACATCTTCTTCCAAATAAATTTCCAACTCATTCTTCATAGGTTGTAAAGTACTATTCTGCTTTATAAATTCATCAAACTCGGATCTACCTTTGCTTTTATAATTTTTACCATAAGAGCCACATGTGTTGCTTGAAGATGCGATTGAAATATTTCTAACTTCATCATGTGTACTATTTAAAGTAGAATAGGAGGCTTGCTCAGTTGCATACATTTCATATATCTCCCAAAGGGTTTGCTTGACTTCAAGAATGTTTCTTTTACTCTTAGAATTTGAATAAATTCTATGAAAGCAAAAATTAATCAAAATCATTTTATATCTTGGATCAAGCACCGCCAAAATTTCCATAAGCATATTGCAATCACCCCAATATTTATCAAAATTTCCACGCATCAACAATGCCATTCTTTGCATGAAATAATCAGAAGACTCTGCATGTGAATCAAGTACTTCTTTTACTTTCCATATCTCTGGTAGAAATAAATTAGCTATAGAATATGAAGTTCTAGAGAAAATATGAGTAGCATCATAAAACACTTCAAGAAATTCAGCAATTTTTTGGCTTTTTCCCAATCATCAAATGATGGCAACCACTTATAATTGCCATCCCTAATAGCATATTGATCAAAAACTGATTGGAAAACAATAGCATCATCAATTATGTTATAAGTGGAGTTCAAACAAGTTGGAAGATCAATACACAAACCCTTCTTTGTAGATATGTTCAATTGTCTAGCAATTTGACCAAATTTATGCAATCATCCTAATAAATTCTTCAAATACTTGACACTCTCTCTTATTTTGTAAATTATTTCTTCAATCTCCTTAAGACCATCTTGAGCCATCAAATTTAATATATGTTCACAACACCTAATATGAAAAAACTTTCCCTCGAAATGAAGTTTGCCTCTAGATTCAAAATTAGACTTCAACTGTCTAGCAACGACATCATTACTTGATGCATCATCCAAAGTAATTGTAGAGACTTTATCTTGGATCCCCCAGTCAAGAAGACAATCAAAAATTACATCTGAAACAACAAGACTGGTGTGTGGTGGCTTCAACTCATAGAAACTAATAATCCTTTTCTGTAGCTTCCAATTGGAATCAATAAAATGAATAGTCAAGCACATATATCCAATGGTTTGATCCAAGTGTCGGATGTGAGAGAAATCTTATCAACATGCTTTAGGGTCTTGATTAATTTCTCTCTCTCATGTTCATACAATTTCATACAATCATTTTTTTTTTTTTTGTATTTGTTGATATTTTCTCATGTTGTGGATTTATTGTCTTCAATAGTACATTGAACCAAATGTGCTCTACCATGTTGAAAAGATATTCATATACTATAACCATCTTTGTAATAATCTCTCTAATCTTCATCATGTCAAAAGTAGAAGGATAAGAAACATATAAGGACATGCCTTCAAAACCATTTTCTATTGGTAGAAAATTGATGGTGTTTTGTTTTGTTGCAACATTATTATAATATGGGCATTCCACTAAATATCTTTTGAGGTGGGCGGTGGTGCCTGATTTAGAAATAGTATACTTTCGGTAGCAATAATTGCATTTGTGCTTTTTGACAAAAAAAATTATGCTCTTTTTCTTCAATTACCTCAAAGACATCCCAAACTTTTGAAATCTTTTCCAACCTCATTTCAAATTTGATCCACCATGTTCCACTTCTACTTCTTCATTTTCTTCTTCATGTTCTCCATGTTGAAATTCTGACTCATTAACACTTGCAATTGCAATTTATTGTTGAGAAATAGGAGTTGACATCCCTATAAAATGACAAAATATTTATAAATCAATTCTATTTTAGACCCAAAAAAACAATAATCAAATAGTGAATTTTAGGTTTAGTTAGTTAAGATGCAAACAAAACCAATTCTATTTCAGACCAAGTTTACAAAAAAAAACTCATTGGGTGTCTTCATATCAAATAGTGAACTTTCTATCAGATAAAACTTAGAAAAAAGAAAAGAAAAAGGCATAAATTCGACTGGCATAATGAGAAAATTAGAGTAATCGAAGAGCATAGATGGGAAAGACCTACGGGCTCTAGGCCATAGCTGTTGAACGGAAAGATGTGAGCCGACTCACTAGTGGGATGATAAAATTATCGATAGATGGATTGATTAAGAGGGAGAGGAGATACTTACGATGCTAAGATCAGATATGGAAGTAGTGGGGAAGGACGGACGAAGATGATGAACATAGTGCTTGCTCTCTATGGAAGCAACTTTTCCTTCAGATTTCTCTATGGAAGCATCTGGAAACCCTAACGATCAAAATAACAAGGAAAAGGAGGCGAAGGTTGGTTTTATATATTGTAATAAATTATTATATATATTAATATATATATATATATATATATATAATTTTGAGCTATCAAGCCGACCCCGATCGAGCTCGACTAGGCTTAAGCTAGGCTCAAAATTGATTTCGAGCTTAAAATTCAAGCTTGAGCTCCGCTCGAATTTCTAAGCCGAATTCGAGCTTTTACCAAGCCAAGCTCGAGCTGCTCACGAATAGCTTGATCGTTTGATAGCCCTATCCACAAGTATTCCAAAGAAAAATGGATGATATACTAAGCCATTTGTTTGACATTCTTTAAAGAATATAATTAAATGTTTCACATGCTCCTTTATAGACTTTCTAAAAACTAAGATATCATCAATATAAGTTATATTCTACTTTTTCCTCTAGTAACTAAAAGTGGCTCAAGAACAACTCAATCACTTAGACAACAAAGTAGTTATGAGTTTTATAATTATAAATATCATATGCTACAAGGAATTGGTATCGACTTGAGCTTATCCTATGCTTAGAAACACGAATGATCCTACTGGCTTTGTAGTCACTATTCTAAACATTCAAAGATACAAGCCAAGGGTTTGGAAAAAGGATTCTTGATCCCCACAGTAATAAAAACTCATAGGAGCTTAATGGTTTTGTAATCCCCGTTTTTGTCAGAACATTTAGACAAATCAAATGGGTTCTTTGATTATTCTTAAGAGCTTATCTGCTAAGAAATTATTATTTCCTTTTATGTGTTCTATTGTTGCTTGGAACCCATTAGCTATTATGTAGCCCATAAATTTTACCCATCTATTTTTCTGATAATTTACTTTCTAATATTTTATTATAGAACGCTACTACTGCCTGGCAATCTATTCATAATGTAAAGCTTTTTTTGAAATTATAAATAATTTAAACTTTTCCATTACTTTTGCTGTAGCTATGATTTTTCAGCATCTATTGTAGTTAATTTTGTTTGATAAGTGCCACTATTATATGTACTTTTTTTCCTTTTATACTAGAAAATATAGTAAGTCTATATTTTAATACAGCTCCCCATCCTCCTATTCTTCCATTTGATTCCATAATTAAATAACTAACAAAGGGAGACTATCCTAATGGTTTTAAATTCCTAATCTTGTCCTTAATTTGATGAACTACTTTTATATCTTCATTATTAAAATGTCTTTTTACCTGTTTGCTTAGTTTTGTTATATAGTCCTCTTGCTAATTGACTTAAATTTGGTATAAAATTTCTAGAATAATTTAGTTTTCATAAGAATGATTGAATTTGCTTTAAATTTTGAAATTTATCTGGCATTTCTAATATACTAGATGCTATATGTTTTGAAGATATATCTCTCCTAATCCTGTTATTTGATAAACGCCTAAATATGTGTATTTTATATGTATATACACTTTACTATTCATGTATTGATTAATGAATCGATGTCGTTTTCATGGTTTAATTGATTTTATTCATGTTACAGGCCTCGAGGAAGCCCAGGTGAGCTCGACGACGCAATTAAGGAAAAAATTACATTTTAGAGCTGGGGCACTATAGCATGAAGGAGTCAGGAAACAGTGAAATCTTGGGTTTTGTTGACAGCCGTGAAGATGCCCGCAAACCGACTTAGGAATGTGTAGTTACTATAGCAAGTTTGCTATAAGATTTCATTATAGCACATTATGGAAATTTCTGCAGAAATCCTGAGGCACTTATAAGCTTCTTCACACCCATGAACAAGACCATGAAGCTAGCCCGAGAATGCTTTTAAAAGAGGTTTTTAGGGCTTTTATGGCAATTCATCTCCTCCTACCTTAGAGCTTTCATGTCCACCTTTAGATCTAGGATAAAGGAAGATGAAGGAAGACATTCTTTGGAGTGGAAATTGAAAGGAGAAGCAAGATTTGGCAAGATCCCTCCTCATCTCCATGTGTCGAAGCTTGTAGAGGACAAGAAAGCCACCCTTCGGTGGCATAGTTGGAAGCTTTTCACAGCTTGTTACTCTGCATTCATCACTTGAGGGAGTTTTATGTTGCTTTGTTTTGTTTTTTTTTATAATTCTTAGCATGTATTTTGTTAGCATGAACAGCTAAACCCTAAGGTCTCTAGATGTTAATGAACCTTGGGATGAACTTGTGTAGTTGGATGTTTTAATCTATTTTAATGCAATTGGTGTCTTCGAGATTCAAGCTTTGTGTACTTAGATGCATTGGTATACATGAGAACTCTGTATGTCATTTTCTAGATTGTACTTGGTGGTGTGACCAACATCCTTGTACTAGACTCACTTAGCTAGAAGGGGATTCATGTACAAAATACGCCGGGACCATTGAGTATTTTGTACCCATCTAATCATTAGGGTTGGACCTAGTTTGAGTTTTGGCCCTAATTAGAGACTTCCCCACTTTTAATGCGATCATAGGAGGATTTGGTCAGAAAGAATTCTATATCAATTTTTGTGACCATCAGGTTGACCTATCTCAGGTTTCTCTTTGTCCAAACCACCAATTGCTTGGTAGTCTTACCATCCTTCTCACTCTAGTAGCCCAGGGGAATCTACATCTGTGACCATATTTAACCCTTGATTTTCATCCCCTTCTACCTCGACTATAGATTCCCTCCTTGAGTTCTTTCTATTTCTTTTGTAGTTTAGAGCACTCACTCAAATTTGAAGACTAAACAACACACAAAAAGGAAGTAAGGGTAGCTCCTTCGGCCTTGGGAATACAACCCTCTCGTGCTTCCGCAAGAGGTATTACTTGACAACCCCATACACTTGCAAGTGTTCACACCATTATTATACTAAAAAACTCAATTTTTCTATTTCCCATTTTGATTTTATTTTCAGATAATCTTTTATTATCTAAATTTATTTTCTTTCATTTTGCAAATGGAAAAAAAAAAAGAACTTTACCTTAGAACCAACTCTCAAACTTCCTATGTTCCACATGGGATCAAACCTTCATTTTAATACCCCTTTACCGATTACAAATCATCAGCACATCCTCTTAAATAACATTTGGGCCTCTAGAAATAATCCTAAAGGTCTCATACCAGTTCTTCATACCCTCAGCACTTACTTTGATAACAAAAAAAAAATCTCAAACTCATCCAAAAACTCAAGTTCCACAAGCTCAAACTTCTTTCCTCTTTAAGAATTTCTTCTCAAATCCTGAAGCCACATACAGTAGAATATTTCATTGAGTAAGAGCCCAAAATTGAATTTCTAGAGGAGGAAGTTAAAATTTTAAAAGAAAAGAAAGAGATATTAGATAAAAAATAGCAAAAACAATGAAAAAAAAATGAAGAGTTAAAAGAGTTTATTCAACAAGCAAAAAAAGAGAAAAAAAAAGTTTGAAATATTTCCTGAAAAAATCAATGAAGTTAAAGAAAAGGTTTTCAAATTAGTCATGCAAATAGAACCAACATTTAGCTGAGCAGAAGACTATGCGTCAACTCTTGCAAACTAAAAGACAATCCCTAATGGATTCTCTCGTGGTGGAATGACTTTCTGTGAATCTAAACATAAAGATGGTAGATGTCTCTATGAACAAGATTTCATCATCTTACAAGGAACATCCAATCTAGCCTCATGGAGGAATGAGACTATTAATGGAGTTCAGTTCAATTTAATTGACTTGATAGAGAACGGTCATATAGCATGGATTAACATCATTGTCTCTTCTTGGATCAAACTTCTCAACCACTACTGTAAACTCATTCATATTCTTTACCTACTCTTCAAATACAGTAATTTTTGCAAGGAGGTTTCATCAATTTGGAATTCAGTATTATTCCAACTGTTTTTGGACCTTATCCTGACAATGCACGCCACCATATCAAGCTTACTCTTTCTTATCGACATGAACCTTATCAACTTCATATGAGGTATGATGATATTACTTTCATAATTAACCCTAGTGAGATTCAAGAAAACCTACATTTATGGCAAGCACATATGGTGTTGATAAGTGTCTAAATGTACATATTTTAGTACATGTATTTTATACACTTAGCATGTATTTTTGTAAAAATGGATGCCCGTTTTATGCCTAATCGAGTATTATTTGCTTTGCAGGGCACGAAGGAACCATGGAGAACACTAGGATACAATTTCGGCTAAAAAAGAGAAGAAAACCAGGTCTTGTAGTACTGTAGCGTATTTCACTGTAGTAGATATTGTAGCTGGAGTATAGTAGCAGAAGTACTGTAGCAGATGTGTTGTAGCTGTTCACTATAGCATTCACTGTTGCACCTGGAGAAGTTTTGGGCCAGAAAGTGTTCTAGTTCATACGGCCTCTATACAGCCCAGGATTGACCCCAGAATTGACAATATAACACCTGGAGGCAGGATATTTGGCCTAAGCCGTAAGGCCTCAATGACCCCTTCATTGACACTGGGATTGACCCTGGTATGCCTCGGGTTTTGATAATCTTATACCCAATTTGACATCCATACGGCCCCCATACGGCCCATATACTTTGGGGGTATAAAAAGACACTTCTAGGGCATCAAGAGGAATTTTTTGGCAGCCAACACTTGGGTGAAAAAAAGGGAGAACGAAGACATCTTTGAGAAGCAACATTTTGAGGCTAGAGAAGAAGGCAAGTGTATCATCATCAAAGGGAGAGATCTACCACCAAGGAATGAAGGATCAAGGACCGTGGAGCAGCCTTCGGCTAGGGGAAGCGTCATTCAGCACTCCTTGGATGAGGGGAGCATCATTTGGCTGGACCTCCATCTCCTTCTTCATCATTTTGACAAGGGAGTGTCATCTATGAACTCATCCTTTACTTTTCTTAATTTTGTGGTTCTTGTTTGTTGGTAAACGCCTATGGCTGTGCGGCACTGTAATAGGTCATTGTTCTTGCTGCGGGCATTTGGCTGTGAGTTTCACGGGCTCCATACGACCGCATGGGTGCCCGTGAGGTTTGCTGAAAATTCTCAATACTCAGTACTGTAGCGAAAATACTGTGGCTGAGTACTGTAGCACCGGCATGTTTTCTGGGCATTTGGCTGTGAGCTTCACGGGCTCCATGCGCCCGCATGGATGCCCGCATGGACTGATGGGATATAAATGAAACCGATTTTTCTAAGGCAAGGGGAGAAGTTTTTGGGAGAGTTCTTGGAGCCGATTTTCACCAGTCTTTAGGAGGCAAGATCACACGTTTTGGAGAAGGAAAATCAAAGGGAGAAGCTTGGTTTTGGCTAGATCTTCATCGATCTCTTCTTTGGGAGTTTATAGACGACGAGGGAAGCCGCCCCCATCGCGACGTCCGTGGAAGCATTTCCACCTAGCTTGGCTTGTCTTCCTACTTCTATTATTTGAGGGAGTTTTCTTATGCCATTTGTAGTTGTTTTCATGGACTTGTTGCTTGTATTTGTTTGCATGGACAAGTAGACCCCAAGGTCACCGGATGCCGGTGAATCTTGGGGTGAACTTGTGTATTTGGATGATTTAATTTTGTCTATTGCAATTGTTGTGTATTTGTGATTCATTCTTGGTGCTTTTGATGTGTTGCTTACATGAGAACTCACGTAAAACCAACTGCTAGGTTGTACTTGGTAGCGTGACCATCGCCCTTGTACTAGACACACCAAGTTTGGAAGGGATTCATGTACGAATACGCCGTGACCATCGGGTATTCATGACTCCCTCCACCATTAGGGCTAGACCAAGTTGTGTTCCGGCCCTAATTAGGGATTTCCCACTTGTTAATGCAATCGTATGAGGATTTGATCGGGAAGAAATTCGTGTCAATACTTATACCGGATTAGGGGTTAATTGCCGTGACCATCGGGTTGATCTAATTTAGGAAATCTCTAGGTTCAAACCTTCAATTGCATGACATTCTTAGCATCCTTTGCACTTTAGTAGCCACTAGGGAATCCGCATCCGTGACCATTTCTTTCCCCGATTTTTATACCCCTACCTTATCATAGACTCCATTTGTAGTTCTTTTTATTTCAAGTAATAGATTAGAGAAACCCTTCGAATCATTCGGCTAGATAATACGCAAAGAGGAAGTAAGAGTAGATTCTTGGGCCGAGGGAATACGACCCTCTCGTGCTCGCACGAGGGGTATTACTTGACGACTCCGTGCACTTGCGGATCGCTCATCAAGTTTTTGGCGCCGTTGCCGGGGACCCACAAGGAATACTCGGAAAACTTAGAGTTTATTGATTTAGCCATTATTTCTTTAATTCTGTAGATTTGTTTCTTTTATTTTGCACTTTTGTTCCTTTTTATTTTATTCGAAATTATTTTCTGCTTTTAAATAGTTCTTTTTGTTTAACATTTTCTAGTTATTCATTATCCACTACAATCATGTTTTCAGCCAGCAGTTGGGGTGATGCTTCCTGTCTGCATACTCCATACTCGAATTCCCTACTTGATTCTCTAGTGGCACTTGAACCAGAAGGGATGATTAGAATGCACATTCTTGATAGTTGTAGATGGTCTGAGCATTACAGTGTGGCTAGAACTGTACCCTTGGAAGAACTTGATGTGCAGGACTTATTTGCGCATTATCTGAAGACCAACAATGTGTTGCCAATAGTTGAGCTTACTCCACTTGTCCCCCCTCCATCCCCATCGCTGAGGAGGAAAGGAACAGGTCTGATAACTCTGGTGTACTAGTTCAGCGAGATGAAGAGGAAATAGATCTCACTGGGGGAAGTGACTCAGGGTCATCAGGGTGTGAGATTCACGCTATAGAAGAGTGCTTGGATAGTGGTAGCTCCACGGATGAGGAGTATAGAGGATTCGAAGATTTTGATTTCGGGAAGTTTGGGGGATTAAAATCATCAATTGAGGAACCCCCGGATCTAGAACTGAAGCCGCTACCCGAGCACCTGGAGTACGCATTTCTGGCAGAGGGATCGAAACTTCCAATCATCATTGCCTCAGACTTGACCCCTAAGCAAAAAGCCGACCTTCTGAGTGTGTTAAAAAAGCACAAAAAAGCAATTGCGTGGAAGATTTCAGATATTAAGGGGATTAGTCCTTCCTTTTGTACACACAAAATTCTCATGGAAGATAATCATAGGCCGACAACTATACCCCAGAGGGGGCTCAACCCTAATATAAAAGAAGTAGTACGCAGCGAGGTGATCAAACTTCTTGATGTTGGCATCATTTACCCTATCTCTGACAGTGAGTGGGTGAGCCCGGTGTAAGTGGTGCCGAAAAAAGGGGGGATGACGGTGGTCACTAATGAAAAAAATGAATTAGTCTCCACTAGAACGGTCACAGGTTGGAGGGTGTGCATAGACTACAGAAAACTCAATGATGCTACTAGAAAAGATCATTTCCCTCTACCTTTCATTGACCAAATGCTTGAACGACTAGCAGGGCACTCATATTACTGTTTCTTGGATGGTCTCTCCAGATACTTTCAAATCCCTATTGCCCCAGAAGACCAGGAGAAGACAACTTTCACATGCCCCTATGGTACTTTTGCTTACCGTCGTATGCCTTTCGGTCTATGTAACGCCTGACTACCTTCCAAATGATGCATGATAGCCATATTTGATGATCTTGTGGAAGATATTATGGAGGTTTTTCATGGATGATTTCTCGCTTTTTGGTGATTCTTTCGGCCTCTGCCTCAAAAAAATCTAGAGCGGGTTTTTAGCCGGATGTGAGGGAAACCAACTTGGTTCTCACTGGGAAAAAGTGTCATTTTATGGTCAAGGAAGGCATTGTGCTTGGTCATAGGATATCACAACAAGGAATTGCGGTGGATAAGGCCAAGGTTTCCACCATCGAGCGACTACCTCCCCAACATCGGTGAAAGCCATTAGGAGCTTTTTTTGGGACATGCGAGGGTTTTTCTGAGAAGATTCGTCAAGGATTTTTCATTGATTGCACGACCACTTACAAAACTTCTTGAGAAGGACGCGGCATTCGAGTTTGGTGATGAGTGCACGACTGCCTTTCTTACCCTTAAGAAAAAGCTTGTTGAAGCCCCGATTATTGTGTCCCCCGATTAGAATTTACCTTTTGAACTCATGTGTGATGCTAGCGACTTTGCAGTGGGGGCAGTTCTTGGGCAACATCGGGGGGGTCATTTCCACCCTATTTACTATGCAAGCAAGACATTGAATGATGCTCAGGAGAATTATACGACCACCGAGAAAGAAATGCTTGCTGTGCTTTTTGCATTTGACAAGTTCCGTTCATATTTAGTGTTATCAAAGGTGATCGTGTTCACAGACCATTCTGCTCTAAAATATCTTTTGAGTAAACAGGATGCAAAACCTCGTTTGATCCGGTGGGTACTCTTGCTTCAGGAGTTTGACTTGGAGATTAAGGATAAGCGGGGGGCTGAAAATTTGGCCGCCGACCACCTATCGCGCCTTGCGATCCCATTGGAGAGCACCAAGGATAGAAAGGAGATAAATGATGGTTTTCCTGATGAGCAGTTGTTTAGCATTCAATTAATGAGAGAAGAAGAAATTCCATGGTTCGCTGATTTTGCAAACTATCTTGCTGCAGGGACACGTCCTGATCGGCTGACTTATCAACAACGGAAGAAGTTCTACTCTGATATAAAATATTACTTCTGGGAAGATCCCTATTTGTTTAGAACTTGCGCCGACCAGGTGGTAAGGAGATGTGTATCTCATTCGGAAGGGTATTCTATCTTAGAGCATTGCCATACCGGTCCCGCTGGGGGGCATTATAGTGCCAACCGAACGACCATAAAAATTCTAGATGCAGGTTTCTATTGGCCGTCCATCTTTCAGGACGCACAAAAGTTTGTTCAATGTTGCGATAGGTGTCAGCGGACTGGAAACATTTCAAGGAGAGATGAGATGCCACAAACCTGGACCCAGGCTTGTGAGGTGTTCGATGTGTGGGGGATTGATTTCATGGGACCCTTCCCTAGTTCCCGTGGTAATCAGTTTATTCTGGTAGCTGTAGATTATGTTTCTAAATGGGTTGAAGCACAGGCATCCCCCACAAGTGATGCACGAGTGGTAGTAAAATTTTTAAAAAAACTATTCTCCAGATTTGGTACACCGAGAACGATCATCAGCGATAGAGGTACCCACTTTTGTAACTCTCAGTTTGCAAACACCCTGAAGCGATATGGAGTATTCCACAGGGTTGGAACTCCATACCATCCTCAAACTAGTGGGCAAGTTGAAGTCTCTAACCGCGAATTGAAACGGATTTTGGAGAAGTCCGTAAGTCAGCACAGGAAGGATTGAGCAGATCATCTGGATGATGCCCTTTGGGCATATCGGACAGCGTATAAGACACCTCTTGGAGCGACCCCTTATAGGCTAGTCTACGGGAAAGCTTGTCATTTACCCATCGAATTGGAACATAAAGCATACTGAGCTATTAAGCAACTGAATTTTGATCCTCAGCTAATTGGTCATAAGCATAAGTTCCAACTAAGTGAGTTGGATGAATGGCGGACTATGGCATATGAAAATTCCTTGCTTTACAAGAAAAGGATCAAGGAGTATCATGACCGACACATTAAACTTGGGAAACACTTCAAGGAAGGGGACCAGGTTCTTCTCTTCAATTCGAGGTTACGACTCTTCCCGGGGAAGTTAAAATCGAGATGGCACGGACCCTTCACAGTTTCACAAGTCTTTCCCCATGGCGCCATCGAGATAACTCATCCGGAGAAAGGTACATTTAAGGTTAACGGTCACCGATTGAAGGCATACCTATCTTGGAGCACTTCTCTTGGGCTTGGAGGTAAGTCCCCACCATTTAATCCACCTTGAGGTAAGAAAAAGGTACGTCGAGCTAATGACATTAAACAAGCGCTTCTTGGGAGGCAACCCAAGTCTTTAAATTCGTCGTCCTTAAATTTTCGTATTTCTTTTAGTTGCTTAGTCTCTTTGTTGTGGTTGAATGCATATGCTCGTGAGGTTCTCATATTTTTGTTGTTACGCTCAACTCATGCTTAGGCTTGCTTGTGTAGCTTTGGACTTGAATTAGTATTGTTTAGTTGTGTTTCATTGTTATTTTGGCGTCCATGAGGTTGTAATTCGTATTTTATTGAGTTTGCGAGAGGAACCATGCCAATTTTTCAATTTCCCAGGTCCATACGGGCCGTATACGGCCCGTATGGACACTTGTGGCATGTTCCAGGGCCTTGCGGGCATCATTGAGGCCGCAAGAGACCCTTCGCGAGGAGTATTTTTCATGGGTTGTGGGTCTCACGGGCGCCATGCGCCCGCGAGGCCGCCCGTGAGGCTCTCGGCCTCACGCTGCGCGCGCGGGCTGAAAAGCTCAAGGGCACCATGCGCCCGCATGGGGGCCCGTGAGCCTTTCAGGCTGGTTTTTTCCAGCCCATGCGGGCAGCATGCACCCGCATGGGCTGGGTTGCCCATTAAAGGGGCTTTGTCCCCCTTTCTCTCTCCACTCTCTCCTCCTTCTCCTCTTGTTTTCCTCTCATCTCTCCCTCATCTCTCCCTCACTCTACCTCATTTCTTCACCATTTTAGTTTTTTTCTTCTCTAATCACCTCTCCTCCATCTTGCAAACTCACTCTTGGGTTTTAATCGGAGTTTTATTAAACCGTTTCGCGGATCTCATCACCCCAAGCCTCCAAGCCCTAATTCTAGGTTTTTGCTACAAACTTGGTTTTATTGTGTTCTCACTTTATCTTTGATGCTTGAATGACATATTTGGTTGTTGTGATGCGGTGTATGCTTGTTTCTTTGAGTTTTTTTCCTTCATTTTTGTAAATTTTGGGAAGCTAGATGTCTAGGAGAAACTCTTGCAAAAAAATTTCAGCGAGTTACTGTAGCAATGGCTGAAATTTTTCATTCTTCACATAGAAATTGTTGTGCTTTCAATTTTTTTCATTAATTCCATGATGATATAGTTATCTCCTATGAATGTATTCATAAAAATATTGGTTTGATCACTTGTTTTTGTGGTATAGGTATGCCGATCAAGCGAGTTCTAACAAAGCGGCCACGGCACGATGCGGCATCAAGTGGAGTGTCATCCTTTGCCTTACCACAATATAGGGCACGCTATAATCTCTTACAGTCCAAGCCCTTTGGTATCATCTGTACAATTGACCGCAATGACCTCAAAGTTCTAGGTTTGGCTGAGACCGTGGCGGAGTTAATCAATCATGATGGTTGGGACAGAATTTTCTCAATTAGTGATCCGGCCTACCGTGAGCTCACCTTGGAGGTCCTTAGCACTATTGAATTAGCGAGACCATCCGGGATAACCTTCCAAGCCTTTGGAATAATGCACGCCATTACTGAATAACAATTGGGTTGTTTCTTGGGCTTGTATGATGAGGGATTCGTGAACACACCAGCATGTCAACGTCTTCCGACTGACTTTCCGGCCACCATGACACACACACGGTTCTGGAACATTATCTCTGGTCGGCGCATGAATGAGTCAAGGAAAGCATCCCGTCTTCACAATCCTGCACATCGTTATGTTCATGCACTGTTGAGTCGAGGTATTGGTGGCCGGGGTGACAGCACTGGGGTAATCACTCACTCTGACTTACTCATGCTATATAGCATCATTGAGCACTACCCGATCCACCTTGGTCACCTCTTTGCCGAGTTGTTTGTCCATCAGGGTACTTATACACGCCTTGGATCTATTTTTGCTGGGCCATTTATCACACGTATGATTCGAGGTATGGGTTTGATTGAGCACACCCGGGACTTACACATTGTTGGTGGATTTTCACCCTTGGGGATGGCTACTATGTTTTCCATGGGGATGGTGGAGAAACGCGGTGACACATATACCATTATTCGATACTCACCTACAGGGGAGCGCATCACCTCTTCTCCACCACAGTCTGATTCTGAGCCAGAAGACGCGCCACCCTCAGTTGAGCTTCACCTTCAGGAGATTCAGGGCGAGATTCGTTCCCTTCGCCAAGGACATCAAGAGACTACTGAGACACTGAGACAGTTGGCAAGGGATATGCGTGAAGTCCTTTCTTTCGTGCGTGGGTCTTCTTCATCCTCTGGCACCACCTCAGGGACTGCCACATCCTTAGCACCAGCTGCACCTGTTGACGAGCACCACCCCGCTTAGGAGCACGACTTTTTCTGCACTTGAGTTTATTTTTTATTTTTTTTTTGTACTTTGTGTTATTTTGTTGCTTGTTAGTTGAACTTCTTTTGTTAGCTTGGGTTCTTTCCCGGCTAAGCTTGTATTACTTTCATGTTTGACTATTATGCATGTTTTCCTCCCCCTTGATTCTCTTCAGTGTCGTAATCGCCTTATTTATTTATTTATTTTTTCAGGACTTCTCCCGGATTGTTGCCTCTCCTCCTTTCCCCTTTGCTAGCGTTGTTGCCCAATGACTGTGCTTTCACTGAACACTCTTCATCAACCAAATGGGGCAGTCTCTTTTCCCTTCCCTTTCATGCTTTATTTAATTATTGTACACCATGTTCTGCTGATTAGTGTACATTGAGGGCAATGTACAATTCTAGGTGTGGGGATGGGATGGGCTATTTGCATGCTTACTTCACCGGTGATAGCTATGATTTATTGTTAAGAACCTCCTGGCTTGAATGAATGATAGTAATGAGTTGTAGTGTTATTTGTGCTATAAGAAAGTCATGTTTTCTTTCTAGTGTTTTCTTCACAACTTTGACACAGTACTTCTACCTTGTTTGCCCCAGCTAACCCACTACTTTGATTTAAAGTGTTAGAATGGTAAATTCATCCCTCAATGGTCTTTTAAGAGCTTTTGGTTCTTTTGTTCATTTTGTTTTATCCCTAAGTGAAGTTTTGCATGAAAGTGCTCACGAGACATGTATATATTTGTGATTAAAAAAAATGAGTCTATGTCAGTATTCCTCTGCTAAGTTAGCATGAATGCGTCTATGTAGATTGTAATCAAGTAAGTTGGGTGGCTCTTGTGCCTAATTAGCATTTGCATCCTTCTGAAAGATTATAAGATATTTTGTGCAATCTATGTTAGGCGGACTCGAAAAAAATAAATAAATAAATAAATAAAGAAGTATTTGTTCTCCCGGACTCAATCATGCATTCACTTAGTTACTAAAGTGTTGAATGTGGACCGAAGGACTCTTGACCTACTATTGAGGGTGTCTTTAACATTTTTAACACCGGTAGTCCCATTGTTGAGTATGATGATGTGCCGAAGAATGCGGGTGTCCTCCCCAATAAGGATTATAAACATCAGTGTACTGATTGCTATGGCTTGCTCTCTTGGCATCCAATTCTTCCATTTGCTTTTCAAGTGCATACATTTTAGCGGCCAATAATCTTTCTTGAAAATCCATGGCCAGATCGCTTCGGTGTGCTCTCATGGCACTTAATTCTTCCATCTCATTTTCAAGCGCATACATTTTGGCCGCTAATAATTTTTCTTCGAAGTCCATGGCCCTGTGTAATAAAAAGAATAAAACTAACAATAGTAAGCTATCAAAGAAAAGATAAAAGAAACAAAATAAATATTTACAAAGATAGATATTTACAACAACAAAGATAAATGACTAGAGCAATAGACTACAGGTTTTCCTAGTATTCCTTGTGTCCCCGGCAACGGTGCCAAAAACTTGATGAGCGATCCGCAAGTGCACGGAGTCGTCAAGTAATACCTCTCGTGCGAGCACGAGAGGGTCGTATTCCCTGGGCCCAAGGAGCTACTATTACTTCCCTTTCGTCTATTTCCTAGCCTAACACTCCGAAAGATAAATAGTAATTATAAAAAGAGAAAGAATTAACTACAATGGAATCCGGGGTACTACTACACAATACTGAACTCAAGGGAGAATCAAAGCGAGTGAAGGGAAGTGATTTGGACAACGAATCCCCCTAGGGTTGTCATTAGGTCCTGAATTTAGAATGAAATGCGAGATGGTAGTTGGGCCAAGAGAATCCTAAATTAGCTCAACCCGATGGTCACGCCAATTGAACCCTAATCCCATACAAGTATTGGGTCGAATCGCTTCCGCCCAAATCCTCGTATGATTGCATTACACTCGGGAAATCTCTAATCGGGGTCGATACTCAAACTAGGTCCAACCCTAATTCTTTCGGAGGGGTACAAAAATACCCGATGGTCACGGTGTATTTGTACATGGATCCCTTCAAGCCAAGTGTGTCTAGTACAAGGGCGATGGTCACGCAACCAAGTACAACCTAGAAGTTGAAATACAGAGTTCTCATGCAAATCAACACATCAAAGTACACAAGACTTGAACCACAAACTACAAGATTCCATAAAAGAAATACAACATCCAACAATACATCAATAAAGATGATCATCCAAATTACAAACAATCAACCCTAGAGTTCATCATATCCAAATCACAAATAAGTTAGTGCCTCATGAAAGAGGACCACTCATACAAATCCAAGGAACAAATAAAGAAGAAAAGAAGTAAGAACTACTCCCTCTAGCTTTAGATCCCCTTAGATGGTGAAGATCTTGAAGATTTGAAGAGATCTCACCTCAAATGATGCCTTGGATGCCTAGGATCTTCACCCAATCTTCTCCTCCAAAGCTTGCCTCCCTCTTGGCGATGTCTTGCGTAGTAGATCACCGGCGGAAAGAGTAGTGCGGCGGCCTAAGAGGCCCAAGAGAAAATTGCACACCAAAAGCTCTCCAAAACCCTCCTCCTCTTGCCCTAAAAGTTCAGCCCGAAATATATAGCGTCAAGTCCATGCGGGCTCCATGCGGGCGCATGGAGCCCGTGAAGCTCACAGCCAAATGCCCGCAGCATGAATAGTGATCAGCTACAGTAACGCTACAGCGCTGCGACCCCAAAAATGCCGTTTTCGGTGTCGAATTCATCCAATTTGCATTTTTGAGCTACATTCGGTACATTTATGCTCTGCAACACCAAAAGAACAAATTTATACTCAAACGGGCATCAATTCATCAAGATATACACAAATAATACAAGATCAATACGTATAAAATACGTAACTTTAGACGTTTATCACTACTTCTATTGTTTGAGGGAGTTTTCTTATGCCACTTGTAGTTGTTTTCATGGACTTGTTGCTTGTATTTATTTGCATGGACGAGTAGACCCCAAGGTCACCGGATGCCGGTGAACCTTGGGGTGAACTTGTGTATTTGGATGATTTAATTTTGTCTATTGCAATTGTTGTGTATTTGTGATTCATTCTTGGTGCTTTTGATGTGTTGCTTACATGAGAACTCTGTAAACCAACTGCTAGGTTGTACTTGGTAGCGTGACCATCGCCCTTGTACTAGACACACCAAGTTTGGAAGGGATTCATGTACGAATACGCCGTGACCATCGGGTATTCTGTACCCCTCCACCATTAGGGCTAGACCAAGTTGTGTTCCGGCCCTAATTAGGGATTTCCCCACTTGTTAATGCAATCGTATGAGGATTTGATCAGAAGAAATTCTGTGTCAATACTTATACCGGATTAGGGGTTAATTGTCGTGACCATCGGGTTGATCTAATTTAGGAAATCTCTAGGTTCAAACCTTCAATTGCATGACATTCTTAGCATCCTTTGCACTTTAGTAGCCACTAGGGAATCCGCATCCGTGATCATTTCTTTCCCCTGATTTTATACCCCTACCTTATCATAGACTCCATTTGTAGTTCTTTTATTTCAAGTAATAGATTAGAGAAACCCTTCGAATCATTCGGCTAGACAATACGCAAAGAGGAAGTAAGAGTAGATTCTTGGGCCAAGGGAATATGACCCTCTCGTGCTCGCACGAGGGGTATTACTTGACGACTCCGTGCACTTGCGGATCGCTCATCATTTGTATAATGGCACACTAGATCCCCAAGGCCACCGGATGTTGGTGAACCTTGGGGGGTTCATCATGTATTTTGGATGCTTTTGTATTTAATTGAAATGCTTGGGTTAATTTAAGATTTAGTTCATTGTTCTTCATGCCAAGAACTAATTAATGAAGAAATCCATAGTTCTTTATTGAGTTGTACATGTAGATCTGACCTACTCGCGTGTATTAGATCATTAATGAACTAAAAGGGGTTCACTTGTATCGATATGCCAAGAAATTGGATGTCGGTAGCCCTCCGATTCATAAGGGTAGACTTAGGGTAAGTATATCCTTATCTCGGGATCTCCTTGTAGTTATTGCAATCGTAGGGATGTTGGTTAGAGAGAAATCCCTGTCAACATTCATATGGGATTAGGGTTCAAAAGCTGAAAAATCGGGGTTGGTCTAATTTTGAGATCCCTCGGTCTAAATCACCCTTGCTATGTTTTATTATGCATCCATGTATCATGATGACTCCTCAAAGGGATCCACATCCATAGGCCTTTGCATATCATTGTTGCTCTTGAAATCACTTATCTTGTTTAATAATCCTTATGCTCGTATTTAGTTTACTTTCTTGCATCTATTAGAGTAGTTCACCATGCTTAAATTGTGAGGTCAGATAATAGGTAATGAAGCAGTAATATGAGCTCCTTAGCCCCGTGGAATACAATCCTTGTGTTCTTGCACAAGATATTACTTGGCGATCCAGTACACTTGCTAGGAATCAACCAATTGCCACTGATTGGAAGCGTACTCATATTCACCAAAATTGCCAACTCATACTAGAGACCCCTATCATGAAGGACTGCACTCCTCTAGACCTTGTTTTTCTTCTCTATTCTCCTTTCCCTAATCTCCATCTGACCATGGTACCTACTACTCTCCACATAATGAACATCAATTCATGGGCCAGAGCTAATTCTTTTGGTGATCATTGGCACTTACTACTCTCCACTTGATGATGGATTTCAGATCACGATTCCCTGACTATACCCAACATTGTTAATCTTACGGAACACTAGCTTGAGACTCAGCTTGTTGGCTATTCTACAACCTCTTTTGTGTATGGGTGAGGGTTTTTTTGTGTGAGTGATACGTATGTATATACATGAGTATAAGTGTATCTATCATATAGGTATGTATGAGTGTATGTATGTATGTAAGCATGTATGAGTAGAGTTTCCCACCTAGTTGGAAGGCTACTTATTATGCTTAGAATATTCTCAACTCCTATATTTTAGGTAGGTTCTTAGGGTTTGATTATCAAGTCCTTGTAAATATTTAAAATATATTATTAGTCACAACCTACTCCTAGGTAGGATGAGTTAGTGACATGACTTTTCACATTTAGTATAGTAATATCTCCTTCTATATAAGGAGACCCCTTGTGACCATTTTGGTATATGAAATGAAATTTTAAAAAAAACATTAGATTTTGGTAAATAGCTTTGTGTTCTTGTTCTTGATCTCACCCTCTCCATCTCCCTAACCTTCTTTCCTTGCTTCCTTTGCTTTACTCTAATAACTCTTACAGCCTCATTGTTGTAAGAGAGCCCCCAATCTCCTCTACAGTTCTATTTAATATTTTTAATAGGGTTTTCTCCTATAGTTCCATCTTTTTTAAATTTTTTGATTAGGGGTTCTAATTTTTGTTTTACCAAAGCATTTTCAATTTCTAGATTAATCTTCTCATAGATTTCTACTTCCTTTTGGAATTACTTTCTCAATGAGATATTCAGCATTATTAATAAATAGAAAGCTATAGTTATTGTAACAAAATATATGTAGCAGCAATGCAAAGGGAAACAAAACCTAGAAAAAGGCTTAATTTTGAAATAACTTCATATGAACATTATCAACTTTAAATGAGGTATTATGATATTACTACGCAATTACCCAATGAGATTCAAGAACACCTATATTTATGGCAAGCACATATGGTTGCCACTAATTGGAAGCTTATTCATATTCACCAAAATTGCCAACTCATACTAGAGACCCCTATCATGAAGGTCTGCACTCCTCCAGACCTTATTTTTCCTATTTATTCTTCATTCCCTAATCTCTATATGACCATGGCAACTACTATTCTCCACATAAAGAAAATCAATTCATGGGCTAGAGCTTATTCTTTTGGTGATCATGGCATTGCCAATGTTCCTACTGATGACTTGATAATGGATCCAAATCACGATTTCCTGACTGTACACAACATTGTTAATCTATTGGAAGACTAGCTTCATACTCACTTGTTGGCTGTTCTGCAACCTCTTTTGTGTGTGGGTGAGGGTTTTTTTGTGTGTGGGTAATATGTATGTACATACATGAGTATGAGTATATGTATCAGTAAGTATTGAGTGTATGAGTGTGTAGGATTATGAGTATATGTATGTAATTATGCATGAGTTTTCCAACTACTTGGGAGGTTACTTATTATGCTTATATGCATTTCTTTGTAATTATCTACTATCCTTGAATTTTCTTATTAGTTCATCAATATTTATATCTTCTAGTTTTCTAGAAATTTCTTCTTCTTCTTCTGTTAAACTGAAACAACTAGATTATTACAAAAGGTATCTAAAAAATTAGTTAGAAATGATAATGATATAGAGGAAATTACTAAGAAGTTTACAAATTTAAAAGTAACTAATTATAGGTGATGTCAAAATACTATCCATTTGTTTACATTTAGTATTATAGGTGAGTCCACCATTTCCATTTTTTATAAAGCTCATTCCTATTAGATGTCTGGCTACATTTTTACCTAATTCTAGTTTTACCCTAACAAATGTTAAAGGGTATTTAAATTAACAATTTTTAAGGTCATGTCTTATTTATAAAAAGTTCTTATTTCTTCTAGTTCTTCTATATATTTTTCTCTAATTTCAAACCCATAACCATTTATTATTTTTCCTAATAAAAGAATATGATAATATTTTATCTGTTGTTTAAATATTCTCTTTCTCGAGCACAAGATATGTCATTCTTTGCCATTTCTTTATGACATGTTTGCTTTCTAGTGTAATTCATAAATCAAAGCATGTTTGCATGTGTAAAACACATTTAGGGGCTTTCAATGTATAGATTAGGGCTAGAAACTGACAAAATGGGAGATTTTTAAATGAAGAAGATGATGCACACAAAAATTACGGGCGTGCTCCATCTAGCACAATAGTGTTTCCTCTCTAAAAAAGAAAAATAAATAAATGAATTTTGAGTTTAGATTTTTGACAAACACAAGCGCGCTTTAGTGAAGCACGGCCGTGCTTATCCTTTCTTCATGTTTTTAATAAAGTGCCATACACTAGCATGCTTATCTTCACACACCCGTGCTTGCTGATAAGTGTTATTTTGTACATAATTGATCTATATTGTTTAGCACTTAATCGAATATTTTAGGCATTATTTCTATATATAACTGGCACTTATGTGTTCAATTCATATCATAGGTTAAATGGAGCATAACAAGAGCTAAGGAGAACAATTCTAGAGTAATTTGGATCACTGCTATAGTACAAGCCTACCTGCCCATGTGCATCTCGGCAAAATCAGCACATGAGCACCATGTGGATCACGTGCAGGCCTCTCAAACACATCTTACCAAAAAGAACACTCCATGTACATTTGAAAGATTACAGAGCATGACCTAGAAAAGAACACAGTGATAACTGCCTAAATGTACGTATTTTATACATATAAATTTGGTACTATTCATTTGTATTTTGTTAGATCAAAGCCCTTTTTATTGTTAAGTTAGTTTTATTTGTTTTATAGGTCATAAAGAAGCCAAGGCGGGTTTGACAATGAAATTTAGGAAGAAATCGACATCGAAAATGGTGTTTTAGGGCTCCATGTATTGTAGCACAAAGGATTAAAGAAATAGCAAGGCCTCAGGTTCTCCTTGTGGGCAACTTTGCATCCCACAAGAATGCCCGTAAGACAACTGGAATATTCTTGTACTAGTACTATAGCAAGAAATACTGTAGTAGGTACTGTTACATGTGTTGTAGCACTTTAGAGCAAATTCAGCCAGAAATCCCAAAGACCTTGCAGGCATTCTTGCACCCACAAGACAGGGTGTGAAGAAAACCTGAGAGGTGTTTTAAAGAATTTCTAGGGCATTGTGAAGGGGACTCTTGAACCATTCTTGATGCTCCAAGCTTTCTAAGGCCAAATCCGAAGAGATGAACTAGATCTAAGTTAGTTTGGAGGTGGAAATCAAGTGGAGAAGCTATTCTTGGCAAGATCCGTCATCATTCTCACTTGGGGAAGCTTGAAGATAACAAGGGAAGCCGCCCCCACTATGGGGTCCATGGAAGCTTTCCATGCAGTCCGACTAGCCATCTCAATTCTAGTGTTTGAGGTAGTTTTATTATGCATGTTTTAGTTGTTTCCATGACTTTGATCTTTATATTGGTTTATATAGGTGGCTAAACCCCAAGGTCACTGGTTACCAGTGAACCTTGGGATGAACTTGCTTATTTTGATGCTTTGATTTACTTTTATTACAATTGATTTGGTCTGTGGTTCAAGTTTTGCGTTCATTGATGTATTGGATTGCATGAGAACTCTGTGGTTCAATTTCTAGGTTGTACTTGGATGGGAAAGGATACACCCTTGTATTAGACTCACTTAGCTTGAAAGGGATTCATGTATGAATGCATCTAGAACTTCAGACATTTTGTACCCCTCCAACCATTATGATCCGACCTAGGTTTTAAGTCTGGCCCTATTCAAAGTGTCCCAGTACTTAATGTAATCATAGGAGGATTTGGTCGGAAGAGATTCTGAACCAATACTTGTATGGGATTAATGGTTAATCACCGAGAACTTCAGGGTTAACCTACTTTAGGAGTCTTTTGACTCAAACCACCATTGCTTTATAACCCTAGCATCCTTCTAGCTTTAGTAGCCCTAAGGGAATCTGCATCTGTGACCATCTTCCCTCATAGACTTTCCACTCAATCACCTTGGTATATAGATACCTCCTATTAGTTCTTTTTAATCTTTTTAGTAGTTTAGATCAATTAAACTTGAATTTGTCGATTAAACATTTAGTGAAAGGACGTAAAGGTAGCTTTTTAGCCCCGTGGAATACAATCCCTTATGTCACACACAAGATATTACTTGATGACCCCGTGCATTTACGAGAAGTCAATCACACGGGAATAGGTGTGTAATTGAAGAACCGAGGGAGAGGAATTCCTGGGAGATATGACAAGGTCCCCTTGCGTATATCCCGCAACTGCACGGGTTTGTCGAAATAATAATCCCGGGTGAGCGGGTATCGAATCCACAGGGAGTAGAGAATAAAAATACTTAATTCGATTCTTAGCTATGTAAAAGATCAATGATAATGAGTGTGATAATGATTCAATTCTCAACAATAAAAGCAACAAGTAAGAGAGCAAAAGTAAAGAAGGGGATAAGGCAATCGATAAAGATGGGGTACCCGGATAATGCTCCGCCTAGGATAATTGTTTCAAGTGCAAGAACCCTCTATTATGCTTCCTAATCAATGCAATGATGAGTCGTGGAAATCCTTAATTACATAATCACAAATCTAAAGTCAACTATGCCTAACTCTATACATGTCTCGGAGGAGAAATCGAACAATCTCAACACCTCGCACTCGCATAGAGTTGCAATGAGCTCTAGGGATTCCAAGTGATAAAGCTCTTCCTTAATATAGACCTAACCCTTTGGTCCAGGTGGAAGGTCCCTAACCACAATTGAGCCCTAGATACTAAGATCACCTCAATGCTTCACTCCGTTACACGCGCAACTAAGCCCCATCGGAGATTCATCCCTTAGACCATTCACTCTATTATGGCCGCAAAGAACTTGAGGAACGGAGGTAGAATCTATCACGTCGGAGGGGAAAGGGGACGCCCTCTGCACTCTCCACTCACCCTCTCAACCCTCTCCAACCTAGTTTTGTCTAACGCTCGTGGTGTGTCACTCACTCACAAGGTTACCAACAAGAACTCTCAACCCTAGTATCACTCTAGGGGAAATGTTCATACAATCAAGCATTCAAGGTTGGAACTCACAATAAACATTAATTTATTGAAATCATAATAAAGAGGTTCAAAGAAACAAATACATCCTAGGGTTCACAATACCCGAGTACCCACTAGGGGTTTAGCTCTCCATGGAGCTAAGTACAGTCAGAGAAATAGAATGTAAAAGTAATGAATCCATAAAAGAAAACCCCTCGATAATCATGTTGATGGTCTTATGGGAAGTCCTCTACTCGTCGTCCAAGGATTCCCTCGTCCGGTATAGGATACGCCTCGACGGAAGCTACCCTACCAACCTTCTTCCTAAGGAATGACGATGTCAGAGCCATAGAACCTCTCCAAAACCTTGGCCAATACCCCTCGAAACTCTAGCCGAAGCCCTCTCTCAAGTTGGGGAAAAGATGGAGAGAAGAATACTAAAATCGGGGTTGATTCGGCTTTTAAATAGGGCTGGAATCGGGCGACTACACGGGCGTGGATGCTTCACGTGCCCGTGGGGAATTTTCACACGGGCGTGGATAATTTCCACATGCCCATGTGGATCCTCTGAACTCCTGTTTTCTCGGCCGGCTATGAACATTGCTGCTACAGTACTTGCTACCGTGTTGCTACATTTCTCTGCTACAGTATCCGACCTGAATAGCTTCCCGAATCCATACTTTCATCGGAGTAACGCAAACGGGCACACGTTCACGTCGTGGATCACTTGCATCTTCAATGATAGGCACGTTGGTGAAGCTCTTGTTCTATGTGCATAAGTTGGAATGCTCGAGTGTGGCTGCCTTTGTGCCCCTCCAAATGGATGTGCCAACTCGAGTACGAGGAGGTTGGCACACACTCTAGCATCTCACATCGACCTATGTCTTCGCGTTTGAACCTTAGCAAGATTTCCTCCAAAATCGGTGTATTGTAATCCACATTGGCTTCTTTCCTTCATACTTGGCCTCACAACCCTACCTGCATAAAAGTAACATAAAAACACACATATTAGTGTAAAAACCTGAGAAAAGTAATGCTCAACATAAAAAATGAACGCTTCGCATTCATATCGCACAAGCACTTATCAAGATACAAGGCCAAAGTCAGAAGAACACTGCCATGTACATTAGCCCATGTACATCTAGTTTTAGGGTTTTCGGGTTCTCTCCTAGGATTTACACAGGCAATAACATTCCCCTATATTGGCCCGTGTAATGGTCTAGTCCAGCCTATATAAATAGAGATTCAAAAGAGATTTTAGGTCATCCAAGTCTTGGTCGATTTTTGGGAGAAAAGTTCTGGAGCTCTTTGGCTTGAAAGTTATGGGCATCCAGTATAAATAGAGGAAGCTTGAAGGAGTCACCAGAGTGATGATCGGTTGGCAACGACATTATCTCACATCGTTTCCAATCACACGACATTGAAAAAAGGAGTTTTCACTACATGCTTAGGGATTTATGGGATTGAGTTTTATCTTGTATTGATGAACATGAGCCCTATGGAGGGCTAACTTCCTTGGGTGCTCGGATTGATGTATGGTTGTTTGCTCACCTGCAAGTGTACGGGGTCGCCAAGTAATACCTTGAGCGATGGGCCCAAGGATCATATTCCATGGGGCTAAGGAGCTCCTATTACTCCTCCATCACTTACTTTCTAACCTTACAACTTAAACATGGTATACTACTCTAATACATGCGAGAATGCAAATAAATCACAAGTATAAAAATTCTAAGGCAAGAAAGGAAATCACAAGAGTAATGATGATATAAATAGGCCTAGGGATGAGGATCCCCATGAGGGTCATCATGATATATGGATGCACAAGAATAACATAGCAAGGGTGATTTAGACCGACGGATCTCAACATTAATTCAACCCCAATTTCTCGGCGGTCAAACCCTAATCCCATAAGAATGATGACAAGGATCTCTCCCTAATCACATTCCTACGATCGCATTAAGAGTAGGGAGATCACGTGATAAGGATACACTTAACCTAAGTTTATCCTCATGGTTCGAAGGGGCAACCGACATCCAATTTCTCAGTATGTTGGTCAAAGAATACCCCTTTTAGCTCAATAAAGATCTAGTACACGCGAGTAGGTCACGTCTACATGTACAACTCATCAAAGAACTAAGGATTTCTCCAACTAATAATTCTAGGCACGAAGAATAATGAGCCAAACCATAAATCATACCAATGCATTCCAAATAAAAGTATAGCATCCAAAATACATGATGAACCCCTCTCCCCCAAGGTTTCACTTACATCTGGTGGCCATGGGTGTCTAGTGTGCCATCATACAAACAAGTATAACCAACTCAAGAAAAACAAGAAATAAATGCATAAATGGCACTCCCTAGTCCGAATGATGATGAAGAAGAACAATGCCGGCCAAATGACGCTTCCTCTAGCCCAAAGAATGTCGAATGCTCCTCCTCCTTTGGTGATGAAACTCTCCCATTGAAATCCAAGCTCTTGATCACCTCCAAGCCTCAAGCCAAGCTCCACCAAGATGATGTCTTCGTTTCTTCTCTTATTCCCTTAGTGTTGGTTGCCCCAAAAGTTTTCAAGAAAGTCTCCCAAATCCCCTCTTATACCCCCCAAGTATACTCCCTCCAAATCAGCCTGTATGCCCTTCAAAATGATACTCAAAATTCCCCCAAATGCCTTCCATACCGGGTCCATACTGCCTCAATGAAGAGGTCCATACTGGGTCAATGAGGGGGTCCATACTGCCTCAATGAGGGCGTCATTGAGGTAGTATTAACTAGGCAAACTCCATTCTAGCTCTCGTAATAGTATCCATACTGGGTCAATGAGCTCCTCATTGCCCCAGTATGCCTTCAAATAAGTTCTTTTTCTTCTCTGGCTACGATATCTATCCTCGGGTCAATTCAAGGGCAGCATTGAGGCCGTATGGCTTGGATCAGTTCATGACTCAAAAACTCTCCAGGTGCTACAGTGGCAGCTACAGTGATCTTGCTACACTGTTGATGCTATAGTACCACTGCTACATTACTCCAGCTAGAGTAATTTGCTACAGTGAATACGCTACATTACCATGACCTAGTTTTCTTCTCTTTTTTGCCCAAATCATATCTTTGTGTCCTCCATGGCTTTTTCATGCCCTGTGAAGCAAATAATACCCGATTAAGCATGAAACGGGCATCAATTCTTATAAAAATACATACTAGAGATAACAAATACATATACTAAAATATGTACATTTAGACACTTATCAATGTAGTTTGGGATTGTTTTATCTTTTTATTACTTTTCATGTAGAATCTGCCTTTTGCTTACGGATTTAACCTTGTTTTATTTTTTGGATTTGCATATCGAGAGTAAATTTTCCATGTACCTTTTGGTTGAAATTTCAGCAGTTAATCCCCGATTCTAGACATGGAAACCCTTAGAACTCATTGCAATCGTGTGAGGGTAGGAGTAGGAAAGATTCACTTCAAGCCTTAGGATGGGATTAGACACTAGGAAGTCTTGAGAGAGCACTTAGTGTGTCTTTGGTTTCCTTCATTCCAACAAGCTAAGGTTTATTCTATGTTAAATTGCAATCTCCTTAATCTTTATCATCCCAAGTGAAATCGATCAAAGCACCACTTTCATTTATTAAGCTCCATTACTTGTTTCCTTTGTTTAGGCCTTTTACTTGGTTTCATTGCTTCTTTTACTTTATTCAATTTTTTTAAATCTCAATCTTTGTTTAGTTAGCTCACAAAGATAGGGTTAGTACTAGTACCATCTAGTCTCTATGGATTTGACCTTGCTTTGCATGTATTACTTCGATTGACACATACTTGCGTCCATATTGTTTCCAGTCAATCACTTGCCCTCAACACACCCATGCTTCCATAAGCACAGGCATGCTTTTGTCTAATTTTTGTGTAGTTTACATTAATTTTAATAAACTCTTGCAAAACACTATGATGAGGAATGGCACTTTTTCTAGCTAGTTGTCGTTAAAGTAGTAATGGGGTGCAGGGAGCTCATGGCCTTCTTTTAAGGAGCCTTGTTTCAGTATACGTGATCATCAGGAAGAGTACAATCTACTGAATCATCGATGATTTGGGAATGACTAAATTATCGACTAGGAGAACTTCAAGGAGGTGGGTCTTACAAAGAAGGTACAGTGTCTTCTCAGTGTCGGTGAGTGGCGACACCTGTTTGAGATCACTGATCACGCACACGCATGGAGTTGACTTTAGAGGCGTTGTCCATATTAGAGATGCCTCAAGGCTCCATGAGCTGGCACCAAGCCAATGAGATTCAATTCCAATTTTAAATGTGCTCCACCAGATGAGCTCTAGGTCTATATGGCACCGACTTCCCCCAAATCGCCGATTATATGAAGCTCCACATCAGCAGCCTCCACGATGAGCCACAGGAGCATGTATGGTGGTGCTTTAGCATCAACCGAACCTTCGAACCTTGCCTGTTGAAGGCTACATTCATGCTCTCCCTAGTTGTTCTTTGAAAGGAAGGGACGATAATACATTGATGGTTGATCGTCGAGGCTTTCTTTACCTGCTTAGCATGGTAGACAAATTTCCCCTCACCTTGGGCACATCCTCCCCACTTCTCTCCACCACCAAAGCGACTGACTCCCTAGTTGGAGTCATCTACGCTGGTCCCTACATCACTCAACTCGTTCGAGGAATGTGCCTTGACACACCCTTGTGTGTACCACAAGGGTATGGGCTACTCAAGTAGTATAACATACCCAAGGGTTGAGTAATCAAATATAGAGGGAATAAGAGTACTAGTATTTACCAATTGTTTGTTATCTAACTGCAATCAAGTAGTATGTTGAAAAATTACACAAGTAATTGAATCTAAAAGCAAACAAGCACTAAGCAATAATAGAAAGGATCTAATCAATTTGAAATAGGCACTGACACGTTCAAATATGCGTGTGAACCGCAAGTGCACGGGTATCGAAGTAATAAAATGCCTAGTGAGTCGGGTAGTCAAATCCACAGGGAACAGGGCTACTAGTACTAACTTCTTCTCTACTTTATAGCCTAATGATAAATGGAAAGGTGTGGTGATCTAATGTGCGAAAAAATGAATATCGGGGACGAATATGCAAGGGTGAAATGGAGGGAGATCTCAATCAGTAAAAGTAGGGTATTTGGGCAATGCTCCCCCTAGGATTCAAGTATTAGGTACTGAATGAGCAAAGTGTTTCTATGAAGAGCAAGTTAAGTCATGGAAATCCAAATATAATCGGATCCGGCCTCCAGATCGCCGATACTAGTCCCCTACGAGGTCCCGGTGGGGAAATCGCTCAATCTCAACACCTCACACCACATATGACCGCAAAGCACTCTAGGGATTCCAAGAGGTGTATCTGATTCCTAAAGATTGATCCAACCCTAATTCCTGGTGAAGGATCCTAACCCCCTACAAGGTCCCGACGGAGAAATCTCTCAATCTCACATCTCACACCAAATATGGTTGCATAGAGCTTAGGAAACGGAGATAGAATACACCAATCGGAGGGGAAAGGGGATGCTCACTATCTCATGACTAGCCCTCTCAACCCTCTTCAATCTTGAGGTTCTAACCCTAATGGAGACCTCTCTCTCACCAAGGTAACAAATCATTCAAACCAAATAACCAAAAGATCAATAAGTCAAGCAAGCATTAGACAATCAAGATTAAAACTTAATCAAACTCGGATCAAATAGAAACACTAAGCAAATCCACAAAAGATGATAATCCTAGGGTTCACAAGCCCAAATACCCTCTAGGGTTTTAGCTCTCCATGGAGCAACATACAAAACACACCATCAATGAATGAAAGCACATTAAAACCATAGAAATAAACCCCCTTATATATGAACTGATGGCCTTGATGGAGAGCTTCGACGTCTTAAAGGACCCACTCTAAAGCTACGTTCACCGGTGGCTTCCTTGACGCTATGACGGAGGAGGAATCGATCAAAGTTGGTGACGAAAGCGCCTCCAAAGCGCAAAGACCTCCTCTCCAAACCCTAGCCGTCTCACCCCTCAAGGGCCACAGAAAAAGATGAGAAAGAATAGGGCAAAACGGCTATTTATAGGCCTTAGACCGCGTCTATCACGTGCTCCCACACGCCCATGTGGATTTTCCACATGGCCGCGTGGGCGCGTGGAATTTCCATGCGGGCACATAAACAGTAATTTTGTTACAGTGTTTTGCTACAATACTTTTCACAAAACGCGGTCCAAACACTCTTCTCTTGAGGCCACATGTCCGGGCACACATCCATGTGGTAGGTTATAAAACTTTTTTTCATCGACGTATCTTTGAGAGGTCTTGCAATCTTCAGAAAGAGAAGGAACATGAAGATGTGGCTGCCTTTGTGCCCTTCCAACTAGTGAATTGACTTGAATCTTCTTGGAAGTTGGCACACATCTCCACGTTTATGAACTCCTCTCGTGTCTTGGTCCTTGAATTGAACAAAAACTCACACCATTGTGTCTTTATAGCCTATCTTTGCTTCATTTTTACTCTTCAAGGCATTCACAACCTATATGCATAAAAGAACACCAAATACACAATATGAAAAGCCATGGTAAAAATGATGCTCAATGCATGTAAAACATATATAAAAATATGTCTACTCAAGCACTTATCAGGCACCCAGGTAATGCTTCCCCAAGGATTTTTGTAAAGTCCAAGATTTAACTAATGCTTCCTAATCAAGATAAGTTGAGTCACGGGTTATCCTAAAACACGCTGGTCCCTTTTTTAAGGCAACTAATGACTAGTACTATATGAGGTTTTAGGGGTAATTTCTCTCTTCTCCTAAACCACATATAGTTGCATGGAGCTTTAGAGATCCCAAATAGATTAACCCAATTCCTAAAATTAGATCAATTCCTTTCTCAAGGCAATTGATCCCTAGTTCCATATAAACTCCTATAGTGATTTATCTCTTCATTAGGATTCATACAATTATATTAAACTTCATGGAATATGGATGTAGGGAAAATCAATTTGAAAGGAAAAGATGACAGTCTTCTACCTCAAAGCTCATCCTCTCAATCCTCTCCAACCTTAGTCAATCAAACCCTAGTAGGCCTCTCAACACGTCACTAGTGTGATTAAAACACACAATCGAGTTCTCGCTAATATGCATTGTATGACATTAAAACACAAGGTTGAAACTCAATATCAATCTCAAATTAAACAATGAAAAAATTAAATTATACAAAGAATAAATCTTAGGGTTCACATGCCTAAGTACCCTAAAGGGTTTAGCTCTCAATGGATCAATACAATGTCAATCACAATAATGAATGAAACCCCCTCAAAATCTATGAGTGATTGGCTCAATGAATAGCTCATTAAGCTCCAAAGGTTCACTTGATGACCTTGACAATGATGGAATCGATGAAGATTGATATAGGAACCTCTTCTTCAATGCAAAGACCCTCTCTCAAAACCTTAACCTTTCCTGACTCTAACTTGTGAAAAAGCATATCATAAAGTAACGAAAACTGACCATATTTATGACTAACTGTCAGGGGTCCACATGTGGTTATGACTGCTTGTGTAGATGCCTGGGTAGAGGCACATGACTTGGCACATACCCGTGTGGTGGGAGTGTGTGCTTTTTGTCATGCTAAAATCTTGGACTTCTCTTCTAGAAATGTACACAAGTTGGTACACACCCGTGTGACTGGCCCTGTGCCTCATAGTGATTGAAAATTGCTCTGAAACTTGCAAAAGTTAGCACACACGGCTATGTGAATCTCCTGAACCCGTGTCAATGCCTTTATGGCTTGTAGAAAAACTCCAAAAGTGCTCTACACTTCCACCTTTGCTTAAATTCTTCTCAAATGGCCTTCACACACCCTAGCTGCACCAAAAAACAAAATACACACAATATGAGAGCATATATCTAATCAAAACTATACTCAACCTACATAAAATACTATAGTAAAATATGCGCAAACAAGCACTTATCAATGATCATTTCATATCAAGTCTTAAAATCAAGTTTGTAGGCCGAGTTTCGCTTTTGACAAATATGTCCCACTTTTAAACCTTTCCATAGGCTTTTAACCATGTTTAAGTATATAAATAGTCAAGCCATTACAACAAATATGGGGAATAAGTATATACATACATAAGTAAAGTTTTGAGGTCTTCATATATCTAATATAAATACATACCAAAATTAAATATAAAATTTAAAGAATATGTCTAAAATATTGCAGAGTAAGAGTTATAATCAATTAAACTCAAAGTAATTTTTTTAAACAGGTTATTTTCTATTGGAATTATGTAATTAATTTAAATCATTCACTTACAGCGTTAAGCAGATAGATTTAAGAGCTTGGACATACTATAGTAATTGCCCTTAAGCTATAGTTCCTTCCCCATATACTCCGTGAAAACTAAAAAACAAGAGAATTACAAAGGCATCAACATGCCTATGTTTATAACTGTGTTCAACACAAGAAATTGATAGAAAGATCCGGCCAAGGTCAAGGGATTAATTGGTTGAAGGAGAAAGCTAAGGCTTTGGGGCATATAAATTAAGATATGAAATATTAAATTATCTAGGATTGAGTTTTACTAAAACGCCCACAGACCCCCACAAGAACTACAATTATACCACTGATCTCGAAACTTTCATTCAGAATGGCTTTGATTCAAGTTTTCCTAACCATGTATGGTAATTTAGGCATACTTTCTCCCGGATATTGAAGATATTATCATAGCGTACTCCATTTTAAAAATTTTTTGGCAAATGTGCAGAAGCCATATGTTTGGAAAGAATGAGTTTTTGTTTGACCATTCGCTCTCATCTTGTGCCTCTCTTATTTTGTGGTCCGGGGGAGTTCAATCTCTAGGCTCCTATATATTGAAGATCCAATTCCAATAGGCTATGAAGCAGTTGAAAATTAATAAAGAATTTGATCACTCATGAACTTTGGGTTGTGAATGACATTTGTTCATGATAAATTGATAAGTGTTTGTGCGATATGAATGCGAAGCATTCTTTCCTTATGTTAAGTATTACCTTTCTCGGGTTTTTACACTAATATGTGTGTTTTTATGTTACTTTTATGCAGGTAGGGTTTTGAGGCCGATTATGAAGGAAAGAAGCCAATGTGGATCATAATGCACCGATTTTGGAGGAAAATCATGCTAAGGTTCAAACGTGAAGACGTAGGTCGGGTGTGAGATGCTAGAGTGTGTGTCAACCTCCTCGTATTTGAGTTAGCACAACCATTTGGAGTGGCACAAGGGCAGTCATACTCAAGCATTCTGACTTACGCATATAGAACAAGATCTCCACCAACTTTTCCATCATTGAAGAAGCAAAGTGATCCACGACGTGAACGTATGCTCATTTGCGTTACCTCGATGAAAGTATGGATTCGGGAAGTATTTCAGGCCGGACACTGTGGCAAAGTATTGTAGCAAAGACCTATGTCTACGGCGGAGGAAACTCAGAGAACGGAGAATCCACACGGCAGTGGAAATTCCACACGCCCTGCGTGAAAAATTCACGAGGCGTGTGGATCCCCGATTCCAGCCCTATTTAAAGCCCGATTCAGCTCCCGATTTCATTATTCTTTTTCTCCATCTTTTCCCCAACTTGAGAGAGGGTTTCGGCTAGGGTTTTGAGAGGTATTGGCTAAGGTTTTGGAGAGGTTCTACGGCTCCGACATCGCGCGTTGTTTGGAAGAAGATTATTGGGAAAGCTGTTTCGAAGACCCGATCCCGGCGAGGTGTATCCTAGGCCGGACAAAGGACCCTTTGCGACGAGTAGAGGATTCTCCACAAGACCATCGACACGACTATCGAGGTGGTTTTCTATGGATTCATTGCTTTTACATTCTATTTCTTTCATTGTAATTAGCTCCATGGAGAGCTAAACCCCTAGTGGGTACTTGGGTATTTGTGAACCCTAGGATGTATTCGTTTCATTGAATCTCTTTATTATGCTTTCAATTAATTGATGTTTATTGTGAGTTCCAACCTTGAATGCTTGATTGCTTGAATGCTCCCCTAGAGTGACACTAGGGTTGAGAGTTCTTGTTGGTAACCTTGTGAGTGAGTGACACACCACGAGTGTTAGACAAAGCTAGGTTGGAGAGGGTTGAGAGGGTGAGTCGAGAGGTACAGGAGTGTCCCCTTTCCCCTCCGATGTGTTAGATTCTACCTCCGTTCCTCGAGTTCTTTGCGGCCATAATAAAGTGAATGGTCTAAGAGATGACCTTCCGCTGGGCTTAGTTGCGGGTGCAATGGAGTGAAGCGTAGAAGTGATCTTAGTATCTAGGGCTTAATTGTGGTTAGGGACCTTCCACCTTGACCAAAGTGTTAGGTCTATAATTATGAAGAGATTTATCACTTGGAATTCCTAAAGCTCATTGCAATTCTATGCGAGTGCGAGGTTGAGAGGTTATCCAATCTCTTTTCAGGACATGTATAGAGTTAGGCATGGTTGACCTTAGATTTGGGACTATGTAATTAAAGATTTCCACGACTCACTATTGCATTAATTAGGAAGCATAATAGAGGGTTCTTGTACTTGAAATGATTGTCCTAGACGGAGCAATATCTGGGTACCCCATCTTTATCGATTGCCTTACCTTCTCCTTTACTTGTGCTCTCTTACTTGTTGTTTTTACTTTTGAGAATTGAATCATCGTCACATATATCACTATTCACTTTTTACATATTTAAGAAGCGAATTAAGTATTTTTATTCCCTACTCCCTGTGGATACGATACCCACTCATCCGGGATTATTACTGTGACAAATTCGTGCACTTACGAGATATAAGTCAAGGGGACCTTGTCATAAATCATAGTTAACTTGAGTATTAACACAAAAATACTTGAATACTTTTTTTAGATGTTGCCAAATCACCACCCAACTTAATTTTCGTCAATTCACGACCAAGGGCAAGGGAAGGGGAGTGAAGTCATTGCACTTGTAATTTTTACAACTCAGTAACCATTTTCATCCTATTTTGTCATCTTGCTTATGTTGTTCAGGTAGCCTCCTGCGATCAACGCAAATGGAGATATTGAACACAGATTGCCGATCCTAAAAATGAAAACACTAGAGTAATCCGTCATGCCACATTTATCTAAAAAAAATCCTTTAGTCCTTTTATAACTAATCATTTATTCTGTCTTTGAGAAAACACTGAAAAACTACATACGAAAGATAGATACAGACAGACAAAACAGAGGAGATGGTTAAGTTTTTAATTAAATCAAGCATTTTATGTTCTATAAATAGCTTTTTAATTTTTGGATTTTCAGTAAATGCCTATCCCTCCACCTCAACTTATCTCTTTGAATATTTCGAGATAAACACCATGGACAGAATAATCCAGCACATAGAAAATATCATACAGTAATTACACATGATAAAAGCATGATTGCAGCTAAAATGGCATTCTCTTACTGATCTACAAGCAGTGCTTTATACCATGCCATCATCTAATGGTCATTTTGATTAACAAGATAGATACCAAGCAAGAAGTAAACACTCCTGCCACTACTTAGACAATATACAAAGAGCCCTTAGGGAATGTAAGAACTGATATCACCAGAAACTGACTGTTTCCAACATGCAAAACTAGAAGTAATTCATCGAGGTTGTTGAATTATCCGGCGGGGGCTGCATTTGGGGATTATGCATTGGGCAGGTTTCTCCCAATACTTAGCCGGTTCAAGTACGGGCTGAGCCATCCCATTCTTCGGTGATTTCAAGCTTAAATTCTTGATTATTGCCGCTGCATCCATTTCGGGGCCTGCATGCATAATAAAGTGTTTATGCTACAATTGGAGTAACAATTCCAGATAGGAATTCGATTTTGGACATGAACACACACCTGTCTTCTCCTTTCCCAGAGAAGCTAAAGCTGTTTCTTCAGCAGCTTCCATTTCTTGGATAGTTTCCTCCAATTCAGCCTCCAAAATGGACATCTCTTCTGTGATACCGATATCAAAATCATCAGGCAGCAGATTTGCAATGTCATCTTCATCCTCTCCATCAAAATTTCCTTGATCCTGGTGCTGACTGATCCAGTGCTCACGGAACCATGTGGACGTCTTCACTAGATTCCACCACTCTGGAGAGAAATCCTCGACTTGCTGAAGTGCAGCCGGGATAAAAAGAGGAGCATTTGGGTTAAGCGTAGATCTCAGTCCTCCATTGGCGACTGCCATGGCACTCATCACTCTCTCAGGAAATAAATCCTATTCTGCAAATGGAACAATAAGAAAATAAATTAGCCCACAATTAATTATTGAGCAACTCCAATGCAGAATTCCTGTGGTTTTGCTTTCTGTTGAATCATGAGAAAATTATTAGACTCACATCATATGACAAATAAGCAACCATAAGAACTCTATGAATACAAGGATGCATTAATCAACAATCAACATAGCAACCGATCTCATCGAGTGACTTAATATCAATTTATAGATTTCTGGGTGCACATTTTGTAAATTGAGAACAATGGAAACACATTACTGTAATAGAGATGTATTTGTAAACAGTTGGAGTTTTATGTTAGGCAGCAATATATACCACCTCATAACAATAACCTGATCATACAAGAAGATTATGCAGAGTAAATTTATCACAAACTGATGCATAGAAATAAATCAGATTTTTCAAGCAAGTGTTGATCAAATAGGAAGGATGGCATATAGAAGTTGACTCTGAGTCATCAGCAGAAAAGGACAGGCCAAGGTTAAAGAAAAACCTCCATTATTTATATAGATCAACAAACTAACTTCCAGGATTAAGCATCACATTAATAACAAGAAGGAAATTTCATGGAGAACATGCTAGTGATGCACTAATGAGAACTACTCAAGTTAATAGGATGAAATTATCAGATCAATAACAATCTTTCCCATAAATTACCTTCAACCTGCAAGTAGATTAATGAATGTTAGCATCTTTTTTTTCTCAGAAAAAAACTCAGAAACAGGAGATCTACTACGCAACAATCTATCAAATCTTCACAGTGAGATATTGCAAAATTCACCACAAACCTCAACAGATCAGTAAACCACTAGCTATAAATCAGAGAAACTCAGCAAGATCCAAACAAGATTCAGTTTTTATTGCTGAATCTTTTATGAAACTATAACTAGCTAGATCAAAACCTTCCTTTTTCACAAACTTTCAAGAGGAAAGGACTGTGAGTAAATAACAGATCTTTACAGTCATAAGAAGAGGAAGCTCAAATAAAATACAACAAAATTAAAAAGGTGAATGATTGAATCCCCCATGCTTGCAAACCATAACAGATATAGGATGGATTTTGTCCAGGTCTACCTAGTGATACCATACAAGTATTGAATTGATGATCACCTGGAATTTTCTTTGGCAGAGGAAGGATCTAAAATCTGGAGGATTAATGAAATCGGGGGTCTGAGAAAGGATACCTGGTGGGTGTTTTGATTTTATAGGCGGGGAGGAGCTTGCTTCGGTCCGAGGCTGCTGCTGTTAGCTTTGGTTGGGACCCTTTTCTCTCTCCCTCGCTTGCTCTCTTGCCTAATAGTTCTTTGGATCTGAATATTAAATTAATTTACAAAATGAATAGAAAAATATAAATTAATGCCATATTTAGGTAAATACATTAACGAATTTTGAGTCAGGCTATTGATAATTTGTTTTGGGAAAATTATTTATTACTCTTTGTATATTTTTCATATATTTTCTATAGTCCCTCTGATATTTAAATTTCTCAGATAGTAATTTTTTTCAGTTTATTTATTTTTCAGTTTCTGCAAATTATGTTATCAGTTTATTTTATTTAAAAATCTAATTTTGTCCCGATTTACAAAATGTACTTCTAGTTTAATTTTATTTAATATTGTGTATTTTTTATAACTAAATATATTTTCATTTAATATGTAACGTTTTGTTTAATATTTGTTTTTAATGTTTAATATTTTAGTTTTTTATTTATAATTTTATTTTTCCTTTTAAAAAGCTAAAGGACATTTCAATGAACGTCAAATACTTTTCCTGATAAAGGTACTGAAAAGTAAACTATCAGAAACTGTTAAAGGACTTTTAGAAAATATAACAAAATAAAAAGTTATTTTTTTGAATATGGGAAAGTGTGGGTAATGTTTTGAATAATTTCTTTTTTTTTTTTACAAGGAAACAATTTTTGGTTGTGCTCTTTGACCACTTGAATTTTATTTTATTTTATTTTATTTTATTTATTTATTTATTTTGTATTTTTATGAAAGTTACAATGAAAATGTTTTTAATTGACTGGTCCAACTGAAGTTTCAAAGGTGACAAACTTCTTTAGAACTTGTCCAGATTCAGGGTAAAAAAAGTTTATTCCACCTATCAAAACATTCGAGGACCAAAAAGAAAGGGACAAAAATATATTAAATACATATTTGATTTTATTTTTTTAATATAGTGGATGAATAATAACTTTGTCGAATAAACATAGAATGATAAACAAAACAAGCGAATAGTTTTGCTAGATAAAATAAAATCTAAACTTCTTAAGGGGCCGTTTGGTTCGTGTTAATGACATATTACCACGTAACGAGATTACCATGGTAATATGAGTAGGAATGTTATATGGGTGGGAATATTCATGGTAATTTAATATAACCTAGTGTTTTGGTTGGGAACTTTTTATTACTTTGATTTTCATAGTAATCAATTTGTTAAAAATATAAAAAGTTATAAGATTACCACGTGAATCCAATATGAACACCAAATTTGGTGGTAATAGGATTACTACTTTCTTGGTAATATTTATAAGTTGGTAATGTGAGTATACATATATGATTACCACTATATAATCGCCAAACGTGGTAATATTTTTCGGGATTACTGCACGTAACACATGGTAATTCTTCTACATTACCGCGAACCAAACGACCCAAATACCACCAAAATGAGGTAGAACCCTACACAAGAAGTTAAGGTAGCAATTAGTTAATAAAAATACTAGTATCACTAGTAGTCTACTGCATCAAAACTAAGGGAGTGCTAACTTTAAGTTTTAAAAATTATAAATATTAACAAAATTTATATTAAGACTTGCTTGATGACATCATTCAACAAAATAAAATTGTTTTCTAAAGTTGTGTTTTTGAGAATTTGAAATCCCCCTGAATAGTTGATGCTAAAAATAGCAATGAATAGTTGATGTTAGTTTTGCCTCAATTAAAATTGTGTGAACCAAGAAAGTTGTGCCTATTGTGATTGTGGAGACAGGCTATAACTATTTAAGAAATGAACATGTAATCAATTTTTTTAATAACAGAAACATGGGGAGAAAACTAGTATTGAAAATGCAATTGTTTTTTATCAAGCCACATATACCATCAAATTACCTAGATCAACAGTTCCCTGCCCTTGAGATGTGTTTCTATAGTCTATCTCAATGAAGACTAAGACCATGCCTCACCCAATGTATTAGGGTATCGTGATAGATCGAATAATGACCCAAATCCATAACACAATCCATAACATTATTGATAATTTGGGCACCCTTTATCTCTTTTCTCATGGTCACGGCTCACTAAGAATTAAATTTTTTATTTAGCATAACTGGTGACTTTTTTAACCTCCTCATAACTCTACAATCTCACTAATGAAACAATAAAACACTTTTTGGAGAATGTAGAATACCAAAGTTATTGACAAAATACAGATAATATTACTAATTATATTTAACTTGTGATAATGTTATCTTTTTGACTACTTCGTTTTCTCTACCTCTTGATCTGTCTTAACTCTTAGTTATTTTGCATAATTTAGAAAATTGTTCTAATTTAATTTTCAAGTAAGAGAAACCTTACCATCTCGATATGATTTCCTCCTTGGAAGTTCAACTTGTTTGTGGAGTCCTTAAGATTTATTTATTTATTTGTTTATTTATTAAAAAATGAGGTTAAGTCTGGATGAAACACTTGATTTTATCAACAAAGAGAGAGGACTAAAACGCCAAATCTTGGGTTAGTGTTTCGATAGAATTTTTCATGGTAATTTTCTCGATTGGGTTTAAAACCACATTTAATGGTAAACTAAAAAAAAAAAATAGATAAAAATAAATATGGAGAAAACATAAAAAAAAATTCGAATGTTAGAGAAGGTTTTTTAAAAAAACTAATTTTAAATTAATTTCTTTTTTTACTGTAAATACTAAATATAGATCAGCCCTAATATAATCATATGTAATGTTAGCCAAAATTACCAACAGTATCACGTACTTAAAACTTTTCAATTAATACAATACCTTCAACTCTCAAAACACAACCAATATATATATATATATATATAAGTTTTTACCAAATTATTTATAAGATATAATAAACAGTTGAGATTAAACCAAATGACGTTTGTTTTAAAGGAAACCATCCATTAAATAACATTATTGTATTTTAATATATGTATCTATATGTATGTATCTATGTATATATATCTATATATAAGTTTTTACCAAATTATTTATAAGATATAATAAATAGTTTAGATTAAACCAAATGATGTTTGTTTTAAGGAAACCACCCATTAAATAACATTATTGTATTTTAATATATGTACTATATGTGTATATATATATATATATAATTAAGTTTTTAACAAATTATTTATAAAATTTATTACATGGTTGAGAACTTGAGACTAATCCAAATGATTTGTTCTTTAAAAGAAAACACCCTTCAATAATATTAGTTAACCTTTGATGAGCTGCTGGGCCGTTCAGTATGAGTGAAATAATGAAACTTAATGAAACTGCAAACTTTGTGAAAAAAGATGCTTCACAAAACCTCTGTAAAAATTTGCAAAAAAAAAAAAGTTTATATAATCTGAAAAAGAGTGTATTGCTATAGATAAACAGCTTCGTATAAATTGACATATAAATAGTTAATGAAAGTATTGCTATATATAAACAACTTTGTAAAAATTGATACTACAGGTCACTGCTTTACTAGAATTCCTGTAAGTTAATACATTGGTGGTTAATGCTTTACAAAAATAGGCACTAGACGACAGTGCTTTACAAAATTTTTTGCAAGCCAATTCAGGAAAGACAGTATTGTATATACATAGGCACTGCATGACAATGCTTTACAAAAAATGATGCCACTAAAATTTCATCTTGAAGTTATACTTCACAAAACAAAAAATAAATAAATAAATAAAAGGAGCTGCAAGCATCTGCGTTACTCAAAGAGCTTTTTTGTAAACATCTAATGCACCAGAAGGGGTTCCAACTCCGGGGGCACCCAGACTTTTCTCTTTTTGTCAGCATTGCCTGGTCTTTTGCCATCCCTACATTTCACTTGAGACTTTCCCACAGGAACATTGCCTGGTACAGTGGATGATGATCTAGTAGGATTTTTAATAGCACTGAAAGCCTAAAATACAAGTAAATTCAGTAATTTTATTTTGCTAATCTAACATAACTGAAGACCTTTAACTACACAAGTGCATTCAGTAATGTGTTATGATTATCCAACATTATTGAACACCTTAAAGTAAATCCATAATTTCATTTTGGTTAGTCATTACCAATGAAGACCTCAAAGTACACAATTAAATTCAGAATTTTGTTATGCTTCTCAAGCAACAATGAAGACCTTAAAGTTACTCCCATATATTTACTAAAATCATATGAATAACTTCAGGCACTAACCTGGGTTGCAGGAACTTGGTTTACTTGTTCATCACTTGTTACAATCCCTCTTTGATTTCCCACTGATTTTGAAGTTGTCACATGTGTTATGGTTACCGGTATTGGTAAAAACTACAATAAAAAAGGGAATGATGCAGTCATCATCCTCAACAAAAGGGAATGATGCAATCAGCAAAAATTTATTAGTATCAATCCTCACCTGCTGAGTTGACATTCTTAAGTCATTTGACTGAGAGAAATTCATATCACTATTAGGAAATGATTCACTTTGTTCAGTAATGGTCTGTATATTTTGGTAGGAAAGAAGTCATAATAAGTTATTGACATGGACAACCTAAACAAAAATCAGAATGTGTGAAGTAAATACCTGTGGCACCTGATGATGTGATGGTTATTTGTTTGATGCAATCCCTTCAACATGTGGGTAGAGTGTTGGGCTTCCTTTGTTTCCCTAGTAGGCATGAGCATATAATTAAATTAAATTCACCATGAACTATTCCCAGACATATATAGCTAACACCAAAAACTAAATGTGCATACCTTCTGCACTCCATGGAATCTTTTGTTGTGCCCCACTGCACCACATATGCCACATCTCATCTTCACTCCTTTTTTGCTTACCTTTCCATTGTTGAACCCACTATTTTCACCCAGCTCTTTCTTCCTCATAATGGTTTTCCTGCCCTTCCTCTTGTTTATTACCTGTGGTGGGATGATTGGACGTTGGACACTCTTAGGCCATGAATCTCTATCATGGGTGGGACTCATGATGTGCCTATATGTTTTCATGAAAGTGCTTACCAAATAACATGAGTCAAGGTAATTTTTTGGGCTTTTCCTTATTATAGTAGATGGATGACACTGAATGGCTACAAGGGATACCACTAAGCAGCCATTTCCTACAAGAGGATGTGCATTCAGACTTATTCACAACAAATTGCCCATCTTGGCCTACCACATGGTATTTATCTCCACCTGACCATGTAGTGCTATAGAACCAACTTAATTCTTTGGATTTCTCAAGTTTCTTTACAATTCTAGGGTAGTGTAGGGTTGTCACTTTTTGTATTGCATCTCTCATTTTCTGAATCCTCTTCATCAATTGTGTCCTCATTGTCCCATTCATTATTATAATTCCCTTGGTCCTAGCTTTTAAGATGTAACTATTAAAAACTTCACACAAGGTGTTCAACAGAATATTACATTTGAACATACTCTGGAAATGTGATCTACTCCAATGCTTTGCTTCAATTTTTTTCATGTACTCAAATGCTCTGAAATTCATCCCCTTTATACCTCCAATGCTCTGTCAAATGCAGAGGTCTAAGTTGCCCTAGAACATGACCATAGCTGGTCCTTAAGTGCTTTTCCCCTAAATGTCTTCTTAAAATTGGTGTGGATTTGCCTAACACAATATCTATGCTCACTGTAAGGAAATAATTCAGCTATTGTAGCCATCAACCCCTATTGTTTGGCCAAGATAAGTGATGTAAGGTCACATCATCACCCACAGATAGAACAACAAGATGGAGAGTTTTTTGAGATAGGAAAAAATAAAAATAAAAAACCATAAGATGCAAACACACATATATAACAAGTTAAATATGCACTAAAAACGATGTAGTTGTAGTGAAAAAAAATCAGAAGATTCAAGCACACTTAACAAGTTAAATATGCACATAAGGACAAAGCATCCATAACAAAAAAAAAATCAAAAGCTGGAGAGTTTTTGAGATACATTTAAATAAAAATAAAAAATCAGGAGATGCAAACACACATATATAACAAATTAAATATGCACTAAAAGCCAGGACACTGATAAGGATTTAGCACATATAAAAAACCATGTAGTTGTAGTGACAAAAAATCAGAAGATTTAAGCACACATAACAAGTTCAATATGCACATAAGGACAAAGCATCCATAACAACAATCGAAGATGGAGAGTTTTTGAGATACATTTAAATAAAAATAAAAATCAAAAGATGCAAACACACATATGTAACAAGTTAAATATCAGAATATGCAAACACACATATAGATAAGACAAAGCATCCATTAAAAAAAATCATATAGTTTTATAGAGAAAGACCCACACATACATAACCAGTTCATATGCACTGTTAAAAGCCAGAACACATACATGTGGAAAATAAAAACCAGGACAAAGCATCCAATTTTTCCAAAAATATATATATATATATATGGAATGTAAGACATCATATAGTCCATAACAAAAATCAGGGAAAAACAAAATGGACAATGTATTAAAAACTGGAAGTTGGAGCATAATGGATTTGTTTACCTTCTGCCTATCAGTCATGAAGGCCCATTGGTGGCTATCATTGATCATGAGGTCTTGAGCAAGTATTTGTAGAAACCATGCCCAATTTTCCTTGTTCTCCTTATTGACAACAACCCATGCAATGGGGTAGATGCAGTCATTTGCATCTATCCCAACTGCACACAATAGCTGCCCTCCATACAATCCTTTTAGGAATCATCCATCCAATGACACCAATTTCCTGCAACCTGCTAAGAAACCTGCTCTCAATGGAGCTAGGCAAACATACATACTTTCGAAGACCTCTTCATTGCAGTTAATTATTATTGTTAAGCCTGGGTGTGTCCGCACTAATTCCATCCTGTAGTCATACAACCTGGCCATTTGTGATTCCTCATCACCATCTATGATCCTTTACATCATATTAGAAAACATGGGAGAAGTTTAGATTTAGATCCCACAAGTTGTGTGGAGAAATATTAAAAAAAATTGCTATAAATGAGATTTAGATCACCTTTGAGCAATACACTTGGCTCGGTAAGCTTTCAATCGACTGATGTCTACTTCCTGATTAGTTTTCATAGCTTGCATAATGCCAGCAACTTTCCAACTGGGGTCTGCCCTAAATTGTTTAAGGTAATTCTTTGCTATCCACTCTGCACTAACATGTCTATTATTATGATCTTTAGCGCATTCATGCTCTAGTACTCCAGACTTTATTTGCACTGTGCTTTGGTTTGTCACCATTGGTGAGGCCCATAAGTAAAAAAGACACCCTTTCTTGCAAAAAGCCTTGCATTTCTTCTTGGTGTTAGGCCTAAAGTTCATCACATACCTATTTTTAATTCCATACGTTTTTACAGCCTCTTTAAATTGTTTGAAATTTCTAAATTTCATTCCAAATTTGAAGTGTGGGTTCTTCATGTCAACTTCATCATTAAATTCAGAATACCTAGGTCTAGGTAGGAGCTGTGCCTCTTCATCTGTGGAAGAACAGGATTGTAACTCCTCTGAACCAAAATAATCAGATTCTGCATCATCATCATTTCCATCATGTGCAGTTTTACCATCTAAATAACCATCTGCAGTAGATTTACCAGGATTGCCTTTGACTTCATCTTCTGATTCCACCCTAAAACTATAGTCTGAATCATGGAAATCACCATCCTCATCAACCTTTTTCCCCCTATTAGTACCCATGACTACAATTTCCTCCAAGTTTGCATCATCTACAGCCTCCTCTTCTTCCACTACTACATATTTTAATAGTGCAGGCCCAATACTTTCACCTAATCCCACACCTTCATCATTGCAAACATCAACACCAATACCATGATCTGATGGCCTACCACAACTGGGAAGATTAATGCAAACATACACCTCTTTACTACACCCAACAGACATTGACATTGTTAGGGCATCTAAATCAGTTTTGATCTCCTTATATACCCTTTCTCACCACTTCTTGTATCTAACCACCAAAAGGTAGACCCTTCAATATCTAAACAAAATTCCTTGGCCATACTTATTAGCTCTAGTTTGGAAATTTTGTCAGAACAACAATCATCTATCTATCCAGCAATGCCCTCTATTTCATCCAACTTGTAATGCAACCTTATAGTGAAAAGCTCAACATCTGACACTATTAACAAATGTGCGAAAGTCAAATGTTTGTACAACCTATACTAGTGATGCAGAGACCTATACTTGTATAATTAAAACCACATACAAATTAACTTGGTCATCCATAAATGGGCAAGATCTATACATGTATAATTAAAATCACATGTTTGTACAACCTATACTAGTGATGCAGACGAGCTATACATGTATGATTAAAATCACATGTTTGTACGACCTATACTAGTGATGCAGAGATCTATACATGTATAATTAAAATCACATACAAATTAACTTAGTCGTCAATAAATGGACAAGATCTATACATGTATAATTAAAATCACATACTAGTGCCTGCCTCATAGAGAAAACAAAGCAATGGGCAAGAGCATCCATACAAATTAACTTGGCCATTACAAATCAAGTTCAAAAAAATCAAGTTCAATCAATATAAATAAATAAAATCATTCAATCATCTTGGATTTAAACCTTTCAATTTGAGGTCTCTAAATAGCCTTTTTAACTAGTTCTTTCTTCCACATTCAGGTTGTTAATTGATAATCGAAACCATAAGGAGATCACATAGTAAGAGGCTGTTTAATACAACTACAATTGCATCCAAACAGATGTCTAAAAGTCTATCAGTGATACAATTTACTTCAATCAATTAAAAACTGATATCAATAATTAAAAACACATGGCCAACCCAATTCCAAAGTCCTACAAGAGAAGGAACACTCCATACATGATTGATTAAGAGAGGTTGAAGCTTTGTAATCAGAATCTTATTTTGCACATATTTTAACTCTAGATCTAAGTATTCAAGGGGTTTTGTTGTACTGAACTTTGGTTCATGTTCTCCAGAGTCAAGTGTAATGTTCTTCGTACTAAAGAGAAGAAGTTACTAAACCAGGCCAAGCCTCTATCTCAATAGCAAGTCGAACCATGACTCTTATTTGAACTATAAACCTTGGTTCAAAATATCAAGCAAGGTACATATGTACTCCAACAGGTTTTGTTAAAGCAAATATTCAAACCAAACAAACAAGTTGCTACTAAACTTTGGTTATCCAATTAACATTGATGGCAGGATATAAAAATTACACAAAAATAAAACCATCCAAATCAGTTCGGTTAATGAGTACACAAGAAAATTACATATCAAGCAAGTTAACTAGTTAACTGTAGTTATCTAGGATAACATTGCAAATCAATCATCCACTAATTTAATAAGAATGATAGGAGCTATCAGTTGAACGTGAACTCACAAATTAAATGGGGGACCAAATTAAATGGGAGACACTACACATCAGTAAAAAAATAGAAGCAAAATATTTTAAGAAAGATACAAGTGCATTCAAACTAGTGAAATATCTACTAATTTAATAAGAATGATAAGAGAAATCAATGTCACATTAACTTAAAAATTAAATGGGGACCCATATGGGTCCCAGGCAAACACTACTCATGTGAAAAAAAAAGTTCAAGCCCTACAAACACTACTCATAATAAAGCTGCTACAATTACATCCAAATAAGTTATAACTAATTACTAAAACTATAATATCTACCAAATTTACAACCTCATCCATATAACAGACGAGTAAAGACTAAAACCCTGCAAACCCTACAAAACCCTACAAACCCTACAAACCCTATCTTCGAGTTCATCTTCCATTTCAAACTTCACACAGCTAAACAATTTAGAATGACTTGGATTTCAAAGAAGGGCACATACGGTAAGCTGGGGCTTCTTCTCCTTCGGACCGTACCTCCCAGTTAACAGCCATCTTCACTAGCGAGCTTTCTTTCGTTCAACCGGTGACCACTTGCTGGCAACCACAAGCTTCTCTTCCTCACTTACGACCAAGGCCAACACCGTCACCTCTTCTTCATCCCTATTCTTGTTTTTGAAACCAAACAATGAGGACAGTCTCCTTCTTTCATTTTCAAGGCGAAAGGGGCTTTGTTAACTCGTGGCAAGCATTGTTTGACACGTGACTCACTCCATGGCTGACGTGGAATTACAGTATTCTGACGTGGCAGACACACTTGGATTTCAAAGGCTGAGTGTGTAAAAACAGGCCTCCATGTCAGCACATATGGGCCGGAATTGTTTGGGTGGCCTGCCGGTGAAAGAGAATCATAGCTGGGTAACCGTTTTGATCTAAATCAAAGTTGGGATACCGAAATTATACAAAGTCAAAGTTTGGTTACCTCCCAAAAAATTTACTCTTTTTTAGTGTATTAAAAAGTATAAAAACTATATTTAAAAAATTCTAAAAATACTTTATGAAGACGAAGTTACTTATTAATTGGACTAAGTTAGGATACCATTAGAGTTTATTATTTGATAACTATAACTAAGGGTAATATTGAGAATAAATATAAATTTACATAGCAAATGCATTCATACCAAATGGGGAATTAAGTTTGCATGCAATTCAATTACAATTTTAATTGTATACACCAAATATTATAATGTTATTTTCCCTGCAAACTACCAAACGGGGACTCGACTTCTTAGTTAACCATTGATGATGCTCTTCAATCAACCATGGGTAGGACTTTTTGTTCTACTTATGTAGATGGAGTGTGTCACGAAAGAAGAAGAAGATATGGTTTGTGTTTAGCAAGATGGATGGATTCCACCTCACACAAATACTAGCTTAACCGGATGAAGAAGCGAAACAGGAATCAGAAGAGTAAGGTCAACTAGAATTATAAGTAAGAAGAAACCGCTAGTGGCACAAGTAACAATATAGTACTTAGCTGCGGTACCCATAAGTAAATTTTTATAATTTATTTTTATATATATATATATATATATATATATATTAATTTATAGTTTAGTTTACAAAAATTCAGGGATAAAATAATAAATTTTTACAAAATCTCTGTTAATAATATAATTTTATATATTATATAAATTGATTTATAATAACCAAAAACTAAAACATAGATTTTTTTTTAAAAAATTTATACTGCATAAAGTATTTTATAAAATATCAATATATCAAATAATAATTTTTATAAATTATTTTTTAAAAAATTATTATGTTTTAGATGATAGGTATTAATTTATAAAACAAATTGAGATTTTTAAAACTAAAAAAAACCCCATAAATAAATAGAGTCAGTGAGAGAGATACTTTTGAAAAAATAAAAATAAAAAACCTAAAGAGAGCGAGAGAGAAAGAGAGCCTCTCAGCTAAATACATTTGTGATATTTCAATAAACCTTTTTATTTATCCTTTTTATGAGGTCGGTCATCCACAATATATCTCCTAAGCATCTTTCGCCTTAGGCTCGTTTCCGGGGCAAGCTTTCAGAAAACTATTTATTTACGATTATTGTTTATTCAGAAAACTTTTTATTTAGATTAAACGCATGTACCTCTCACTTTCCTTTTGTTTTCTTCCCAAAATAAAATAAAACTATTTATTTATTATTATTAACAAAGAAGCATCTTAGAAAGGTGGCATTATCGCCATATGGTACCCATCAAGTTTTTTTTCCTTTTAAAATTGTGTTACACTAATTTAAAAGCTAATCTCCATTTACTTTAATTAAATTTTTATCAAATCTAATTAATTATCCCACATTAGTCTACATCTTAGTTAATCAATTTTTTAAAAGATGGACTAGCCTAATAATTTATTCCCTCCGTTCCTTTTTATATATTATGGTTAACTGAATCTCACATACCAAGTAACTTAGTTATTTTATAAAATTTTATAAAAATTAATTATATTTTTAAAATTACTCCTAATTATATCTTTACATTTCTCTCTCATATTTAATTTCAAAAAAAAAATTAAATAGAATGTTAGTGATAATTTTTTTAAAAACTTTTTTTAAAAAAATTGATAGATAAAAAAACATGAAATTGTGATAGATAAAAAAAAACCGAGAGAGTAAATAATTAAAACATACGATTGAAATAAAAATATGTTAGATTTATAACCAGAGAAATATATTTTGGAGTTAAGGAGGGTCAGTCATGGCTGATTTCATGTGTCTTTTCAGTGCCATATTCATTGTCACGTCTGGTAGGCAGTCCAAAGACTCCAAACAAATTTAAGATAAATAAATGAAAAGATAAGTGCATAGCATGTGATAAGTGTCTGTTGGTAGATAGATTGATTGAACTTGGGAAAGATATCTATAGATGCACTTGTGTGGCTGTATCTGGTACCAAATTTCTAAGCTAGGTTCAAACATACCAAGAAATTTACCTATAATTGACTTATGGGGGCAAATTAGCTTGCCTATGGTTTATTATTATCAATTTTTCTTTTGTTGGGTTTTACTTTTTTTTTTTCCCACCTTTGTTTTATTAGAGGTTATTTGGCATTATTGTTAAATTTTTTTTTGTTGCCAATTACAAATTTTGGAAATAAAATAAGAAAAACATGTTTGACAAGCTATTTTTGTTTCCAAAAATTTTGAAAACAATGTCCATGTTTTCAAAAAAAGTGGAAACACAATTTTTATGTTTTCAACTATTTTGAAAACGTTTCCAAAATATTAAACTAACTCATTAAACACATTAATTACTATCTTTTCTTTATAGCCATTAATGGCTCAGACAAATGTGCCATTTGATCTTTCAAGAGGTGCACCCTTAGTTTTTTCTTTATAATTTTTTTCTTTGATTTTTTCTATTCTCAAAATTTATTTTCTCCTATCACTTTTTTGATATTTATTTGTAATTTTTTTTAAGATAGTTAGGAAATTTGAGATAAAGATGGTTAGATATTTGAGATTTTTCTAGTGAAATCTCCTTCATTTTTTTCTTTTTAAATCTTTTTTAATTATCACAAAAGATTTATATACCATGTGTTCCTTTTTTATGTCATTAATACAATTTTATAAAAATTTGACATCTCATTATTTTTATATTTTTTTATAAAAAAATGTATAAAAAAACTTTGTTTACTAAGACAAGTTAATTTGTGCACTAATACCAAAAAATTATAATAATTATAAAAATATAAATTAAGAAAATAATACAAAATTTTACGATACTTTTTTTCACGTTTTTTGTTTCCCCAAACATACAACTTTTGTATCTAAACATATTTTTGTTTTTAAAAAACTACAACAAAACAAAACAAACAAAAACCAAACATAAAAGAAATAAAAACACAAACAATGCCAAACGACACCTTAAAATCTCATTTTTTAAATTTGCCATATATCCTATATCTGTGCACTTAGTAATAATAAAAATAAAAATTAAAAAAAAAGTTGATTCCACCTTATCATGGGAAGCATTTTATTTTTTACTAATTGGCGACAAAGCCACCCCCTGCAGCGAAAAAAACCCAAAATTTTAATGAATTATCAAAAGAGCATGCAAGTGTGGAGTTACACCAGCTACAATGCCTTACGGATCTGTTAGAAAAATCCTTCTACCCTCCAACCCTATAAGTGTAAAACCACTGTTTCTCCTATAGGGGAACCACACACGAGCCATGAATAGTACTGATTAACAATGTTAAACTCGAGTGTACATTATATGAACAGTACTACAAGAGAAAGATTCAAACCCTTACCTTGCCCATTAGCACTTTTTTGTCATACCATTGGGCTATCCAATGGTTGACCATGAGAAGCATATTGAGATTGATAATTATTTTTCTCAAAAAATAAATATTGCCATTTTTCTTCCTAAATAAAGTATTTCGTAAAAATGTACCACTTGAAATTATGAAGTACTAATTGATATCTTATGCATGCCAAGAAACAATATGTTTATATACTCTAGTTATTTACTTAATAACTAGCCCAAGCATCGATTCGGATGAGCCCAAGGGTCAGGGGTTGATGGGTTCGACCGGGTTGAATCGGGATTGAACCAAAGTCAAAAATAAAATATTAAAAAGTATATTATAATTATTAATAAAATTTTAAAATAATATAATCGATATTTTAATAATAAAAACCACAATTAATTAAATATAATATTTAAAACTTTAATTATATATATTTTCTTTGTTTTTTTAATATTTAAAAAACAATTAAATTTAATATTTAAATTTTTAATTTTATATACTGATTTTTACAAAACATAAAATATTAAAAAAAAAACCTAATAATTCTACCTCGGCCCTAGGTTCCTCTCGGGAGATAAAAAGAAAATGTCACATGCATACAACACACATACAATCGCACTCACTCACTCTCTCTCTCTCTCTCTCCACTCTCTTTCTACTCCCTTGCTTCCTCCGGCAGGCCACTCTTTCTTCTTCCTTACTTCATCCGGCCGCCCACTCACTCCACCGGCATTGTCCTTTTATTTATTTTTTTCTCTCACCACAGGCTTCTCCCCCACTTCCTCTCGTCATCAAAAAAATTTTTTTTTTTGAAAAATTTCAACTCGTTAATCCGGCCGGGTCATCGGTTTTCAAGTAAACCGGCCGAGTTGCTTCAAGGGTGAGTTAATGCATGTAAATGCTTAGTGTATTTATATATATATATATATATGTTGGAATGATAGAGTAAGATAATAGTCCTACATCAGATAAAAACTAATCACTACAAGAATTAAGATTTTTAGTGACAACTTTTTTGTGTCACTCGGTTATTTTGCCACAAATATTTGGTTTTTATGTCAAAAAAGGTAACAAACACTATTGTTTAACTTAATTGTGGTAACTTATGTTTTTGTCACTATTTTAGTGATAATTGTAACAATTTAGTATATGTCAAAATTAAATTGTCACTATTAATAAATTAATAGTGGCAAAATTTCTTTTGTATCCAATGTTCGTTGCTAAGGCCATCTCCAACCATTCTTCATATATGGAGTTTTAATCCAAATTTGGCGCAGGATTAGCTCCAATCTGGCGCCAAACCCTGCGAAAATTTTCCTTTTTTTTCCAGTTTTAATTTTCAGTTTATTTTTTATTATTTATTCAGATTTATTATTTATCATTTTTTTTTTATCTTTTTCGGTTTTTCAGTTGTAATTATTAGTTTATTTTTAATATTTTAGTTTATTATTTATCTTTTTTTATCTTTTTTCATTTTTTAGTTTTAATTTTCAGTTTATTTTTTTATTTTTTCAGTTTGTTATTTATCTTTTTTTTATCTTTTTGGTTTTTTAGTTTTAATTTTCAGTTTATTTTTTTATCTTTTTTTATTCTTTTCTTGTTTTTCAATTTTAATTTTTAATTTATTCTTTTTCATTTTATTCTTTTTTTGTTTTTCTTTTTTATAAAATTTATATTTATAATTTAATATTTTAATTAAATTAAATAACTTATTATTTAAGTTTGTATTTTCAATTAATAAAAAATAAAAAATTAATGAAAATAATACACGAAATATAACTTCATTAAAATTAACGAAAATTACACGAACAATATAATAAAAACATAAAAAATAGTCATAATGACACGTCCGGATATGCGTGTAAACCGCAAGTGCATGGGTGTGAAAATAATAAAATACCCGGTGAGTCGGGTAGTCGAATCCACAGGGAACAGGGCTACCAGTACTAACTTCTCCTCTGCTCTCTAGCCTACTGATAATGGGAAAAGTGTGGTGATCTAATGTGCGAAGAAATGAATACTGGAGACGAATATACAAGGGTAAAATAAAGGAAGATCTCAATCAGTAAAATTGGGGTATTCGGGCAATGATCCCCCTAGGTTTCAGGTATTAGGTACTAGATATGCAAAATGTTTCTATGATAAGTAAGTTAAGTCACGGAAATCCAAATATAATTGGATCTATCTCAAGATCATCGATACTAGCCCCCTACGAGGTCCCGGTGGAGAAATCATTCAATCTCAAAACTTCACACCACATATGACCGCAAAGCACTATAGGGATTCTGAAAGGTGTAATCGATTCCTAAAGATTGATCCAACCCTAATTCCCGGCGAAGGATCCTAACCTCCTATAATGTCTCGAGGAGAAATCGAGCAATCTCACGCCTCCCACCAAATATGGTTGCATAGAGTCTAGGGAATGGAGATAAAATACACCAATCGGAGGGGAAAGGGGTTTCTTCACTATCTCATGACTCACCCTCTCAACCCTCTTCAATCTTGAGGCTCTAACCCTAATGGAGATCTCTCTCCCACCAAGGCAACAAATCATGCAAACCAAATAACCACAAGATCAATAAGGCAAGCAAGCATTAAACAATCAAGAATGAAACTTAATCAAACTGGGATTAAATAGAAACACAAAGCAAATCCACACAAGATGAGAATCTTAGGGTTCACAAGCCTAAATACCCTCTAGGGTTTTAGTTCTCCATGGAGCAACATACAAAACACACCATCAATGAATGAAAGTACATTAAAACCATAGAAATAAACCCCCTTATATATGAACTAATGGCCTTGATGGAGAGCTTTGACGTCTTGAAGGACCCTCTCCGAAGCTAGGTTCACTGGTGGCTTCCTTGATGCTATGACGGAGGAGGAATCGATCAAAGTTGGTGACAAAGTGCCTCCCAAGCCGCAAAGACCTTCTCTCCAAACCCTAGCCGTCTCGCCCGTCAAGAGCCGCACAAAAGATGAGAAAGAATAGGGCAAAATGGTTATTTATAGGCCTTAGACCGCGTCTGTCACATGCCCCCATGCGCCCATGTGGATTTTCCACGCTCCCGCGTGGGCTGCAGGAATTTCCACACGGGTGCGTGAACAATAATTTTGCTACATTACTTAGCTATTGTAAAATCCTACAGTACTTAGCTACAATACTTTCCATAATCGCTGTCCAAACACCCTTCTCTTAAGGCCACATGGCCGGGCACATGTCCATGTGGTAGACTATAAGACTTTTTTTCATCGACGTATCTTTGAGAAGTCTTGCAATCTTCACAAAAACAAGGAACATGAAGATGTGGCTGCCTTTGTGCCTTTCCAACTAGTGAATTGACTTGAATCTTCTTGGAAGTTGGCACACATCTCCACGATCATGAACTCCTCTCGTGTCTTGGTCCTTGAATTGAACAATAACTCCAAACATTGTGTCTTTATAGCCTATCTTTGCTTCCTTTTTACTCTTCAAGGCATTCACAACCTATATGCATAAAAAAACACCAAATACACAATATGAGATATAAACCATGGTAAAAATGATACTCAATGGATGTAAAACATATATAGAAATATGTCTACTCAAGCACTTATCACATAACATAGATTATCATCGATAACAATAAGAAAAAAAACCATAACACTCAAAATACAACTAATGAAAGCTGAAGTAGATGGGTCTAATAATCTGGCATGTTATCGCCACTTCCACCAATATTAGCAAAGATAACATTAAACATGTTAGATCCAGAAGGGGGTGGTTGTGGAAAATGTCCTATTTTTTATAAAATTTCTTGTTGTTGTACTTGTATACAAACACGAATATTTGGATCAGCTATAAAATTCAAGTCTCGCATCAAAATTTTGTCCTCATATCTCATTTGTTGAAAAGCAAGATTTTTGTTCTGCATTTCTAAATTAGTCTTCTCTAACATCTCCATAATCTTGGAGTTATCATCTTTTAAATGACGAATAGAAGATGCTACTTCGTCATTTATTTTTTTCTTCAATTTGGCTTTCTTCTGTCTGATTGGGGTTAAGAAGGTGAGCCACCAACACTATCATCTAAGTTAAGAGAAAATTGAGAAAGTCTAGGAGATTCTGGTGCTTACGATTCTGGAGTGGGATTTTCAGATTTTGATGATACATAGTCAAATCCATGCTTTCGATTAATTTGTCTAGATGTAATACCATTATCTTTAAAATTCTCAAAGTTCCTCACAATGTGCCACACATGATCAAACCTGAACCCTTTTTTATGGTTAGAATCGTTCAAAAGCATTCTCTTTGCTCGATTCATCTATAAAGGATGTTATGAATTATATATTTGTAAAAATATAAATTTATGAAGAATAAAATATATAAAATACTTACAATATATTCGTCTGACGCACCACTCAGATTTAAATTTTCCACTTGTCGAATACATCCGTTTAATTTTTTCATTGCCTTTTCTATTGTCTACATCCTGCACTATAAAGACCGAGTAGAACGTTCCACCCAAGATTTATCTCTTGTCAAATTGTATTTCTCCTCCACTCGAGACCATAATTGCTCTAAAGATTGGTTCATACCAATAATGGGGTCTTGAGTCATTTCCATGTAAGTTTCACAGAGATGGGCATCTTCATAAGGAGAGTACCTCGCACTATGAGATTGTTTAGACATGTTTTCTTGGATTACAATCAAAGCAAGATTTTTTGATAATATTGGTTAAAATGAGAAACAACATGAATCATCTTACCAAACCTTATCGTGTCACACTTCCCAATGCTAGAAGATAAGAGATTAAATAACGTGCCACCTTATCTTCTTAGCAACCGTCGGATGGATTTCATCTGCATCGACACCGTTGGATTTGATATCATCTTACCAAACCCTATCGTGTCACACTTCCCAATGCCAGAAGATAAGAGATTGAATAACGTGCCACCTTATCTTCTTAGCAACCGTCGGATGGATTTCATTTGCATCGACACCGTTGGATTTGATATCATCTTACTAAACCCTATCTTGTCACACTTCCTAATGCCAGAAGATAAGAGATTGAATAATGTCCCCAATTCTTATAAATTGACCTTTTTATTATTCTTTCCATTCATAGAGCCATAAACGTATACTCAAAATGAATTATAACATTGGAGAAACTTCGAATACTGAAAATAACATATTGTCATCATCATCTTCAGATGATGATGACAATATGTTATGGATGTATGATCTATTTTTAGTGGAAGAAGATGCAATGCATCGTGTTATTCAAAATAATAACATGATATTAGAGTTAACCCTTAGTCATCTGAACAATCTTCGCTCCCATGGTGGCTCTATTCCAGGGCATGTTGTTATTAATTGTAACCGTGAAGAAGCAGATCGCAATTTGTGGAATGATTACTTTTCGGAGAATCCACAATACAATGCTGAAATGTTTCGCTGAAGATATCAGATGTCACGAAATTTGTTTCTTCGCATTGTTGAGAAGGTTAAGGACCATGATAATTACTTCCAACAACGCTGTGATGGTGTAGGTCGAGTTGGGTTATCTAGTTTACAAAAAATTACTGCTGCTTTTCGAATGCTGCCATATGGTTTACCTGCTGATGCTATAAATGAATATATCAAAATCGGTGAATCAACTGTAATTAAAAGCTTCAAAAGATTTTGTCGAGCTATCGTAGAGATTTTCGGTGAACAATATCTTAGATCACCTAATGCTACTGATATCACAAGACTCTTACACATTGGAGAACAACGTGACTTTCCAGGAATATGAGGAAGTATGGATTGCATGCATTGGAAGTGGAAAAATTGTTCCACAACATGGGCTGGACAATATAGAGAAAGGTATGGATGACCAACCATTGTTCTTGAAGCAGTAGCTGACTATGATCTTTAGATATGGCATGCTTATTTTGGCATGCCAGGTACCAACAATGACATTAATGTTTTGGAGTCTTTGAATTTGTTCTCCAACCTAGCACAAGGTATTACTCCTCCTGCTCATTACGTTATTCAATCAAATGAGTACCATATGAGATATTATTTAGCTGATAATATATATCCAAAATGATCTACTATTGTATAAACTATTCATCAACCACGAACTCCGAAGAAAAAAATTTTTGGAATGAGACAAGAAGCATGCAGAAAAGATGTTGAGAGGGCATTTGGTGTTCTACAATCTCTTTTTGCAATTGTGGCAGGACCAACACTGTTTTGGAGGAAAAATATCTTACACGACATAATGATTGCATGTATTATTATGCACAACATGATAGTTGAGGATGAACGAGATCTCAATGCACCAATCGTGGATGTAAGTAAAGTGCCGACCCGAATAGTTGAATCGGTAAAAGACGAAGATGCTTGATTTGAACAATTTCTTGGTCGTTACAGGCAAATTAAGGACAAAGACGCTCATATTGCACTTCGTAATCCATTGATTGAACATTTGTGGTTGCGTTATGCAAATAACGAAGATAATTAAAAGCTTGTGTGCTACTTTAGTTTTTAATAATGTGTTGTTTTCACTGATGGTACTTGTTTGTATGTTATGTTTTTATTAATTAATTAATTAATTAATGTAATGTTTGTATTTATATTTGTAATTTATCAATCATATTTTATATTTAATAAATATTTTATAAAAAATATAAAAATAAAATTTATATTTTAAATAATATAATATTTAAATTCAATGGTTAAAAGTGAAAAATCAAAGATGATTAAATTTATTACAAGTATGAATATATAAGTGTGAAGTGAGAAGAATATTCTTAGAATATTCTATTTTTGAGTTAAAAATAGAGAAGGTGGTTGGAGGAACTTTTACTGTAGAAGCTGTATTTTTGTGTGTTGAAGCGCCAAATATAGAGTTTTGGGTTGGAGATGGCCTAAAAGTATACAAGATTTTATGTCAAAAATTTCTTGATGAGAATGATATGTAATTGTGAAATGAAATATTATCGTCACTATAATTTTTTATTTATTGTGACGAAAGTGTTTTTCGTCACTTAACATATATTTTTTATTACAACAATTTTATCACAAAAAATTCAACCATTTAGTGCCCACTAAATATTGCCCCAAAAAATTAAATTTCTAAACCATGTTATTGGGTTTTTTTCTGCTAAAAAAGTTAATTGACATAATAGTTTGGATTAGTTGTGACATCTAATTATTTTGTCACTATTGAATTTCAATTGTGACAATTTAGTATCTATCACAATTGTACATCCTTACTTTTTGTGTCAATAATTTTGGATACAAAAAAAAAAAATTCAAATACGTAGTATATATAGTCGTAAAATTATATTGTTAATAAAATATTAAAAAAATCTATTTTATCCTACCCAATGTCAAAGGTTATGTATAGATTTTTTAAGCAATTATATCTAAAATTTAAAAGGTTTTTAAAATTAAAATTTAACATGATTTTATCGATCAAACAAAATTATTATTTATAAATATTTCAAAATAACCTATTGGATACTAAAAAATTTTGTTGTATTAAGCTAAAATATTAACCTATTAAAACATTTAAAAGTAACTATACCAAAATACTAAATCATCATCATCGCATTAGTCTAGCCCCGTATCTACAATGCGAAGAAGAATATTCCATATATATATATATATATATTCATCAATAATTTACCAAATAAACAACTATTTTTCACATAAAAATACCAAAAGTAACCAAAAAAATAAAAAAAAATAGAAAACAGTTAAAATATAGCCATAGCTTTTTCCGATCTAGTTTTAATATACTAAATAAATTATGTTTGTACTACAAGAATTACGACATTATGATTTTTTTCTGTAACTATCAATCATTTTGTCACAAATATGAAGTTTTTTGTGATAAAAAAAAAATTAATTAACACTATTGTTTTCAGTTAATTGTGATGACTTTTTTTGTCACTAAAACTATCATAATTGTGATGATTTAGGATCTCTCACAATTACGTTGTCACTATTACTATACCTATAGTGTCGTAAATAATATTTTCATTTGTTTTGATGAAAATATTCTTCGCCGCTGGTCATTTTATGTTTTTTGTGATCACATTTTTTGTCACAAAAAATTCAACTATTAATATCTATTAAATATTATCACAAAAAACCCTAAAGTATGTTTAACATATTTTAGGATCAAATTTGATATGTGTGTCTATATATATATATATATATAAGCGTTTAAAAAAAACTATTCAAATTTTTAAAAATATTTGTAAAAATATGAGATAAAAATCGATGTAAGAAAATATTCTCCAAATTCATTTTTTGCAAGTTGTTATTGTTTACCCAATCCTCAAAATTGATATTTTAAGGGATAGAAATCAAGCTTTTAATTTAGATGATACATAGGATTTATAGTATTAGAGAAAGATTTTAAAAATTAAAATTAAATAGAGATTTACCAAATCTCACAAAACAAAATCTAGATAATATAATTTTTTTAAAAAATTTAAAATTTAAAAAGATATATATCCTCAATGAACTTAACATATAAAAGGAGTGAAGGCTCGAGTAATTATGTGCCTATGGAGATTGATGGCAACGGTTCTATTTCATTTGATTAGAGGTATTAAAGTGACTCAATTAGCTCTTGATGTAAAGTATATGTTATTGATGGCCACAAGATTTGCTTATTTTTCTTTTCTTAAATTCTTTTGCCTAGTTTTTGCAATGGATAAGAGATAATTATTTTTTTTTTTGCTTTATCTTTTTTTAATCTTCGAAGCTAGGTTTATTAGAAATTTTTTAAATGATGATTGGTTATTAGTGTTTTCTTTTTCGATACTTTGAATGTTAAGTTCAGGTTCATCATAGTAATATATTATTTAGATTTTGATTATGTGAAGGGAAAATTACTTTTTGACCCTCATGATATTCAAAAATCCCTAAAAACCCCCCTCCAATTTTTGCACACCCTGGACATCCCTTCTATTATAGTTTAAATTCACTTTTACCCCCTATCGGTCACTTGAAGTGGGTCGATGTTATAAAATTCTATTTTTGCCCTTGCAAATGGTGGGAAAATACCGCTTAATCACATTATGTCTAACTTTTATGCATACAATTGTGCATTTTTTTTTGCCTTCCTGCTTGCTTTTTGTCAAACAAAGTTTAGAAGACTCATTATATCTTCTTCTTCTTCGCCTTATTTGGTTTGTTCGATTTGAGTTCTACCGGTTTTCCAATAAGGTGAGAATTTTTTCATTGCTCTCAGTTTGATCATTTTACGGGAAGGAAGTAATAACTTAAAAAATGCAGGGCTGTTATGGAGAGTTTTTGTGCTATTGCTAGATACAACGGGGAAGGACGAGTGCTAATGTTCACGATGCTGACTTCTTGGGAATCAGTGTTAGTTGAGATATGAGAGCGATGGGGTCTTAATATTTCCCATGTTAGGGTGAAGTTTATCACACCTGATGGACATAAAACGGTTTGTCCAATACAAAACGATGTTGATTTCCAGCGCATGTGTTACGTGTACTCCATCTTCAAATGCATTGTAGTCGATCTTATTGTTGAGACAAATGATGTGCCATTATCGTATTCTACTGAAAACGATTTCTTCTCGTTGTAAAGTTCTTCTCTTTTATGTTTATGTAGTCATAGAAGTTAATTGTTGTTTAATTATATCATTTACCTTTTAAATATATTACGTTACCATTTGTATGTTACTTTCTCCGCTTAAATTATTTTGTTTCTGTTTAAATATTTGCTTTACTATTTAAATTATTTACTTACCGTTTAAATATTTTTGTTACCATTTAAAACATGTTTAGTTACCATTTAAACATTTTATGTTTCCATTTAAAACACTGACATTTTCCGTTTAAACTAAAGTGTTGGCAGGAATTCGAATTCTGCGAGCGCTCCCGTTCCATCTCATAGCGACCCTAACAGTAGGGCATGCCTTCCTTCCTCGTCAGATCAATCTGAAGTGTTGTCGTTGGATATCAGACAACGTTTTCAAGGCATTTTCAATCCTAGATCTTGCAATGAAACTGTCGCCGACTAGGCATTGTAAATAAACAATTATTTAAAAAGAAAATAACTTATTTGAGTGTCAACTTTTGATATTAAAACAAAGATATTGCCATTTAAACGTTTTACTTAAACATTTTGAGAATCAGAAACGGTATTGTAAATTAATAAAAAGTTATACGGAAAATGTAATAATTTATATAGTGACAATGATATTTAAACAATAACAAAGATATTTAAACAAAGACAATGATCTTTTAAACATGGAGACACTTTTATTTAAACATTAACTTTGAAAAATAAACATAAACTAAGAATTTAAACAGATACAAACTTATGTAAACAAAAACTATGATATGTATATGATATACAATGTTATTTACACGATAACTCTATTGTACAATATTATATATCAATCTTTTTTCTGCCCCGTCGACGAATCCCCTTTTCATTGATGCCGGTTGCGCTCCCTTCCTTAAGTATGCGGGTAACATACTTTAAGCACAAGTAAGGGACGTCCACTTGCGGTAGTCGTAGCTTTTCACCGTCGAGTAGCTGTTCGATAAACTGTATGACGTAGATAGCACAGTCGACACTTCCTCGTTTCTGCCTTGGGGTGTCAGTGTCATGAACAAGGGTGTAGGCTAGAGTCGTCGATTCGCAGAGGTCCATATTGACACAATAATTGAATAGTCTCCGCTGTCGAGATTTAAAATTTGATGTTAGAATCCCAACTAAAAGAGAACTATTTATAAAATTCTAGTTATTGAAGCACTTACCATCTCTCAGGCGTCTCTGTAGCATTGCCCATTAACTAGGTTGACCGCTATAATCACAAGCCTGTGACAATAACCATATATTAAACACTATTCAAACAAATTTAAGCGGAAAGTAAACCTTTTTAAACGGAGACATAAATATTTAAACATAAAACTCACATTTTAAACAGAAACAACAATTGTTAAACTGATACATCAAATGTTTAAATACAATCCCATTACTTAAATGAAAACCTCATTTTTAAACTGCAACCATATAAACGTAAAGGGAAAAACCGACATTGTAAACATTACATAGCATAACAATCAAAAAATCTCTTTCGATCGTGTACATAGACAAAAATGAAAATCAAAACAAAACCCTAGCCGATGAATTTCCCTGCAGACTTCAATATCATCCAATAAAAACAGAACCACAAAACAACACCGAAAAATCTTTTTTTCTAATAGAATTGTTTAAAAAAAAACATAAACACAACTTCTTCAACGGCGTCCACCTCGGCTCAATACCTTAGACTGCGAGCTGATGAAATGCCGAATACTTGAGTTAGAATTCTTCTCCGAACAATGGCGGAACGCGAAGTTCTTCTTCGAGATAAGGATGCCTAGGCAGAGACAATTTTGGAAATGGAAAAGCTGAAGAGGCGAAGAGAGAAAAAAAAGTATAATTGGCGCTAGTAATGGTTGTGTCTAGGGATTACCCAAAACAATAACCCCCACTCCCTCTCAAAGTGGACACATGATTGCACTGCCACAACTTCCTATGCGAGGGGCAATTTCATCCATAAAATTCAAAAGTAACTCTGTTATAGCTGGTTACAACTTTTGGGGGTTTGAAAATCATTGACTTTAAAAGAAGGATGTTTTTAGGTATTGCCAAATTAGGGGGTGTTTTTTTAGCAATATTGTAAAAGTTAGGGAGAGAGAGAGGGGGGTTGGCAATTTCCACTTTTTTTTAATGATTTTTTATCTTTTGAAAATAAAAAAACCAAATGCAATATGGAACTTGTCTCAATTGAAAAGAAATAATGATATGAAAGTTGTAATTAAATTAGAATTTTTTAATTTTTAAAATTATTTCATTATATATTTTTTTCCCTAAATGTGCAGAATAAGCATCAAGAAAAAGGAATAACATTAAAGTCTCAACAAAGGAGTCAAATTCTAGCAGAAGTTAAGGGCAGAAAACAAAAAAAACAAAGATTCAAATGCATAAAGGAGTATTTAATCTCCAAATTTAGAATAATTTTATAATTTTTTTTAAAAGGATAATTTTATAATGGTATTTTGGATATTAAAATTTTTGATTTTATTTATTCAAATTTTTAATTTTGTATATTTAGATGATATTTATTTATTTATTATTATGTAATATTAAATATTTTATTTGCTTGTGTCACAATATTTTTATTATTAAAAATTTGTCTTGACAAAAGCATCTAAAATATAATTTTATATTAATCACAAATAATTTATTATATTAGTGAGGAAATTAACGTAACATAATTTTTATTTTAATGACAACATTATTTTTTTAAAATTAATAATTTATTTGTGACAATATAAACACATAACAATATCTCAAAGTAACATTAGTGACGAAGTATTGGTCATTAATAAATATATTACTATTGACAAAAACATTTTGCCACTATTGTATTTTTTGTGTCAATAATATTGTTACAATAAAATAGATTATTGTGATGGCTTATTCGTCACAATTTAGCAATTTTCTTGTGTCGACAAAATTGACACAGCAGAACAAATTATTGTGACCACTTTATTATCACAATTAAAAGTTTTTTGTGTCAACAAAATTGACATAAATAAATAAGGTTATTGTAGCCATATCGCTTTGTCATATATATTATTTATTAGTGTTGAGAAATTGGTCAAAAAATATACAATAATTGTGACCATTTGTCCAAAATGGTCGTTCTTGTATTAGCATCGGAGGTATTTGTGACGGGAGGTGACGACTTCTAAAATTTGTTACTATTACTAATTATTACAAAAATTATTGCTTTTAGTGATAACTTTTGTTATCACTAAAAATAAAATTTATTGTAGTGAATGGCTTATATGATTCAAGTGGGGGCACATCAATAACCTTGAAATTTTTGGTACATTGGTCTTTATTTGAATTATCATAACCCAACCATTAAGTACGACCCACTAATACAAATCTAAAATACAACATGGTATCAAGAACCCATTAAGATTAATAGTCCAGTCCAAGAAAAAGATCTAAGAACTAGTATGAAAAAAAAGAGAGATACCTCTGAAACTCAAGTCCAGTAGAAAGAGCACAAGCCCAGGTACCAAGACTTGAAGTACAAGTCCAAGATAAAAAAATAAGCAAGTTGCAATTAAATATGTTACCAGTTGAACTTGAGGGGATGTTGGAATGACATATATAAAGTGAGATAATAATCCCACATCAGATAAAAACTAAAAGTATAATGGCTTATATAGTTCAAGTGTTGGTCACATCACTAACTGATGTTTGTTTTGATATATTAGCCTTCATTCGAATTATCATAACCCAACCTGTAAGGAAGGCACTAGTACAAATCTATGATCCAACAAGATATATACACCCGTGCCTGACAAATTGCAACCCCTACCCCGCTCTTGCTGAGATCATTACAGTTTTCCTGACTCTTTCTCCCCACCAAAGCCTTGATGATAGTGATATTTCATTTAGATCTTTGTACCATTTCGTTAATGACAATGGGCTTGGATGACCCTTGGGTCAGCTATGTCAAAGGTCTTTGACCTTGGAAAACCATTATTTATTTATTTATTTTCTTGGCTAGTTTAAGATTACATGATTTTTGCTTTGAACAATTTTCATACACAATGACGGCTTGCAATTTCCTAACTATTGCAACATACCTGTTGTGCCACACTGCTATTGAGAAGGGTACACCTGTTTTTGCATTGTATATTTGCTGCCTGAAATTGAGACTTTTCCAGTCAATTATTTACTATTACTAATTACTACCCTTTGACTGGGGGGAGATCTCGTCAACTTAGTGAGCTAGTATGTGTACTCATACCTATGGTAATATGAGAGCTTTTCATTCTTTGTATTTTGAAAATTTTGGCTAGAACAAAACAATTACATTGTTGCTAACTGCCCATTCCTCATTATGTAATTATTTAAATTGACTTTATATTCTTTTTTATCTTTTTTTTTTAATTATTTGCAACCACTAATTCGTTAAAAAACTAGTTGAAGGCCTCTAGGTTTGCTATTAATTGTAGCCTTGACTCTATAAGTATTTCTAAGCTTGAGTGAGAATTCATGGATCTGGCAGAAGATACTGAATGCTTATGTTCTTTTTGCTATCATGAATGGACAATCCTTTCTAATTTCTACTGATTGTCGCTAATTAGGAGCCTATTTTCTTCGTCTATTCTTCTTTTGTTGTTTGGCCACCTAATCATCTTTGGTGATTCTCCCTTTTATTTTTTTTTGTTCGTACCTGATCTATGGTGGAACTTTGAAGTTACATTTTTTTTCTAGAATTTGTAGTTATCAACATTTTTTTTAATAAAAAGATACACTTTAAAATTACTATTATATCCTTCTAATTTACGATCGCTATAATTCATCGTAGCATTGCACTTAGCACATTGTACTTAGATGTAAGAATGAAATTTTCATTGTCAAAAAAGCATATCACAACTAGAATTCACATTAACCAAACCAAATTAATGTATGAGTTTTTCTTAACTGTAATTAAATGTTTCTATGAGAAACTATAATTGATCTCATTTGCTTGAATTTGCATGAAGGTTTTCATGTTAATTTCATGTGTTGATTTTTTTGGGGGTGGGGGTTTATTATTTATGGTTACTTTTATTGGCCGATTGCATATGAGATCTTCTTAATGATTTTCATTTATTCCATCTTAATTATTTTTCTTCAAGTGATTGATCAAGAAATGGTTGGGGTTGATTTCTTGTATATAAGACGCTTGTTTTGGCATCTATATTTATCCGTCATAATAAAATACCTACATGTAATTTAATAGCATTTAATGTTTGGTTGGAGTTGTTATGCATGGATTAAGTTGGATTTGATATAAGTTGTATTAAGTTGAATTTGGAGTCGCATTTCTAACGTTAATCCATACTAATAAAAATAAATAATTTAACATTAAAACTAAAATTTGATAATTAAAAACTCATGATTATTTTTCAATTTTTGATTAATTAATTAATTAATTAATATTGAGAGTAAAATATAGACAATTTATTTTAGAAATGTTTGATTGGAAGTGAGAGGATAAAATAGTTTAAGTCATAATCAAACACCACGAGTATGATATAGCTATGAGTTAACGGGATCATCAGAGACGGAGGCTTTTGTTACTAATAGTTAAAATTCTGCTTGTGATAACTTTTACCCAAAGACTATTCAGTAGGAAATTTTTGTTAGTGAAAAATAAGTCGCTAAAGCTTTTCCGATGATAAACAAATTTCTGTAAGTGATATTTTGCTTTCATCAAAAGAATATTCCATTGTTAATGCTATCAATATCAATAGATTTTCCATCTCTGAATATCATGTTTTGGTCTTTTCGTGTTTCAATTTGAAGTTTTAGTCGAGTCTTGTTTTTGCCTCGGTAATATTGATCGAGTCCTTTGGAGTACGTTCGAGTCATTTCAACTTGTGCGGGTGAGTGTGTGCTTGTACACTTGCCGGCTCGGCACGGACCGAAGGCCGTGCTACCTACCAACGGCCGCAGGGCAGGTGTAGGATGCGCCCTGGGTGCCCTGCAGGCCGCCTGCGCCCTCAGGGAGGGCGCAAGGTGCATCGAAGCAGGCCTGCGGGTTGCCTACGGCTGCAGGGCTATTATACTGCATGCCCTGGCAGACATATAGCAGGCAACCGCATGTACGCCAGCTTGCAGGGTGTACGACGCGTTTTTGGGTATTTTTCTGTTTTCTTTAGAAGAGACTAGCGGTATACTTGGTCATCCTCAAACCCTAAACCTTTTATATGCCTTCCTTTCCTCTTTTCCTTTCATTCTTTGGCTTTCTCTTGGTGGAGGAAAACCTTGGATGGCCCTTATCTTCTTCTTACTAGAATGAAATCCCAACCCTCATCATACCTTCATCTTTGAGGCTAGTAAGGTAAGTGCTTCTATTTCTTTGGTTCCTCTCTTTGTGTTCTTCATGATACTTGCCATCGTAGAATTCTAGCCGTAGTTTGATGATGGTCAAACAACTTGTCCTCCATTCTTACTTGTTGTTGTTACAATCTAGGATGATTGTTTGCATTGTTGTTCTTCCAAGATTAAGTGTAACCTTGAACCATCTTTTGTAGAAAATCGCGGCCACTGTAGCTTAATTACTGTAGCATACAGTAGCACATGTAAACCTTGCTTGTTTCTCTTTTTTCTTTGTTTTTGATTCAAGCTAAGATTCTTAGGAACCCTTTTCTGAACCTTGAACCCAGTTTTGAGCCAACCATAAGCCTCTTGTAGGGTTACATTGCATTTTAGGCTTAGGGTTTCTTTTGTGCATTTTATTGTTCTTTCTTTTGTTATTTTGCTTACTTTCTTTATTGCTCGGCTTTGGATATTTGTGATTGTGTTTGGTGAGGTGGTGAGAGCTCGACTTGAGGTAGAAAGCCAGCAGAGGAGTAGCACTCTTCCGGGCTCTAGTCGTCTAAGTAGTGAGTTGGTAAAGTTGATTGCACAATTCTAGTGGAATATTATCTAACTATCTTAATTGCTTGATTGAAACTAATTCATGTGTTTATCATATTAAATAGATGTTTTAATGGACTTGAAGGATTTCCTATGCTCTTGCTATATATATATATATATATGAAACTCTTGACATTTGAACGAAAATGTTAATGACTATACTTGCATATTGGAATTGGAATGATTTGTGAAAACTCGCTTGTATTATCATGTCTTTAACACTTATGAAAATGAAAATGGTTTTCATTCCAATGTATTATGTTTATTCTAGTAATGAACATTGTGATGTATTGCACATGGATTGTATTGATTTGGACACCTACAAGTCTTGAACATATCCACGGTAGTGGTGGGATATGGTCTTGATGTTCTTGACAAACGTGGTTTTGATGGTGACTAGGGCTTTAGCATAAACCTACTACAGTGAAGGGGAGCACTCGAGGGCAGTGAGGGGTTCCATTTATGGTTCCCTCTTTCGAGAGGTATGTAGAAGCCCTGAAGAGGTATTTCACTGAGAACCTAGATATCACCATACGTGGTCTCGGTGGGCCAATGTCAAGGGATATAAAGACCTTGATAGCTCTGGACTTAATCGCAACGGGGGCTAGAGTCAAAGAAGTTTTTCAGCCTATTGGGTTTGAGAATGTTATTATGTTCCAGTTTCTACAAACTCATGATTTCTTGGATTGGATTCTTGAATTGTGAACCATTTATTTTTTTTCTTTTTAAATATTTAAGATATGCGAATTTACATTTTGGAAATCATGTTTTCATGTAAAAGAAATCCTTGAACTATAGGATTTCTTTAGACGTTTTGAAAGATTGGTTTATTGTTGAGTTTGCGATGAAATTTATTTAACACTTTTAAAACTCATATTATGCCAAATGATTATTTGTGAATGTTGGGAACTTCATTTGATCAACTTGGTGTTTATGCTCATTATGAGACTTATGTACAAATATTTGTTATACACATGATGAAATGCTCTGAGGCTATGAATATACTTGTGAAGACCTATGTTTTGGTTTTGAATAATGTGATTTCACATCCTACATTTATATATTGTTTTAAATGTTGAAATGTTTCAAGACTATATATATTATTGCAAAAGCTTGAATATTGGAAATTTATTGGTTTGTTTTGATATTCTTTTTTAGAAATTGTGCTAACTCTCTCATTAAGTGATTTTAGTTACTCACCCACTTTCTCCCTTTCAGGCTTTAGCGTCGAATGGTGTTGCGGCAAGGCTGAGTGCTGGGGCATCCTCTTGTTATTTATCTTTCCTTATTTCCAATCTTATGTATGTTTATCCTTGAGCATGTTGCATTATGTAAGGGACATGGATCCACAAGTATCTTTGGGTTCTGAACACATGTATTCTTGCATACTTGACTATTTTCTTGAAAAACCTTGTTGCATTGTGACTCTTGGAATCCTATTATCTTGTTGCTAAATTTATTGCTTCCTTTGTGTATTATCATACCATGTATCTTTGGATATTTCATATTTATGATTTTGTGTTCAGGATTATGGAAATCCAAGTTTTTGTTAGCCTTGTGGCAACTCGAGGATTGAGTGGTGTGAGTGTCCCTTCTTGGGTTGTCACATGCTAGTTATGCAGGACGGGGTGTGACACTAAAAGAATCTATTACCAATAGAATTCCTTCACTAATGCCAACATCATTAATGGATTTGTATTTTTCAAAGTTTATTCTAATAACAAATTTTTCCTGTAACATAAAGCTCCATAGGATATGTATTATAAAAAATTAATTATATAAAATTGAAATTAAAACATTCCATCCCTAGTGGACAAAAAAGAGACAAAATCCTGTCAATAAAGTTTTCCAACACCTATGGAATTCCTTCACTAATGTCCTTTATTACCAACAAAATTATATCCTTGAAAGTAGTTTATCACCCACATAATTCAATTTCAAAAAGTCATTTTCACCAACTAAAATCATCTCTGAATGTATTTATCACCCATTAAATTTCATCCCTAAACATCCATATCACCTACGAAATTCCATCCCAGAAAGTCTTTATCACCCGATGAATTCCGTCTCTAAAATTTTTTATCACCCATGGAATTTTATCACTACAAGTTATTTATTCGATTAATAATTTTGTTTTTCCTGCTTTATTTTCTTGTAATACATGTAATCTTAATGCCAGTTTACAAACACACTATAAAGTCCAAAAGTATTCATTCATAATCAAACACCAATACATGATATTGTCCAAATTAGCAAACATATCTTGAAAGCTTGTAGAGTTAATACATTTCCACTAACATAAATGAGAGAAGAAATATATAAATTAGAAGTAGTTGTTCTATGAATTACTCTTTTATCACTTAATCTTCATCATCAAAATTAGTGCTTTATTCTTTATTATTTTTCATCTTTGCATCCTAGTTGAGAAGATCCAACAAAAATATTTTGAGCAAGTATTGCAGGATTTAACATCTTAGTAATTTGAAGAAGACATGCCTTGATTTCATTTGTATCCTGCATTAAAGTTTATTGTGACAGCTTTATGGTCTAAGGTTTATCCTTCACAACAGTTATTTCTTCTCGTAGTTAATCATCTTCGGTGGAAGAAGTAGTATTGTTGCAGCGAGTTATGGTTGTTTTCATCTTGATTTTGTGATTACCTTTTCATTTATATAGAACTAAACTCCCAAGGCTACTCGGCATTGGTGAACCTTAGGAGGAAAACTTTGTATGGATGATTAAATTTCTTTATTGATGCATGTTGGCTTGTTCTTTGGATTTATTCTATGATGCCTCATGTTTGATCTATAATGGATTGATTCTATTAGGCTAATTTTGAATTGTATATGTAGAATGCGATGTTTACATATACTAGGTTATACTTAGATTAATGAGGTTTCATTATACTTACACACCAATGGTTCCAGGCATTGATGCATTAGGGTTTTGACCTAAATTTAGAGATTCCTTGTACCCAATACAATTGTAGGGGTGTTGATGAGTGCATTTCATATCATGTTTTATATACCCCCAATTTATAATTTTGCTCATCTTTTAGCACCTTTTGTACACATTTGATGCTATTCTAGGTATATTTCATTCATGATGCATGATTTTATGGTTCAAAGAAAATGGAGTGACATCATAGACAAAATCAACCAAAGAAGACAATTTTTACAAGTGCCCAAGCCAAGCACGGCCAGAACAAAGTCGTGCTCTCTGGCCATGATTATTGCTGTTAAATAGAAGCCTGAGTAGCTCACAAGCATAGGGGTGCTTCCAATGAGAGCACGGTCGGAGCACGGTTGTGCTCCCTCCCCATGATTTTTTCTTGATTGATAGCACTCATTTCTCTCAAGGGAAACACATTTCATGACACACCCCTTGCGTGTGTGTACCACAAGTGCACGAGTTGTCAAAGTAATAAAGTACCATGGCGAGTGGGTAGTCGTATCCACAGGGAATAGTGGTCAGAAATACAAGAATTGTTATTTAACTATAGTGAAGATGATTTAAGAGTGGTGTGAACAATATCAATGCAAATAAAAATAAAGAAAAGAAGAAAGAGATACAATAGAATATAAGGAGAGGCAATCGATAGAAAATGGGGCACCCGGACATTGCTCACCCTAGGACCATTGTTTCAAGTGCAAGACTAATTATTATGTCTCCTAACTGATGTTTAATGAGTTGTGAAAATCCTAAAACACACTGTCCCAAATCTAATGTCAACCATGACTAAGCCTACACTATGCCCAGACAGAAAGGAATACTCTTGATGACTCACACTGTGTGGGGTTGCATAAAGCTCTGGGGACTCTAAGTGATAAACCATATTCCCTAGTATAGATCTAACCCTTTGGTCCAGGAAAAAAACCCATAGTCACAATTAAGTCCAAGCACTAAAGATTACTTTAATGCTTCACTCTGTCACTTGCACAACTAAGTCCCCAGCGGAGTTTGTCTTTTAGCACTTCACTCTATCATGACCGCAAAAAACTCTTGGAATGTGAGGTAGGATAAATCACATCAGAAGGGAAAGGGGGTATTCCCCTACCTCTCGACTCAACCTCTCGACCCTCTCCAACCTAGCTTTGTCTAACCCTCATGGTGTGTCACTCATCCACAAAGATTACCAAGATAGATTCTCAACCCTAGTGTCACTCTAAGGGAAAATCAATGCAATAAACATTCGATGTTGGAACTCAATTAAAACATAAATTAAAGAAACATGATAAAGGTCAATGACATAAAATCATCCTAGGGTTTATAAGTCCAAGCACCCACTAACGGTTTAGCTCTCCATGGAGCAATATATAATCAACAATAATATCGAATGTAAAAGCATGCAATCCATAAGGAAAAACCCCCTTATAGTCTATATCGATAGTCTTGTGGAATTGCTTCGTCTACTCAAAGGGTTCCCTCTTCATGCCTAGGGCACACCTCGTCGGATCGATATATACGAAAGTGACAATGCCCTTTTGCGTGTGAACCGCAAGTGCACGGGTTTGTCGAAGTAATAATACCCCGGTGAGTGGGTAGTCGAATTCTTAGAGAATAGTGATCAGAAACACAGAGATTGCTATTTAACTAGAGTAAAGATGAATTGATAGTGATGTGAAAACAAATCAATGCAAATAGATATAAGAAAAGAAGGAGGCGCAAATAAAAGATAGGAGAGCCAGTCGACAATAAATAGGGCACCCGGACATTGTTCACCCTAGGACTATTGCTTCAAGTGCAAGACAAATCATTATGTCTCTTAATTTATGTCCAATGAGTCATGAAAATCCTTACACATATGGTCCTAAAACTTAAGGTCAACCATGACTAACCCTACACTATGCCCCGGTGGAGAAATTGCTCAGTCTCAATACCTCACACTATGCTAGGTTGCTTTAAGCTCTAGGAATTCCAAGTGAGAAACCCTTTTCTCGAATATAGATCTAACGCTTTGGTCCAGGTGAAAGACCCCTAATAACAATTAAGCCCTAGATACTAAGGATTACTTCAACGCTTCACTCTGTTGCTCACACAACTAAGCCCCAGCGGAGTTCGTCTCTTAGCACTTCACTCTATTGTGACCGTAAAGGACTCTTGGAACATGGAGGTAGGATAAATCATACCGGAGGGGAAAGGGGATGTTCCGCTACCTCTCAACTCACCTTCTCAACCCTCTCCAATCTAGCATTGTCTAACCCTTATGGTGTGTCACTTATCCACAAGGATTACCAAAATGGGTTCTCAACCTTAGTGTCACTCTAAGGGAAAATCAACTCAACAAGCATTCAAGATCAGAACTCAATTAAAACATCAATTAAAGAGAGCATAATAAAAGGTCAAAGAAACAACATTATCCTAGGGTTTACAAGTCCAAGCACCAATTAGGGGTTTAGCTCTCCATGGAGTACAGTATAATCAATAATGAAATAAAAAGTAAAAAGATGCAATCCATGAATAAAACCCCATTGGTGTTCGTGTCGATGGTCTTGTTCAGTGGCCGTGTCTTCTTTAAGGATTCCCTTGTCAAGCCTAGGGCACACTGACAAGGTCCCCTTACGTATATCCCGCAAGTCCACGGGTTTGTCTAAGTAATAATCTCGGATGAGCGAGTATTGAATGCACAGGGAGTAGGGAATAAAAACACTTAATCTGCTTCTTAGCTATGTGAAAGATCAGTAGTGATAAGTGTGACAATGATTCAATTCTCAAAAGTAAAAACAACAAGTAAGAAAGCACGAGTAAAGGAGGAGGTAAGGCAATTGATAAAGATGGGGTACTCGGATAATGCTCCGCCTAGGACAATCGTTTCAAGTGCAAGAACCCTCTATTATGCTTCCAAATCAATGTAATGGTAAGTCATGGAAATCCTTAAATACATAGTCCCAAATCTAAGGTCAACTATGCCTAACTCTATACATGTCCTGGAGGAGAGATTAGATAATCTCTCAACCTCGCACTCGAATAGAGTTGCAATGAGCTCTAGGGATTCCAAGTGATAAATCTCTTCCTAATTATAGACCTAACCCTTTGGTCCAGGTGGAAGGTCCCTAACCACGATTAAGCCCTAGATACTAAGATCACCTTAATGCTTCACTCTATTGCATGAGCAACTAAGCCCCAGCGGAAGTTCATCCCTTAGACCATTTACTCTATTATGGCCGCAAAGAACTAGAGGAACGGAGGTAGAATCTATCACGTCGGAGGGGAAAGGGGACGCTCCTGCACCTCTCGACTCACCCTTTCAACCCTCTCCAACCTAGCTTTGTCTAACGCTCGTGGTGTGTCACTCACTCACAAGGTTACCAACAAGAACTCTCAACCCTAGTGTCACTCTAGGGGAAATGTTCATACAATCAAGCATTCAAGGTTGGAACTCACAACAAACATCAATTAATTGAAAGCATAATAAAGAGATTCAATGAAACAAATACATCCTAGGGTTCACAAATACCCAAGTACCCACTAGGGGTTTAGCTCTCCATGGAGCTAAGTACAATCAAAGAAATAGAATGTAAAAGCAATGAATCCATAGAGAAACCCCCTCGATAGTCGTGTCGATGGTCTTGTGGAAAGTCCTCTACTTGTCGTCCAAAGATTCCATACTTTCTCTACAGTGCTCTGCTACAATACCTGGCCTAAAATACTTCCCGAGTCCATACTTTCATCGAGGTGATGCAAACGGGCACACGTTCACGTTATGGATCGCTTTGCTTCTTTAATGACGGACAAGTTGGTGGCCTAAAATACTTCCCGAGTCCATACTTTCATCTTCTTCTATGTGCATAAGTCAGAATGCTTGAGTGTGACTCCCCTTGTGCCCCTCCAAATGGTTGTGATAACTCAAATACGAGGAGGTTGGCACACACTCTAGCATCTCACACCCGACCTATGTCTTCTCGTTTGAACCTTAGCAAGATTTCCTCCAAAATCGGTGCATTATGACCCACATTGGTTTCTTTCCTTCATACTCGCCCTCACAACCCTACCTGCACGAAAGTAACATAAAAACACACATATTAGTGTAAAAACCCGAGAAAAGTAATGTTCAACATAAGGAAAGAATGCTTCGCAATCATATCACACAAGCACTTATCAAACTCCCCCACACTTAAGCTTTTGCTTGTCCTCAAGCAAAAATTAAACATTATGTGCATAGATGAAGGAAATATTGGAAGTGCTTGGCCTTAGGTTCACCAAAGTGTACAGAGAGAGAATTCTACAAGTAAGGGAAATTTCAACGTTAAATATAAAAAATCAAAGCTCTAGGATGGTAGTAGCTTCACACATCTGAAGTGATAAAAATACAAGTAAGGGAATTCTACATGGGACTTATTTATCTACAAAAGTGACAAAAATTTCAAAGATGGTAGTAGTTTCACACATCCTCTAAGGTAGCCCTTTCCAAAGCGGCCGCTAAGGTGGCTTTCACACTTTCGAGGTGGTAGCTCTTTCTACCGGAGTGGTAGCTTTCACTCATCCTATGAGATAGCTCTTTCTCTCATTAGGGCATAGCTAGTATCCGACTTATGAGAGTAGCTTCATACTTCATAGTTGGTAGCTCTTTCCACCCACAATGCAAAACAAACAAGAAAACTATTTTGTTCCTTCTTTTCATCATTTTTTTTTTCAGAATTTAGCACAAGAAACAACTATAACTAGTCCCTTTAACATCGAACATGAGTTTCCAATAGATTTTAAAGAATGAGCAGTGCACTGAGTGTAAATCGGGTAAAAATTCCTAGAAATTCAAGCAAGAACTAGAGCATGAAAACATTCAAAGTTAAAAATTCTCCTAAACTGAAGAATACAATCATTGCAACTAAAGTGAACCGCCACTGCTATGTGAGCATGTATAACAATCAAAACTAATATAAAAGATATGTGCACTATGAAACTCCCCCCCACACTTAAGTTGTACATTGTCCCCAATGTACACATGAAAGTTCACTCATAATGTATATCAATGAAGAATACATGTGGGAGAAGCAATCAAAACAATACTCCCCTGACTCCTAGTGGTGCGTTTGATGGAGCTAAGTCCGTGGGAGTAATGTTCCGACGGGTTGTGAAGCTCACACGGCCAAGTGCCGAAGCACCTTGGCCGTGCCCATGACAGAGTCTCAACTCCCATGATGACAAGACCATCTGCATGCATACACGAGGGGGTTCAGTGAAGCTCAATAAAACAAAAATAACTCGAGCATATATTAAAGATAGACAATGAATAGAACTCAAGATACAAAATGAAAATAAACTCAGAAAGTGCATCCTTTCTGAGTGAACAAGTTTAAAATAAAATGCAAAAGAAAGAAAGTGCAGAAAAATAAAGTCAAATGTCAGTGTCACGCTCTCTCGGCTCCTCTGCTACTGTTGGTGGTGGAGAAACATAAGGTGGATCCACCGGTGCTGGTATAGGAGATGGGGGTGCAGGAGATGCCGAGGGCGCTGAGGAGTCCTCGGTCGCAAGACAAATGAGGAGGCGACGTCTTGCTCTAAGATCTACTGTAATACATCAAAACGTGACATGAACTCTGTGTACTGAGTAACCTGCGTAGCCCTAATCTCGGCAATCTCTGCTCGAGCCTCAGCCACCTCTGTCCGTATCACTCCCACCGCACTCTCGAGCCTCTCGAAGCGATCATGGGTTCGAGATGGTGAAAACATACGTACGGGGGAGCGTCCTCTGCTACCGAAGGTGCCTCGGTCTCCATCGGTGCTGACTGAGGCTGAGAGGCAGGCTGGGAAGCTTCGGCATGATCATCCCTCACCCTCAGCTATCTTTGGAGCTGGTAGCACCAATGCATAAACCCCTGTCCAAACTCTACGGATCATGCCTATCAATCTCAGTGTCTCTAAACTCAAGGGGGTAGGTATACTCGTCTTCTCAGCTCCCAAGAATAGAATCCAAGAGACCCATGCCCAGAACTAATTTCGTAATGTAGGGGCCCGAGAAGATCGCTCCCAGTCTAGCATAATATCCCTGATGTCTGATGTACTCTGCCATGATGTGTCCTAAGTGAATCGGTATGCGCTGCACCATCGAGTACAAGTATAGAAGCTCATGCTGGCTCAGAACGCCAGTGCTATCACCACGACCATTCACCGATCTGCTCATGATGGCATGTAAGTATCGGTATGCAGGTCGGGAAAGGCACGTGGCCTTGGACACCCCCGGCTCGTACTGATCCTGACCACATAGCACCCTGTAAGCTCTCTGTGGGGTCAAAGCTCCGGATTAATCAGTCGGTAATTGAGAGTACTCCTCAGTGTCTGTGAATGCCTCCTCATACAAGCTAAGAAGAACTGAAAACTGAGTGATGCTCAAGCTATGGTGGTGTCCAAGTGCTCTAAACTGAATGGTGTCCAAACTATCGAAGCTCGCGTACGATCTATCAAACTCGAATGATGATAGCACCACCAGTGCAAACTCTCGGATGGCTGGCTCTCTAATCGTCAATAACTGCCACCAACCACCTGCTGAAATGAGATCCTCGACCTCATTAGCGAACTCATCTCCCTGCTGTAGATCTCTCAGTATACTCGTGTCTAGGAATTGAGTCTGTCCGAACCGGAGTCTCGACAAGCGCTCATAGCGAACCTGATGTTCTGGAATCGTGAAACTCATGCCCTCCGGCTTAGGGGATGACTCAGGGAATGACTCACGCGGCCTCTTATCAGCTTGCTTCTTTGACTGAGGTGCCATAATGTGCAAAATTTGAAACGAAATCGATCAAAAAGTTGATAAACTAACGCTGCAGAAATCCACACGGTCGTGTGGAATTTCTGCACGCCCGTGTGGGTACACGGGGCGTGAAAGCCACACGGCCGCGCCACAAGAATCCAAAAATACAACTTAAAAATACTTATAACTTCGTTCTAAACATAAATCATCTTTCTAATTGAAGAAACGAAGCATTATTAATCAGATTCATCTACGAAAATCATGAATTGATGAAGGAAATCATAGGGCTTACCGATGAGTTAAAATGAAAGAACTATGAATCGGCTGGAAAACCTTGCAAAAATCCTACCAAATCGGCGCTAGGAGGTTGGGAGTTGATGTGAAAGTGCTCCCAGACGAATGGAGGGTGTGAGGGAGAAGAGAAACGACTAACTCACGCCTCTTGGTGTTCTGTACATCCACACGGGCGTGCGGAAATTACCCACGCCCGTGCGCCCCCACATGAGAGACCCACAGGGGCAGGTGCACGCTCCTCGGTGCTCTCGAAAAATACTCTCACTGACTCTGAACACTCGAGCACGGGCATGTGGAAAATACCCATGCCCGTGCGCCCGACCCACAGGAGCAGCCGCACGCCCCTGTGGATTCTCTGGACATCCGAGAAAATCGCTAAGTGTTCCACACGCACGTGCGGAGATTCCACACGGGCGTGGACATTCACATGCCCAACTCACAAGGGCACCCACACACCCCTGTGTCTTCTCGGGATGAAGAGGGCTTCTCTGCAGAGTTTCACACGGGCGTGCGGAAATTACCCACGCACGTGCACTTGTCCCAAAGTCGCCCGCAGGGGTGAGTTCACGCCCTTGTGTGCTCTCGGCATAATCGGCCAAACTCTGCAGGAGTTCACACGGCGTGCGGAAATTACCCACGGGCGTGCGATATTCGCATGGTCATTTACAGGGGCAGGTGCATGCCCCTGTACCTTCTCTGGATGAGCTCGCAATACAAATACACGGGCGTGCGGAAATTCAACACACCCGTGCGTTTTCACTGGATGCCTTAGAAAAACCTGCAGGCTCTGTAGAAAGTTTCTGAACATGTTTACACACTCAGAGCCTGCCCTAGTATGCAAGTCTTACCAGCGAAAAACATGGAATAAAGCTCAAACGACATAACTTCGCCAATTCCACATGAAAACACATGATGAATATTCAAAGTTCATAAGAAAATCTCAGCACAAGCATCTAAAAATCAAGACACCAACACTTAACAAATTATTCATGCAAACAAACTAAACTAGAAAATAAGAAAACAGTAAACACTTGGGTTGCCTCCCAAGAAGCACTTGTTTAACGTCACTAAGCTTGACGTACCTTGCCTTACCTCACGGGGGTTCATGAAAGAAAGTTGCCCTCTTACCCATGACTTGAAAGCATGATGTACAAAGTGTCTTGAGGATAGAGGGTGAATTATCAGGCTTCGGGCCACCTAGCGATGGTTCATCCAACTCCTTCGGTTTACGGACGTCTCCAATAGCCTTGGAGTGTTTCTGGTGGCGTCTCCTAGCCCTCTTCATTTTCCAGAGTACTTTCTTTAAGATCCCGGGGGTAGATGGTACTTCTTCCGTCGATCCAAGCATCATTGCTTCTTCATTGCCCTCTTCTTGGTCGAACAAACCTTCATATGGATCCGGATTGAACATTTCCTGCATGTATTCATCAATAATCTCATCAGTAGTGTGTAAAAAGTATAAAGTATCATCGAAGTCAAGAGAATGCCGCATGTCTTCAGCAAGGCGGTATGTGAGCTTGTTATCTCCAACTCTCAATGTGAGCTCTCCACCGTCCATGTCAATCAATGATTTGGAAGTCCGCAAGAATGGTCTCCCAAGTATCAAGGGTACATCCGCATCCTTATTGACATCTAGTACTACAAAGTCAACCAAAAAAATGTACTTGTCCACCTTGACAAGCACGTCTTCAATGATACCTCTCAGATGTCGCACTGTTCGGTCCGCTAGTTGCAAAGTCATCCGAGTAGGCCTAGGCTCGCCCAAGCCTAGCTTTTGAAAAAAGGTGTATGGCATGACGTTGATACTTGCCCCTGAGTCCGCCAATGCCATTTCTTCACCAAGATTGCCAATATTACATGGAATGATGAAGCTTCCTGGGTCTTTCTTCTTATTTCGGCATGTTCTTTTGCAACACTGTCGAGCATGAAGCAGCTAGAATCAGTGAAGCACTTTCCTCCAACTTCCTCTTGTTAGTCAACAAGTCTTTCAAGAACTTCGCATACTTAGGCATTTGGGCCAATGCCTCAACAAAAGGAATATTGATGTGAAGTTGCTTGAACAAACTCAGGAACTTCTTGTACTGTTCATCCCCTTGGTCATTTTTCAATCTAGAGGGATAAGGGATTCTTGGCTTAAAAGGTGGGGGTGCCACCTCTTTCTCCTTGCTTGTTCCCTCTTCGACCTCTATAACCTCGGGTGCATGTTCTTTTGGCTTCTCACTCGGAAGCCTACCTTCAACCTCACGACCACTACTCAAAGTGATCGCCT
>NC_052477.1:11081162-11189748 GCF_009730915.1 Dioscorea cayenensis subsp. rotundata | reverse complement strand
CTCCAAAACCTAGCTAAAAGCCTCTCAAACCCTAGTCGTGGATGTCTCCAGCGGTGGAGAAAAGAAAGCCAAAAGATGGAAAAAATGATTTTTGAAATCGGGCTGAAATCGCGGACGTAAATAGGGATGGAATCGGGGCATCCACGGGTGTGTGGAATTTCTACAAGCCCGTGTGAGTCACCAGGAAATCGTTTATCTGCGGCATGTGAATAGTAACTAATACAATAAATTGCTACAATGATTTACTACAGTACTTCGCCAAAAAATACTCCAAAATCCACACTTTTCATCGAGGCAACATAAACGGCCACACACACTGTAGATTGCGTTGCATCTTCAAATAAAAGCACATTTGACGACAATCATGCTAACTTTGTAAAAATCGGAACACATGAGTGTGACTGCCTTTGTGCCCTCCAATTTGCATATTTCCTTGAACACCACGGAGATTGGCACATACTCACATGTCTTTAATCACAACTTGTGTCTTTAAGTTTGTTCACTCCAAGATTTCATCAACTAAGTGCACTCGCAATCTACTTTGGCTTCTTTCTTGTATATTTGTCTCCTGACCACCTTTGCACAAAAAAAACAAATACACATGCATTAGCGATAAAATCTGAGAAAAGTAAAGCTCATAGTAAGAAAAGAATACTTCGTATTACTAATATACAAACACTTATCACTTTGATGTTTCACGCAAAGTGCTTCTACACTGACAATCCACAATGCTTTCATAGTATCTCTATAGTGGCATTTATAGTGATTTTACAATGATAACAAATAATACTTTTATAGTGTCACACACAGTGTTTTCTATAGTGTCATACAGTGTTTTTAATAGTGTTTCTCATAGTGCTTCTCACGGTGACAACACACGAGGGGATTCCATAGTACATCTGATCTTGCTATAATAATTGATTACGACCTTCTCTTCATCTAGTCGAGGATCTTTCATCCTGTGCCGATACTACAAGCGTTCTGGACATATGAAACGGCAGTTTAATAAGCTTTAACAACAGTAGAATCAACAGTCTTGTTCTTTGTCTTCTCCTTCTATTGTCTCTCTATCCTCCCATGCTGCTTCAGTCTTAGCTCCTAATTTTTCTGCTGATCTACTCTCTCAAGTTGCTTAGCTTACCAAGCAAATCGATGCCCTGTAGTGTGTTATGTAATCTAGTATTTCTTCGGTTATGTCTGTTGTCTCTGGTATGTCTTCCTTTATTATGCCTGCTGCCTTTAGTATATCTTCCTCCTCCTGGATTTAGATTTTGGTGCAACTCATCATATGACTGCAGGTGCATATAGTCTAGTTTCTATCTCTACCCCTTCCCACTTTTCACTTTGTCGCACTACTAATGAGAGTATTTACCACATCACGCTTGGTGCTGGTCATATTCGATCTATTTCATTTGACATTCCCGATATACATCGACAGCTCTAAATCTTATCTCGGTTAGCTGACTCACTGATCATGGTCTCATAGTAACCTTTTCTTCTTCTGCTTTGATAAGTACTTGTGTATAAGTAATATGAAGTATTCTTTTCTTACATTGAGCATTACTTTTCTCAGATTTTATCGTTTATGCATGTGTATTTATGTTATTTTGTGCATTTAGGGTTGTGGAGACAAGTGTGGAAAAAAGAAACCAAAAAGTAGATCGCGAGATGCAATTTTTTTATGAAGTTCTTGGATTGAACAAACATGAAGACATAAGTTGTGCTCAAAGACATTTTGGGTGTGCACCAACCTCCATTGTGCTCAGAGAGTATACAAATTGGAGGGCATAAAAGGCGATCATACTCATGTGTTTTGACTTGTGCAATACTAGCAAGATCTTACGTCAATGTGATTTCATTGAAGGCGCAATGCGATCTACCGCATGGATGTGAGCCCATTCATGTGGCCTCAATGAAGTATGGATTCGGGAGTATTTTTGGTAAAAGCAATACAGCGATCCACATGTAGTAAAATCACTATAGTAGTTACTATTCATAGCTCGCAGGAAATCAACTCCTGGAAATTCACACGTGGGTGTGGAAATTCCACATGCCCATGTGGATACTCGACTGCAGCCCTTATAAAAGCCGCAATTTCAGAAATTTTAGAGGATTCTTTCCCTATTCTCTTCCTATATTTTTTCCATCTATGGAGGTATTACGTGGCTAGGGGTTTAGATAGGCTTTGGCTAGGTCTTTGGAGTGGTTCCTGACCTTCGATATCAAGTTCCTTTGGAAGATTGTTATGGGGGAGCTTTCATCGGCTTCGATTCAATGAGGTGTGCCCTAGGCTTGCCGAGGGAACCCTTGGAGAAGATGAGGCAACTCCACAAGACCATCGATCTGAGACTACTGAGGGGTTTACTTATTGATTACATGCTTTTTATATTCGATTTTCATTATTGATTGTATCTTGCTCCATGGAGAGCTAAACCCTAGTGGGTGCTTGGATTTGTAAATCCTAGGATGATTTTGTTTCATTAATATTATATTTATTTAATTGATGTTTTATTTTTAGTTCCAACCGTGAATTCTTGTCGCATTGATTTTACCTTAGAGTGAGACTAGGATTGAGAATCTATCTTGGTAATCTTTGTGCATGAGTGAAACACCATGAGGGATTAGAACAAAAGCAAGGTTGGAGAGGGTCGAGAGGGTGAGTCGAGAGGTAGCGGAATGTCCCCTTTCCTTTCTGATGTGATTTATCCTACCTCCATATTCCAGGAGTTCTTTGTGGTCATGATAGAGTGAAGTGCTAAGAGACAAACTTCGCTGGGGATTAGTTGCGCAAGTAACAGAGTGAAGCGTTGAAGTAATCCTTAGTGCTGGGGCGTAGTTGTGACTAGGGGTCTTTCGCTTGGACCAAATGGTTAGATCTATATTAGGAAATAGGGTTTATCACTTAGAGTCCCGAGATCTTCATACAACCCACTACGGTGTGGCGTCGAGAGTATCCCTTTCCACTTTGGGGCATAGTGTGAGGGTTAGTCACGATTGAGTATCCCTTTCCCTTTGGTGCCCCATCTTCTATCGATTTGCCCTCTCCTTATTCCTATTGTGTCTCTTCCTTCTTTTCAGTATCTTCATTTGCACTGATATTTTTCACACAACTCTTGAATCATCTTCACCACAGTTAAATAGCAATTCTTGTGTTTCCAAGCATTATTCCATGTGGATCGACTACCCACTCGGTAGGGGTACTTTATTAGCTTGATAACCCATAGCACTTACAATACGCACTCATAAGGGGTGTGTCATAGCTTGATACATGTGGGATCATCTTACGAGGCGGAGGATTGGGACCGGGCGTGGGATTGGAGGGACTATATCACTTGGACCATCTTCATCATCCCATTCCTCGACCTTTTTGCAATTGTTGCATCTGTGTGTTCTCTCCATCATTGGCATCATCGTCTTGGTCACCTGTCTAGTGCTTGCCTGAATCTCTTAACTACTTCAGGTATTCTTGATTCTAATTCTACTACTTTTTTACATCCATGTATGGGTTGCCGACTAGTTAAAACCGCGACTCTTCCTTTTCTCATCATGTGAATCTCTTTTTAGATTCTTCTTTTAACCTTATTCACTCTAATGTCTGGGGTCCAGCCCCACTCTTATCTCTTGGTGGGTTCTCCTACTATATCAGTTTTATTGCTGATTTCTCCCGTTATACTAGGCTTTAACTAATGCGTTCTCAATCTGAAGTCTTTGCCATTTATTCTCAATTTACACAAATAGTAAATGCTCAGTTCAGCAAACGCATTAAATTCTTTCGCCCTGATGGGGCATGTGAGTATCTCTCTACAATGTTTAAAGAGTTACTCTCTATTCACGTTACTCTGACTCAACAATCATGCCCTCACATACCTGCTCAAAATGGTGCTGTTGAGCGTAAGCATTGTCATATCTTGGACACTGCTCATGTCCCTTCTCTTGTCTTCTACTGTCCCTCAAACTTTTTGGGTTATGGCTATTTTTACCTCTGTCTATCTCATTAATAGAACTCCTTCATCTTCTCTTTCTAGTATCACACCTTATGAGCATCTTTACTCTCAATCTCCCTCTTATGGTTACCTTCGTACCTTTGGTTATACTTGTTTTTGTGCTTTTGCCCACTATTGAGTGAACCAAAATCTCTCCTCGTTCTGCCAAGTGCATTTTTCTAGGCTATAGCTCTGAACACAAAGGCTATCGTTACTATGATCCTTTATCCTACCGTCTTCGCATTTTCCATTATGTAACCTTTCTTGAAGACACACCTTACTTTTTTTCATCTTATCCGAATCATTCTTTTCTTCAGTCTTCCTCTAGTGCATCCTTTTCCTTCCTTGATAGTATTCGAGGTTTTACCATCACTTTGTTAATTTTGTGCATCCTCCTATAATCTCCACTAACATTTCCTTTATTCCTCCATCCTCTGGGTACATTGATGGTTCTGGTGATTCGCCTCCTCTTCCTTGCTGGCTCACCTTCTCCTGAAGATGCTCTTGATACCTTATATCATTACCCAGACTGCATTCGTCATCCTCCTGCTCAGTATGCACTTTCTCTTTCCTCTACCTACTCCCAAGAGTTCCAGGTATTCCTTGTTATTGTTCACTCCCATTGAGAGCCATAGTCTTATCATGAGACTGTGAGTTATCCCCATTGGAAGTAGGCTATGACAGAGGAACTCGAAGCTCTTTAACGCATGTATACATGGGATCTTGTTCCACTTTTCTCTAGTATTACTGCTATTAGCTGTCGCTGGGTCTATCGAGTCAAAAGCCGAGCTAATGGTAGTATTGAGTGCCACAATGTGCATCTTGTTGCTCGTGGTTTCACTTAGGACTATGGCATTGACTATGAGGAGACATTTGCTGATGTAGCGAAGTTGACTACTGTTCATATTTTTTTCACTATTGCAGCTGCTCATCACTGGCCACTTTATCAGTTAGATGTGACTAATGTCTTCTTACATGAGGATCTTTCTGAGGATGTTTATATGACTCCTTCTCCTGGTTTCTCTCATCCTCCTCAGCATGCATGTCATCTTCATCAGGCTATTTATGGACTCAAATAGGCTCTTCACACTTGGTTTGAACAATTTCGCAGTGTGGTCCTTGCTCTTGGTTTCACTAAGAGCTCTCCTAATTATACCTTCTTCACTCGGCAGATTCCTCAAGGCCTCACTATTCTTCTTCTTTATGTTGACGATATGGTCATTTCTGGTGATGATGTTGATACTATTCTTTCTCTAAAACAGCGGTTACACACCGAGTTTCAGATGAAAGGCCTTGGACCTCTTCGTTACTTTTTGAGTCTTAAGGTCATTTATTCTCATCGAGGTTACTTGGTATCTAAATATAAGTACATTTTTGATATTTTTCGATGAGCTGGCATTACTAATCTCCGCACTACCTTCACTCCTATTGAGTTGCATCATCGTCTCTCTTCATTTGATAGTGAGTTATTAACTAATCCTACCCGCTATTGAGCACTTATGGGTGCTCTTATTTATTTGACCATCACTCGGCCTGATATTGTGTATGTTGTTTGCATCCTTAGACAGTTTGTCAGTGCTCCCCGATCTACTCATTATGCTGCACTTCTACAGGTTCTTCAGTACCTCCATGGCACCATCACTTGATCTCTACTTTTTTTGTCACGTCCTCACTTGAGTTGCGCGTATATTGTGATGTTGACTGGGTAGGTGATAGCTTGATTGGAGATTTACTAATGGTTTTACGCATTTTCCTTGGAGATTCACTTATCTCTTAGAAAAGTAAGAAACATTCTACTATTACTCTTTTCAGCTCTCGAAGTTTGAGTATGGTGCTATGTCCTCCATTGCTATGGAAGTTCTTTGGTTGCATCGGATTTTTGATGGACTTTGGTGTCTCCACATACATCCCTCTCTGCTATCTATTGTGATAACCAAAGTGCCATCAAAATTGCTGCAAATCCAGTGTTTCATGAGTGCACAAAGAATTTTGAGGTCTTGGTTCACTTTGTTCATCATCATTATCTTGCTTGTAGTATTCTTCTTCCAGTATCTTGCCTCTACTTGTACGTTCTTTGATTGTTTTACTAAGGCCCATCTGTTGCTCAATTTCAGGTTCTAGTTGACAAACTCTTGGTTTTACAACCCACCGTGAGTTTGAGGGTGCATTAGAGTAATATACATTAGAGTAATATACATTTTATGTATAACATATATGTACCTTGTATCTTTCTGTTCATACATACTCATACACACTCATGTATCTATATATTGGGTTTGTTACCCTAATGAGAACATTGCCTCTTCTCACATTATCTTACATTGTCCATCAAATTTCTTTTGATCTATACTGCTTGTAATTGATAAGAGATCGATTCATTGGGTTTTCTGCTAATCTGAATCTCTTAATCTATGATGTATATGATTTTGATGATTTTTTAAGGAAATTAAGAAAACCTTTTCCTTTTGTAGGGAGTGGTTGAATTACACTTTTGAGGCATTTTGGATATTTTTCCTAATAATAATTCATTCGATGGAATTAAGTTCAATTTTGGTTAAAATAACCAATGATTTACGATTCACCAATCATACAGCAGTAATTCTTGCTTTCATTTATGCATATATTTTTCTGTTGGTAATTCTTGCTTTAACCAATCACATAGTTAATTTATTCTTGTTCCTTATCATGCAATAGGAGGAACTTCTTTCATTAATTCCTTTGCAAGTAACTTGTCTTGATTAAAAGAAAGGGAGATGACACCAAGTTTGTTGCCAAGGTATTTTTTCTTTAATTGGAGAAAAATGTTTTTAGTGAAACTACCTTATCCTCTATATATTCTAATAATAATTGTTTACAACCAAAGTTGAAGGATTGTAATGAGTTATACTATTCATATAAAGCTGTATCTGCTAACCCAAGTTTGTATTTTTAAAGGCAATTCAAAATATTAAAGTCAAATTTATCTCTTGTGCTAGTGACTTTCTTACCTATTTTACTTGAATTATTATGTTTTGGAAATGGTTCCAGTTTGTATTATGTTTTTGTGATGATAAAATTAGTATAAATGGTTTGATATTACCTTTTTGTATGAAATTATTTTGATGTTATTTTTATATTTAAAACTAAGCATGCTATGAATTTTATATTTAAGCATTTAATACTTCATTATTTGACTTTAATTACAATTATAGTGCTTTATTTTACAATGCTTATTTACTTATGTAGGATAACTCATAGTTAAAGATCAAGAGATTTGAAGATAAGGAGGCTATAAGAAGCTCTTTACTTTGTATAATTAAGCAAAAATACATTGTAATAGAGGTAGATAAATTAAATGGTGTGAAGTTCTTTACTTTGTGTAATTAAGCAAATTATATTGTACTTGAGATGCTCATGGCTTGTTAATAAAAATAAATGAAATTGAAGATAGGATATTTATAATTTTCTTTCAAGATTTGTCAAAAGCTTTGCTTATGATTAGCAAAGGAATACACTAAATTCAATCTAGCTAATGAGCAAATTTTAGACGTGGTCATAACTGTCTCTAATGGCAAAAGTCGATAGTTTTGAAGCGGTTATAACCATCTTTAAAATAAATTATTAGTTTTTTGAGGGTGATTATAACCACCTCAAAAAAATTCTAAAAACATTAGTTTTAGTGGTAGTTATAGTCACGAGTGCGAAACCATGGAGGAGTTTAAAAATTATTAGTTTTTGAGGGTGGTTATAACGCCTCTACAACTTATAATTTTTAGAGGCAATTATAACTACCTCTAAACTAGCTACTAGAAACTACTTCCAAAGCTAAAACTTACCCTAATGGTTGATACAAATCGGCTTTAATGTGTAGAGCTAACTTTATTTATCTAGGGTGGTTTATAGTTGGTGAAAAAGACTAGTACTAAAGCTATAGAGGTAGTTAAATCTGCCTCTATAGGGTTTGAAAGCCACTTCTAAAACCCTTTTCTAGCGTAGTGGTTTTTATCTTGCTTTTTAAGATTTACTTAGGGATCATTTCAAGAAACCCTTATTAAAGGTGAATCAACATTTTGAAATAATCCAATCAAAGTGTTTTTACCATTGATAATGGAGATTTATAATGCTTTTGCTTCAAAGGGGTTTTGAATGTCTTAGATCAAGATGTATAATACCACCTCCAATTTAGAGTACCTTCAGGTGATGATATTTCCTCATGGAGCTTCTAATGTAATAAGATCGCGAGCCTTCCTAGCTATATTCTAGAGGTAGCTCCATTTGATGATCCGATCCCTTTCATCAGGCTTCACATCTCCAACACAATAAAAAAAAAAACAAAATGGATAGTTTTTAGTCATGTAATTAAAAACAAAGAGTGAAAATGCATAAATAAAAACAAAGAGGGAAAATGCATAAGAAGAGTTCTTAAGTCAAGGAGGCAAGTAGTTTATTCGATGAGGGCGAGTGAATTCGAGTATTAAAGATTTGTAAACCTTGAACACAATTAGCGGTTTTAGACATCGGCCTCCATAAAATAAGGTAGCAATCTGACTCTCTAGAGATGTTCAGAGTCTGAGTGAGATAAGAAATGACAATATCAAAATCCATTTGAATGACTTCAAGCTTGAGGTATCCTAACATGATGTCTTGGTAGATCTTAACTCTGTAGTAAATTTCTTGGAGAGCTTAAATTCTTCAATTATTTCAATAGTAAGCCTTCGGTTGGTTGTGTAAGTTTGCATAATCCTTGTACTCCATCACTTTCTTCAAGTGGATAGAAAACTCTTTATCACAATCATCGGAGAACTTAAAGTCCTCCTTTGTATGGTAAATTCCATTTTGATTAGCTTTGTTTTTTTGTACCTTGATGTTGGGGTTTAGGAAGTCATCATACTTTTGATTGGGTAGCAATAGATCAAACTCAGACTTTAACTCAAACCAGGTATGCAACTCTTACTTTAGTCTCCCTCATTGTTACCTCTGTTACGATTATGCCCTTGAATGCAAACGAGAATACTTGTATAGGGAATTTCATTTTGTATTATACATTCTTATTATTAATAGTTATTTGTTTTAATGTTGTGATGTCATTTTTAATTAGTTTTGAACATTATAGTTCTTTTGTATTAAGTTAAACTTTCTACTCTTTATGGGATAAAAATGAGTGCACTATAAGGGTTTAGTACTTATACATTTAAATAGTTCACAAATTAGAGAATCTTTAATTAGGTGTTAAGGATTCATAAGAATTTATATGATAAATTCGTTGACAAAGAATGTTAGTTAAACACTATGGGATAGTGGGAGCATTTGTCATAAATACATTAATGGGATTGATGTATTTGAACATGACTCATAACAATCCAATCACATGGGTTTTACTCTTCGACCGTCAATGATTGGGATTGCTGGTTATGATTATTTGAGTGAACCTTAGATCTGAAGTATTGCTTGTGATTATAATGTACTTGTGGCATCTACTCGTTATTAGAGTTGTTTGGCTAAGTTTACCCTTTTGTAGGGCTGACCTCCAAGTGTTATGTCTGGCAGATAATGGTTTTTAGTGATTACCAAAAAGGAATTTGTTCTCTCAAAAGTAAATGAATTAGTATCCTATGCCATCATGAGTAGATGATATTAGCAGACCTTAGCTAAGGTAGTCAAACTAATTGTGTGGGACATGAAGGGTAGTTTGGTAATTTTACTCTACTATGGTTATTTGCATATGATTGAGCTAGTGAGTATGACGATTACCATGACTCTCATTCGGTTGGGACACAAGAACAAAATATTTATACACATATAGTAATCATAATTTGGAAGGTTCAAAATGATCTATTCATTCATGTTCAATTGGGGCCACGTGGCTAGCTAGGTGTCACTAATGTCCTTGATATCCTCCCATTGCCAATTGAAATGAGCTTAGAGAGTCACACTTAAATGAATTAACAGTCAACCTCGTTTTGAGTATAGGGGTGAAATTATCAATTACTTCATTGGATGAGTGAAATTGTAAATTGGTCTAGGGTTTTTGTCATAAGTTTAAATTTTGATTAAAGTTTGATGGAGCTGAATAATTAATCAAATTATAAGGACTTGACGACAAAAATGGTTTTAGTTCTTTTATGACTAGTATTTATAATATGACTTCATAATAGTATAATATTTATCATGTTTATGAAATTTCATGTTTCTAATAGGACTTCATAAAAGGATAATATTTATCATGTTTTATGAAGTTTCTAGAAATATGATTCCTCTCTAAGACTATATGGCAAGAAAAATCAATTCTATTCTCTGGTGAGATAAATCTCCGATCTCCCTCTCATGCTCTAACCCTAGCCACTATTTGTGGATGAAGAGGAGATTGTTTTTGAATTCTGGCATGTGATCTAGAGGCGTGGTATTTTTTTGTTCGGTGCTAGAAGATCTATGACAATCCAAGGAACAAATTTGGCACATCAAAGGAAAGGGTTTAGAAGATTCAGAGGTAATTTTCTAGACCTTTTAATTAAATTAGGATGTTCATCAAATCAATTAATTAATATCACAATTTTGGTTTTGCTTTTGCATGTTTCTAATTATTTTATATAATTTTGTGACATTTATTCCTAATAACCACTCTCTTTATGACCTGGGCATAGGGTTTCTAAATTACATACATTTAGCATAAGTTGTTTTACCTTAACATCGAGCTCTGTAGATCTTGTGAGAAATAAAAAAATAGAAAGGGTAATCATGTATAAGAATTATGAAAAATGTAAGAGTGAGACGAGAATAAAAACCCCAAGAAGTTTTACGTACACGATGTGGACTATAAGATAGTGGACCTGGAGATCGACACTTGGGAAAATACTCTTCGTCGTAGAGTAGACTACTCTTTGTAAAGGACTAATCATGTTACCTGGCACTTGATTGTTCCCCCATACTACTTAAACTCCATACTTAGTTGCCTGAGCTCAAGCACTTATCATGTATTCTATTTTTTATCGGTTTTATTTGCTTGAGGACAACCAAAGCGCTTAAGTGTGAGGATATTTGATAAGTGCTAAATTGATCATATTTTCTATAACATTTACACTGCACCTAGAATGAAATTGTACTTTTTTAGCATCTCATTAGGAAGAAATTTCATTCTTTTGTTCACAATGACCTTTATTTATGTTTTAGGAAGAATGAAGTGAATTCGAGGATGTCTTGAAGCAAAATGAAGCAAGTTGCAGAATCAAGGCTTTACCACGACTCACAATGGGCATAATGGGAACTTACAACGCCCGTTGTCTACACTTACCACTTTCGTGATCAAGCCGTGGCAACATAAGCTCACTGGTAGCAACATAGAAGCCATAATGGCCTCACAATGGTCATTGTAAAGTCTATAACGGCCATTGTCAAGATGTATAATGCCCAAAGACAGTGCAAGGACACAACTTGGAGCCCAAACAACTTACTCACAACGGACATCACAACGCTGTGGTGAGGGCGTGGCGGAGCCGATTACTATAAATACCCTAGTTTTCTATAAATTTGAGGAGATTCTTTTTCCAAAGAGCTGGGGTGGCCGGATTTCTGAAGAGCAAGAGCATTGGAGGCAATATTCATCTATATTTCAGCGGATTCTGATGAGTTTCTCAAGAGATGATCAATGATTATTAGAGTAGGGCGTGCATGACACACATCATCCAGACAATATTGGGATCCACTAATTCCCAATTTTTGGAGAACTATTGTAGGGAGTTAGTCTAGGAACACATTGAACGTTTATTTATTATTTGGTCTTATGGCTCTCTTTGCACTTTGATGGTTTACTTTCTTTGATCCATGAGAACCTAATTCTCGGTGAATTATATATCTAGGTCCCTCGGTTATTGTTTATGAATTTTGATCGATCAATATATATATCGTTCTAGTTTTGATAATCATTGCATGCTTTAATTGTTTATCTTTATTAATTTGGATGAGGAAGATATGCCACTGCATTAATGACACCCATGCTATGATAGATCTATGAATGTTATAAGAAGTTAGGCATAGCTAGGTTTCCGGATTAAGGATTGATTTACCCTAAGACTTAGGGTTTGATTGATTTCTTCTCGTAGGGCTCATGTACTTAAGGCAAACATAGGAGGCTGAGGATGATTAGATTCCATTTGAGTGACGGGGTGGAGGAAATTCATCTTAAGTTTCTATTAATTTAGACCTAGTAGCCATGGCTTATTGGGGCTAGCAAGCCTTTGAATTCTCCCGGTTCGATCCTAGAACATAATTAATACTTAATCCCTATCATAATTAGTAATCAAGATAACCTTCATACATATTCCCGCTCCTTCCAAGTGTGCTTAATGACATCTCCAATTGTATTGTATCCATAATTTGCAATTATACTAAAGAGATAACGTAAACATTTAGGCTATTGATTAAGCGAAAAGGAAGTAATAGGAGCCTCTCGCCGTTCTTGGGGAAATACAACCCTCGTGTTCATCCATGAGATATTACTTGATGACCTGTGCACTTGTGGTATTATAAACTTGATTACAATATTTTATTGTGTACTTGCATACTTATATATTCATATATTCATATTTTCACACACCCAACACCAGTAAGAAAGCGTCTATCAGTAGTTAATAGTAACATTGATAGAATATTTATGTCTTACTGATAAGTGCTTGTGCGATATGAATGCGAAGTGTTCATTCCTTATGTTGAGCATTACTTTTCTCAGGTTTTTATACTAATATGTGTGTTTTTATGTTACTTTTATGCAGGTAGGGTTGTGAGGCCGAGTATGAAGGAAATAGGCCAATGTGGATCATAATGCACCTATTTTGGAGGAAATCTTGCAAAGGGTCAAACGCGAAGACATAGGTCAGGTGTGAGATGCTAGAGTGTGTGCCAACCTCCTCGCATTTGAGTGAGCACATCCATTTGGAGGGGCACAAAGGCAGTCACACTCGAGCATTCCGACTTATGCACATAAGAACAAGAGCTCCAGCAACATGTATATCATTGAAGAAGCAAGTGATTCACGATGTAAACGTGTGCCCGTTTGCGTTACCCCAATGAAAATATGGAATTGGGAAGTTATTCAGGTAGAAGACTGTAGCAGAGCACTGTAGTAACACTGTAGCATGTATTGTAGCAGCACTGTTCACAGCCGGCCGAGAAATCAGAGAAACAGAGAATCCACACGGGCGTGTGGAAATTATCCATGGCCGTGTGGAAATTAAGCACGGGCGCGTGTACCGTCCACGCCCGTGGAGTCGCCCGATTCCAACCCTATTTAAAGCCGATTCAGCCCCGATTTTGGTATTCTTTTCTCCATCTTTTCCCTAACTTGCGATAGGGCTTCGGCTAGGGTTTTGAGGGGTATTGGCTAGGTTTTTGGAGAGGTTCTATGGCTTCGACATCCCGCGTCATTTGGAAGAAGGTTATTGGGAGAGCTTTCGTCGGCATCGATCCGGCGAGGTGTATCCTAGGCCGGACAAAGGATCCCTTGCGACGAGTAGAGGACTCTCCACAAGACCATCGACATGACCATCGAGGGGGTTTCTTTATGGATTCATTGTTTTTAAATTCGATTTCTTTGATTGTACCTAATGAGTGCATGCAATACAAATTTTTGATACAATAAACACATGTAGTAACCTTGTCTTTTAGCATGAATTTCTCTATTTTTTATGCTCTGTTGGCTATTTGGCGTTTATTGAATAGGTAATTAGGCATCAAGAACAAAAGGGAGGAAAATTAGAGTGAATCAGAGTAAAACGAGCATCAAAGTAACTTCCTAGAAAAAAAAAGCATGGCATAAGCACAAGTGTGTTATTGGGTTGCAAATCACTATTAAAGAGAATTTGAAGAACACTGCTTATGTATGGTCTTCCTCCACAGACCATGATCTTTTTTAAAGATCACATGCTTTGTTCTTGGCCTTGTTTATTACTAGAGTCCCGAAAATTGTGAAGATTTCAGCACTGAGGGTTGCCAGCAATCAACACGAGTGAAGCACACAACTTAAGCATGGACTTGCACTATCTTTTTACCTTAAATAAAAAGCCCGATAGCTGGGATTTAAAGGGACTTTTGGCGAAAGCTTCACAGAGGCTAAGGTTTCAAGTGAAGGTCGACTGTCACTAATCCAGGACAAGTTGATGCTACCACTTCTTTCAGTCCTTTGGGTACTAGATTTGACAACAACATCGATCCCAATATAAGATTCCATTATCCATTCGAGAAAAGCTATGTGGGAGTTCTTTATATGTTTTCATTAATATCTCTTGTTTTAGATTTTGTCATGGATTCTTGTATGATAAAAGTCTAAACCTTTGATGGTTCTTTGGATTATTGAACCTTGAGATGATTTGTAGATGATTTCCCTTTTTAATTATATTGACTATTTGAGTTATTCTTATGCATCTTTGATACGCTCCTTGCGTTTACACATTAAGTGCATGGGTAGTAAGAAGTAGTAAAGTGTACCCAAAGGTCGGGTAGATGAATCTACAAAGACTAGCCCACATAGTACTAATTCATCCTCTATTATCTAGCGGGAAGAAATGGATTCATGTTGTTAACCCTAATTAAGAAATTTAAAAGTTAAGAAGGAGAGATAACAAATTTCAGGTAAGATCTGTAGATGAAACAGTGCCTCAGACTCAATACCCTCAAGACATCCTTGTATTGATTTTTTATATTGGCTATTTGTTGAGCATTCTTGGACCATGGAGATTCCTAAATTAGTTTATTCCTTTAGTCCAGTCAATTAACCCTAATCCCATATGGTAATAAATCATTACCGTATGATTGCATAACTCTCTGTGAATCACTCTATTAGGTTTAACTCTAATTCAGAGAGTTTGATATCAGATTCCCTATGTCTAGGTGTGCACTCGACCTCTAATCATGTGAATCATATATGCAATTGGGGCTCTCACACTAACAATTGCAAGCATGAAGCAACCTAAAAGATTCAGAAGAATACTCATAGGAAATACAAACAAAAGTGTATCAAATACAAATAGTCTTGAGATTGATGGCTTGAGACACCAAATGAAAGCTTATCCTCTGATGTTAAGAAGTATTGAATTTTAAACCAAAACTAGATACAACATTGAATTCATAGTAAAAACTCCCTCAAAACTCAATGGATGTGAGGGAACTCCGAGGTTGGAATTGTTAAGATTATGCTCCTGAATGGCAAAGAGGATACTTGTGTTAGAGCATCTCATTTAAATTATGCATTCTTATTAATAATAATAGGAATTTATATTAATGTCCATATAAGTCTTGTGACACCATTTTAATTAGTTTTGAACATTATATTTGACAACGCCCTTTTGCGTGTGAACCGCAAGTGCACGGGTTTGTCGAAGTAATAATACCCTGGTGAGTGGATAGTCGTATCCATAGGGAATAGTGATCAGAAACACAAAGATTGCTATTTAACTAGAGTGAAGATGAATTGATAGTGGTGTGAACAAAATCATTGAGAATGGAAATAAAGAAAGAAGAAGGAAGAGAGCCGCTATAAAGATGACAGGAAAAGCAATCGATAGAAAGTGGGTTACCTGGACATTGCTCCCCCTAGGACAATTGCTTCAAGTGCAAAAACAACTATTATGTCACCTAACTGATGCTTAATGAGTCGTGAAAATCCTAAAATACACAGTCCCAAACCTAAGGTCAATCGTGACTAACCCTACACTATGCACCAATGGAGAAATCACTCAGTCTCAACACCTCACACTGTGTAAAGTTGCTTAAAGCTCTGGGGGCTCCAAGTGATAACCCTATTCCCTAACATAGATCTAACCCTTTGGTCCAGGCGAAAGACCCCTAGTCACAATTAATACTAGTACTAAGGATTACTTCAACGCTTCACTCTGTTGTTTGCGCAACTAAGCCCCAGTGGAGTTCCTCTCTTAACACTTCACTCTATTGTGACCGCAAAGAACTCTTGGAACACAGAGGTAGAATAAATCACACCAAAGGGGAAAGGGAGACATTCTGCTACCTCTTGACTCACCCTCTCGACCCTCTCCAATTTTGCTTTGTCTAACCCTCATGGTGTGTCACTCACTCACAAGGATTACCAATGTAGGCTCTCAACCCTAGTGTCACTCTAAGGGAAAACTCATTCAACAAGCATTCAAGATTGGAACTCAATTAAAGACATCAATTAAAGAAACATAATAGAAAGGTTAAAAAAAACAATATCATCCTAGGATTTACAAGTCCAAGTACCCACTAGGGGTTTAGCTCTCCATGGAGCAAGATACAATCAATAATAAAATTGAAAGTAAAAGCATACAATCCATAAGTAAAACCCCCTTGGTATTCGTGTCGATGGTCTTGTAGAGTGGTTGCGTCTTCTCCAAAGGTTCCCTCGTCAAGCCTAGGACACACCTCACCGAATCAATGTCGACAAAAGCTTCCCCAATAACTCTCTTCCGAAGGAACATAGTGTTGAAAGCCATAGAACCAGTTCAAAAGCCTTGCCAAAGCCCCTCTAAACCCTACCCGCGAGCGCCTCCAAAGATGGTGAAGAGATGAACAAAAGATGGGAAAAAGATTTTTCAAACGGGCTGAAGTCATGGCTTTAAATAGGCTGGAATAAGGCATCCACATGGGCGTGTGGAATTTTCACACGCCCATGTAAATCTGTAGGAATTGATTTTCTGCGACCTGTGAACAGTGACTACTACAGTAAGTTAGCTACAATTATTTTCTACTGCACTTGCTACAGTACTCTACCAAAATACTCCCATATCCACACTTTCATCAAGGCCACATGAACGGGCACACATCCATGCGGTAGATCGCGTTGCATCTTTAATAAAATTACATTTAATGACAATCTTGCTAGCATTGCACAAGTCAGAACACATGAGAGTGACTATCTTTATGCCCCTCCAATTTGCATGTTCACTCAAGCACAATGGAGGTTGGCACACTCATATGTCTTTGAGCACAACTTGTGTCTTCAAATTTGTTCACTCCAAGATTTCATCAACAACGTGCATTCACAATCTACTTTGGCTTCTTTATTCTATACTTGTCTCCACAACCTTACATGCACAAAAGTAACACAAATACATATGTATGAGCGATAAAATCAAAGAAAAGTTATGCCCATTGTAAGAAAAAAATACTTCATATTACTAATACACAAGCACTTATCAATATTCCATGTGTCTTAAGTTAAATGTTCTACTCTTTATGGGATAAAAAGGAGACCACTAAGAGGGTTTAGTACTTATACACTTAAATAGTTTTAGAATAAGAGAATCTTTAATTGGCCGTTAAAGATTCGTAAAAATTTGTATGGCATATACTTTGACAAAGAGTGCTAGATGAATATTATGCAATAGTGGGAGCATATGTCATAAATACACATATGGGATTTGGGTATTCGAACATGACTCACAATAATCCAATCACATAGGGTTTTTACTCTTTGGATATCAATGATTGGAATTGTTAGTTATGATCATATGAGTAAACCTTAAACCTAAAGTATCATGATCATGATATTCTTGTGATGTCTAGTCTGTTAAAAGAGTAGTTAGGATCAATTTACCCTTTTGTTTGGTAAGTAGCAGTTGTGAGTGATTCATCAAGAAGGAATTCCAAAGATATAAAAAGGAAAAAAGATAATTAATGATATTGAGGAGAGTTATTAGGGTTTCCCTGGGCATGGAGAGTGACGATGCCGCTCTTAACGTGAACAACACAATCATTCCAAAGACAACATACATCCTGTAAATCAAGAAGAGTACAATGTGAAGCTCAAACACAAAATAAAGTGTTGAAATGAAATACATAAAGTACTATGATAAATAGTTTAGCAGGGGACTCCCCTTGCCAGTTGTATCAAAAGTACAAGTCCAAAAGTGAATACAAAGTCCGTGAACTGAAATAAAATATTGAAATGTAAAGAAAGGGTGATGATCAGTTAGACTCAGACTTAGTAACATATGGGTCGTCAGAATCAGTGTCATCAACAGCAGCAGCGGACTCATCTCGAGATTGAGGTTCTCCCTCGCTCCCTGAAACATCGCAGCTCTCAGAGTTAGAGGCCTTGGACTCCTTTAACTCCAAACCAGCTGTATTGACCCAACATGTCATGGTGCGGGGGTTGGAGAAGACGGTGGAGGTGATAACTGTACACTAAGGTGGGTAGTGATCCTTATAGTGCTCTTGCCTAGCCAACGTCAGTAGAGTGCTGAATTCGTCGACGATGCGGTATGGCTGGTGGAGGGTCGAGTCGGTGGCATTAAGGAGGAGCAAGGAGTTGGAGGTGATGGAGGAGATGCTGCCACAGTAGTGGGTGCAAGGCCACCAATAACACAAAAGTGGATCTCGTTAGCAGTCCTAATCGGTTACACCATCCTTATGGCCCGGAGGGTGTCGAGGGTAATCGGGGTGCTACCATCCTCGATCCTCGTACCGCTGATATCCTCTTGAAGGCCCATCTATCGAATGATCCGGGTGATGTATGGACCATCAAATATGACTCCCATTATAGGAGCAGCCGCCTAATGATGAAAAGCGAAGATGACCTCATGACCTAGGTGAAGGTGGAACCCATCGACCATGCAGAGAAGGTAGTCAAAGTCTCTCAAGCTCACCACTCTGGTGCTATCTCCAGGTCATGTCAAAGTATAACCCAGGAGATAATGGATGTACCTGAGAAAGGGGGAATAAAGGCTGGTGGCCTTCGCTAAAGGGGAGTCATACCCACTAATGGTGCTAAGTTGGTACTAGTAGGACTCAAGTGACTGCCCCGGTGGGCTCTCGACCAAATGGGCATCATACTCTGGTATTTGAGTAAATGCCTCATCGTAGAGTCCCAAACAAACTGAAAACTTTGTTAGACTCATACGATGCATGGCTCTGAACACCTAGAATTGTGTTGTGTCGGCCCTATGGAAACTGATCATCCCCCGCTCAAGCACAAAAGTTGCTAGGAATTCTAACGTTAGCTCTCTGTGTGTCATATCTGGGATAGAGAAAAACTTACGCCAAGGCCCAACACTCAGGAATCCCCAGACCTCCTTGGCGAGTTCCACATCATGCAAGATATCCCAATCAATCTCCCGGGACTCACTGATGCATTTAGTGCACAAATAATTATATTGAAGCTGATGGGCCGGTACACCAAACCGAGACTTCAAAGTGGCTGCCTAAGAACTGCTCTCGTCCTTGGCCAGCTTGGGCATGGGCCCAGATGTATGTGTCTTCTGCCTCAACATGATCCTTTGCTCAAAGGAGAAAAAAAAAAGATGGGAGAGAGTTACTCTGAGAGGAAAGCTCAAAAACTCAGCAAGAAAACCAAAGTCCAATAAAAAAAATGTGAGATGGAGGCTCGGAAGGAAGAACAAATACGGCGGGCCATGCCAGTAGGAAGAATTAAAAAGAGAAGAATAGAAGGGGAACGGTCGCACTAAAGCACTTCCGAATAGCACGATCATGCTTTTTTACTGGAAAAATCTACAGCACACAAAGAGAATAGCACGACCTTACAAGAAGCAACTTGCCCACGCTCTTTTAAGCAAGGACAGGGGCACGAGCAACAACACTCTCATGCTTGCCCTGGATTTCAAAATTTCTTCAACTCATAAAAACTGCACTACCATAAAGATGACCATGCTTAACCTGGAAAAATAGAGAAGCTACAGAATGAAACCAATTTACTCTATAACAACCACTAACTTAAAAACAAAGCTTTGGAATAGAACCATGAACAGCTATGAGCCGCAAATTTGCCCAAATTGCATGAGAAACTGAGTCTGAAAGCAACAAACAACCAAACAAAGAAAAACAAACAAAAATAAAAACAAAAAAAAATAAAGAGGACACCAAAGTTGCCTCCTAAAAAGTGCTTATTTAACATCACTAGCTTGACGTATCATGTAACGCTCAAGGGGGGACATGGAATTGATTTCCCCATCATTTCCTGTGGCAAGAACAAATGAATAAGGTGTTAATGTTTCGATTTAGCAAAATCTTCCCTCACTTAAAACTAAAGGATACATGCAAGACTTGGGAGTGGTAGTTGGGCTCTTTGTCTTCTTGATGGTGGCAAAGTTCTTCCACCGTTTCTTGTTTTGAGAGGTTCTATGACTGACCAACTGAAGTGCCCTCTCATGATCTTCAATGTTACCTTGGTGGTGAATCTCTTCCACTACTCCATCAAAAGGTTCTTTTTCATCCAGCTATTTGGATAATTCATCCCATATCCACGTGTCCAGCACAAAACTAGAAACATAGTCATCAATTATGTCCAAAGCATAACATGTGTTATTCGAATTCATAGAGTGATGCATAGCATCTCACAACTTAAACACGACTTCATCACCCACTCTCAAAACCATTCGCCCATCTTTGACATTGATAAGTGCTTGTGTATTCATAATATGAAGTATTCTTTTATTACATTGACCATTACTTTTTCTCAGATTTTATCACTTATGCATATATATATTTGTGTTCTATTGTGCATTTAGGGTTGTGGAGACAATTGTGGAAGAAAAGGAACCAAAAAGTAGATCATGGATGCATTTGTTGATGAAGTCTTGGAGTGAACAAATGTGAAGACACAAGTTGTGCTCAAAGACTTGTAAGTATATGCCAACCTCCTTTGTCCTTAACACCAACACACAAATAGGAGGGGCACAAAGGCAGTCACACTCATGTGTTTCAACTTGTGTAATGTTAGCAAGATCTTCATCAATGTGATTTCATTGAAGACGCAATGCGATCTACGGCATGGATGTGTGCCCATTCATGTGGCCTCGATGAAAAGAGTGGAATCGGGAGCATATTTGAAGAAGAAAAAAAAGTTTGGAAATCCGCATGGCTGCGTGGAAAATCTACACGCCCGTGTGGATGCTCGATTCCAGCCCTATAAATGTCGCGATTTCAAAATTCTCTAGAGGATTCTTTTCCCATCTTTTTCCTATCTCTGGAGGCGCTCACGGCTAGGGTTTGGGAGGCTTTGGTTAGGTTTTTAGAGTAGTTCTACGGCCTTCAGCATATTGTTCCTTCGGAAAGATAGTTATTGGGGAAGCTTTCATCAGTATTGATTTGGTGAGGTGTGCCCTAGGCTTGACGAGGGAACCTTTGGAGAAGACAAGGCTACTCCACAAGAGCATTGATACGGACTATGAGGGGGTTTAACTTATGGATTGCATGCTTTTACATTCGATTCATTGTTGAGTGTATCTTGCTCCATGGAGAGCTAAACTCCTAGTGGGTGCTTGGACTTCTAAACCCTAGGATGATTTTGTTTCATTGATCTTTTACTATGTTTCTTGAATTGATGTTTTAATTGAGTTCCAACCTTCAATGCTTGTTGAATCGATTTTCCCTTAGAGTGACACTAAGGTTGAGAATCTATCTTGGTAATTGACAAGGTCCCCTTGCGTATATCCCGCAAGTACACGGGTTTGTCGAAGTAATAATCCTGGATGAGCGGGTATCGAATCCACAGGGAGTAGGGAATAAAAACACTTAATCCGCTTCTTAGCTATGTGAAAAATCAGTAGTGATAAGTGTGACAATGATTCAATTCTCAAAAGTAAAAACAACAAGTAAGAGAGCACGAGTAAAAGAGGAGGTAAGGCAATCGATAAAGATGGGGTACTCAGATAATACTCCGGCTAGGATAATTGTTTCAAGTGCAAGAACCCTCTGTTATGCCTCCTAATCAATGCAATGGTGAGTCGTGGAAATCCTTAAATACATAGTCCCAAATCTAAGGTCAACTATGCCTAACTCTATACGTGTCCCGGAGGAGAGATTAGATAACCTCTCAACCTCACACTCGAATAGAGTTGTAATGAGCTCTAGCGATTCCAAGTGATAAATCTCTTCCAAATTATAGACCTAACCCTTTGGTCCAGGTGGAAGGTCCCTAACCACAATTAAGCCCTAGATACTAAGATCACCTCAACGCTTCACTCCGTTGCACGCGCAACTAAGCCCCAGTGGATGGTCATCCCTTAGACCATTCACTCTATTATGGCAGCAAAGAACTCGGAGGAACGGAGGTAGAATCTATCACGCAGGAGGGGAAAGGGGGCGCTCCTGTACCTCTCGACTCACCCTCTCAACCCTCTCCAACCTAGCTTTGTCTAACGCTCGTGGTGTGTCACTCACTCACAAGGTTACCAACAAGAACTCTCAACCCTAGTGTCACTCTAGGGGAAATGTTCATACAATCAAGCATTCAAGATTGGGACTCACAACAAACATCAATTAATTGAAAGCATAATAAAGAGATTCAATGAAACAAATACATCCTAGGGTTCACAAATACCCAAGTACCCACTAGGTATTTAGCTCTCCATGGAGCTAAGTACAATCAAAGGAATAGAATGTAAAAGCAATGAATCCATAGAGAAATGCCCTCGATAGTCATGTCGATGGTCTTGTGGAAAGTCCTCTACTCGTCGTCCAAGGATTCCCTTGTCCGGTATATGATACGCTTCGACGGAAGCTCCCCTACCAACCTTCTTCCTAAGGAATAACGATGTCGGAGCCGTAGAACCTCTCCAAAACCTTAGCCAATACCTCTCAAAACCCTAGACGAAATCCTCTCTCAAGTTGGGGAAAAGATGGAGAAAAGAATGTTAAAATCGGGGCTGAATCGGCTTTAAATAGGGCTGGAATGGGGCGACCACACGGGCCTGTGGATTTTACACACGCCCATATGGAATTTCCACACGGGAGTGTATAATTTTCACACGCCTGTGTGGATTCTCTAAATTCCTGTTTTCTCGGCCGGCTTTGAACAGTGATGCTATAGTACTTTTGTTTCAATGTTCTGCTATAGTACCTGTCCTAAAATACTTCCCGAGTCCATACTTTCATCGAGGTGACGCAAACGGGTACACGTTCACATCGTGGATCGCTTTGTTTCTTTAATGATGGACTAGTTGGTGGAGATCTTGTTCTATGTGCATAAGTCGGAATGCTTGAGTGTGACTGCCCTTGTGCCCCTCCAAGTGGTTGCGCTAACTCTAATACGAGGAGGTTGGCACACACTCTAGCATCTCACACCCGACCTATGTCTTCACGTTTGAACCTTAGCAAGATTTCCTCCAAAATCGGTGCATTATGATCCACATTGGTTTCTTTCCTTCATACTCGGCCTCACAACCCTACCTGCACGAAAGTAACATAAAAACACACATATTAGTGTAAAAACCCGAGAAATGTAATGCTCAACATAAGGAAAGAATGCTTCGCATTCATATCGCACAAGCACTTATCAAACTCCCCCACACTTAAGCTTTTGCTTGTCCTCAAGCAAAAATTAAACATTCTGTGCATAGATTAAAGAAATATTGGAAGTGCTTGGCCTTAGGTTCACCAAAGTGTATAGAGAGAGCATTCTACAAGTAAAGAAAATTTCAACATTAAATACAAAAAAATCAAAGCTCTAGCTAAAAACTTGAATAAAAAAGGACAACAACCCGAAATCGTGTACGTGTGTGAACTCACTAAAAACAACCCAAGGTATACTCCTCAAAGTTCTAAGTACAAGGGACTTATTTATCTACAAAAGTGACAACAATTTCAAAGATGGTAGTAGCTTCACACATCCTCTAAGGTAGCCCTTTCCAAAGCGGCCGCTAAGGTGGCTTTTACACTTTCGAGGTGGTAGCTCTTTATACCGGAGTGGTAGCTTTCACTCATCCTATGAGATAGCTCTTTCTCTCATTAGGGCATAGCTAGTATCCGACTTATGAGAGTAGCTTCATACTACATAGGTGGTAGCTCTTTCCACCCAAAATGCAAAACAAACAAGAAAACTATTTTGTTCCTTCTTTTCATCATTCATTTTTTTTCAGAATTTAACACAAGAAACAACTATAACTAGTCCATTTAACATCGAACATGAGTTTCCAATAGAGTTTAAAGAGTGAGCAGTGCACTGAGTGTAAATCGGGTAAAAATTCCTAGAAATTCAAGCAAGAACTAGAGCATGAAAACATTCAATGTTAAAAATTCTCCTAAACTCAAGAATACAATCATTGCAACTAAGGTGAACCACCATTGGCTATGTGAGCATGTACAATCAAAACTAATATAAAAGATATGTGCACTATGAAACTCCCCCCCACACTTAAGTTGTACATTGTCCCCAATGTACACATGCAAGCTCACTCATAATGTATATCAATGAAGAATACATGTGGGAGAAGCAATCAAAAACAATACTCCCCGACTTCTAGTGTCGCGCTTTGATGGAGCTAAGTCCTTGGGAGTAATGTTCCGACGGGTTGTGAAGCTCACACGGCCAAGTGCTCGAGACAACTTGGTCGTGCCCATGACGTAGTCTCAATTCCCATGATGACAAGACCATCTCGCACGCATACACGAGGGGGTTCAGTGAAGCTCAATAAAACAAAAATAACTCGAGTATATATAAAAGATAGACAATGAATAAAACTCGAGATGCAAAATGAAAATAAACTCAAAAGAAGAATCCTTTCTGAGTGAACAAGTCTAAAATAAAATGCAAAATAAAGAAAATGCAGAAAAATAAAGTCAAATGTCGGTGTCTCGCTCTGTCGGCTCCTCTCACTCACTGCGGTGTTGGGGAAACATAAGGTGGATCCACTGGTGCTGGTATAGGAGATGGGGATGCAAGAGATGCCGAGGGGGGCTGAGGAGTCCTCGGTCGCAAGACAAATGAGGAGGTGACGTCTCGCTCTAAGATCTGCTGTAATACGCCGAAACGTGCCATGAACTCTGTGTACTGAGCGACCTGCGTAGCCCTAATCTCAGTAATCTCTGCTTGAGCCTCAGCCATCTCTGTCCGTATCACTCCCACCGCACTCTCGAGCCTCTCGAAGCGATCATGGGCTCGAGATGGTGAAAACATACATACGGAGGGAGCGTCCTCTGCCGCCGAAGGTGCCTCAGTCTATATCGGTGCTGACTGAGGCTGGGGAGCAGGCTGGGAAGCCTCGGCATGATCACCCTCACCCTCAGTTATCTCTGGAGCTGGTAGCACCAACGCATAAACCCCTATCCGAACTCTACGGACCATGCCCATCAATCTCAGTGTCTCTAAACTCAGGGGGATAGGTATACTCGTCTTCTCAGCCCCACAAATCGAATCCAAGAGACCAATGCCCAGCACTAATCTCGTAATGTAGGGGCCCGAGAAGATCGCTCCCAGTCTAGCATAATGCCCCTGATGTCTGATGTACTCTGCCATGATGTGTCCTAAGTGAATTGGTACGCGCTGCACCATCGAATACAAGTATAGAAGCTCCTACAGGCTCAGAACGTCGCCATTCACCGATCTGCTCATAATGGCATGTAAGTATCGGTATGCAGGTCGAGAAAGGCACGTGGCCTTGGACACCCCCGGCTCGTACTGACCCTGACCACATAGCACCCTGTAAGCTCTCTGCGGGGTCAAAGCTCAGGGATAATCAGTCGGTAACTGAGAGTACTCCTCAGTATCTGTGAATGTCTCCTCATACAAGCCAAGCAGAACTGAAAACTGAGTGATACTCAAGCTATGGTGGTGTCCAAGTGCTCTAAATTGAATGGTGTCCAAACTATCGAAGCTCGCGTACGATCTATCAAACTCGAATAATGATAGCACCTCCAGTGCAAACTCTCGGATGGTTGGCTCTCTAATCGTCAATAACTGCCGCCAACCACCTGCTGAAACGAGATCCTCGACCTCATTAGTGAACTCATCTCCCTGCTGTAGATCTCTCAGTATACTCGTGTCTAGGAATCGAGTCTCGACAAGCGCTCATAGCAAACCTGATGATCTTGAATTGCGAAACTCATGCCCTCAGGCTCAGGGGATGGCTCAGGGGATGACTCATGGGATGACTCACGCAGCCTCTTATCAGCTTGCTTCTTCGACCGTGTTGCCATAATCTGCAAAATTTGAAACGAAATCGATCAAACAAGTTGATAAACTAAAGCTGCAGAAATCCACACGGCCGTGTGGAATTACCGCACGCCCGTGTGGATCCACGGGGCATGAAAACCGCACGGCCACACCACAAGAATCCAAAAATATGACTTAAAAATACTTCTAACTTCGTTCTAAACATAAATCATCTTTCTAATTGAAGAAACGAAAGCATTATTAACCAGATTCATCTATGAAAATCATGAATTGATGAAGAAAATCATAAATAGGGCTTACCGACAAGTTAAAATGAAAGAACTACGAATCGGCCGGAAAACCTTGCAACAATCCTACCAAATCGGCGCTAGGAGGTCGGGGGTTGATGTGAAAGTGCTCATAGATGAATAGAGGGTGTGAGGGAGAAGAGAAACGACTATTCTTTAAAAAGAACTCGCGCCTCTTGGTGTTTTGTACATCCACACGGGCGTGCGGAAATTACCCACGCCTGCAGCGCTCCCACGGAGAGCTTCACAGGGACGTGCACGCCCCGGGCGCCTCGGGAAAAAGCTCTCATCGACTCGAGCGCTCGCGCACAGGCGTGCGGAAAATACCCACGCCCGTGCGCCCGACCCACAGGAGCAGTCGCACGCCCCTGTGGCTTCTCTAGACATCCGAGAAAAATCGCTAAGTGTTCCACACGCCCGTGCGGAAATTCCACACGGGCGTGGACATTCACATGCCCAACTCACAAGGGCACCCACACGCCCATGTGTTTTCTCGGGATGAAGAGGGCTCCTCTGCACAGTTTCACACGGGCGTGCGGAAATTACCCACGCCCGTGTACTTGTCACAAGGTCGCCCACAGGGGCGAGTTCACGCCCCTGTGTGCTCCTGGGATAATCGGCCAAACTCTGCAAGAATTCACACGCCCGTGCAGAAATTTCCCACGGGCATGCGATATTTGCATGGTCGTTCAGAGGGGCAGCCGCACGCCCCTGTGCCTTCTCTGGATGAGCTCGCAATACAAATCCATGGGCGTGCGAAAATTCCCCACGCCCGTGCGTCTTCACTGGATTTTTTAGAAAAAACCTGCAGGCTCTGCAGAAAGTTTCTAAACATGTTTACACACTCAGAGCCTGCCCTAATTGCAAGTTTTACCAGTGAAAAACATGGAATAATGCTCAAACGACATAACTTCGCCAATTCCACATGAAAACACACAATGAATATTCAAAGCTCACAAGAAAATCTCAGCACAAGCATCTAAAAATCAAGATACCAATACTTAACAAATTATTCATGCAAACAAACTAAACTAGAAGATAAGAAAACAGTAAACACTTGGGTTGCCTCCCAAGAAGCGCTTGTTTAACGTCACTAAGCTTGACGTACCTTGTCTTACCTCACGGGGGTTCATGAATGAAAGTTGCCCTCTTACCCATGGCTCGAAAGCATGATGTGCAAAGTGTCTTGAGGATAGAAGGTGAATTATCGGGCTTCGGGCCACCTAGTGATGCTTCATCCAACTCCTTCGGTTTACGGACGTCTCCAATAGCCTTGGAGTGTTTCTGGTGGCGTCTCCTAGCCCTCTTCATTTTTTGGAGCATCTTCTTCAAGATCCCCGGGGTGGATGGTACTTCTTCCGTTGAACCAAGCATCATTACTTCTTCATAATCCTCCTCTTGGTCGAACAAACCCTCGTATGGGTCCAGATTGAACATTTCCTACATGTATTCATCAATAATCTCATCAGTAGTGTCTAAGAAGTATAAAGTATCATTGAAATCAAGAGAATGCCGCATGGCTTCAGCAAGGCGGTATGTGAGCTTGTCATCTCCGACCCTCAAAGTTAGCTCTCCGCCGTCCATGTCAATCAATACCTTGGAAATCCGCAAGAACGGTCTCCCAAGTATCAAAGGTACATCCGCATCCTCATCGACGTCTAGCACTACAAAGTTAACTGGAAAAATGTACTTGTCAACCTTGATAAGCACGTCTTCAATGATGCCTCTCGGATGTCGCACTATTCAGTCCGCTAGTTGCAAAGTCATCCGGGTAGGCCTAGGCTCACCCAAGCCTAGCTTTTGAAAGAAGGTGTATGGCATAACGTTGATACTGGCCCCCGAGGCCGCCAATGCCATTTGCTCACCAAGATTGCCTATATTACAAGGAATGATGAAGCTTCCCGGGTCTTTCTTCTTGTTCGGCATGTTCTTTTGCAATACCGCCGAGCATGAAGCATCTAAAATCACTGAAGCATTTTCCTCCAACTTCCTCTTGTTAGTCAACAAGTCTTTCAAGAACTTCGCATACTTAGGCATTTGGGCCAATGCCTCAACAAAAGGAATATTGATGTGGAGTTGCTTGAACAAACTTAGGAACTTATTCTACTGTTCATCCCCTTGGTCATTTTTCAATCTAGAGGGATAAGGGATTCTTGGCTTGAAAGGTGGGGGTGCCACCTCTTTCTCTTTGCTTGTTCCCTCTTCTACCTCTATAACCTCGGGTGCGTGTCCTTTTGGCTTCTCACTCGGAAACCTACCTTCAACCTCACGACCACTCCTCAAAGTGATCGCCTTCATGTGCTCTCTAAGGTTGGTCTCTGTATTGCTCGGCAAGCTTCCATGTGGCCTTTCAGAGAGAGACTTCGCAATTTGCCCCACCTGATTTTCAAGGTTATGCAAAGAGGCGGTGTGGTTGCGAAGTGTAGCCTCGACTGATTCAAACCTTTTATTTGCAGATTACACAAATCTAGTCAAGTGCTTTTCTAAGTCATTCATTCGGGTTTCCAAACCTGAGACTCTGTTGTTCACCTGAGGGGCTTGTTGTTGTTGTTGTTGGAAACCCGGTGTCCCCATGGCCTTTTGTGGACCCTGATTACTCCATGAGAAATTGGGATGATTCTTCCAACCCGGATTGTAGGTATTGCTATATGGGTTTCCTTGAGGTCTCATGCCATTACCTACAAAATCAACGTTCTCCACCGAAGAAACATCATGGATAGAGATTGGGCAATCAGAGAGAGCATGTCCTCCACCACATCCGGTGCAATTAGTCACGGCCACCACTCTGTTTGAAGTTAGAAGATCTAGCTTCTTACTCAAATTTTCCACTTGAGCTGCCAATGAAGTTACCGCATCTATTTCATGGAGACCGGCCATTTTTTTCTTCTCCCTAGCATTCCATTGGTAGTTGTTTAACCCCATTTCTTCAATTAACTAGCGGACCTCATCGGAGGTCTTGCTACCTAAGGTACCTCCTGCTGCAGCATCCAGGAGTTGCCTTGTACTCTGGTTCAAACCATTATAAAAGGTCTGAACAATCGTCCACTCCAAAAATCCGTGTCGCGGGCACTTTCTCAAGAGCTCCTTGAACCTTTCCCATGTCTCGAATAGAGACTCCAATTCCAACTGACCAAAGGATGAGATCTCATTCCTAAGCTTTGCAGATTTTCTGGGAGGGAAATAACGGGCAAGAAAAGCTTCTACCATCTCCTCCCATGTGGTAATAGATGCTCTAGGTAATGAGTGTAGCCACTGCTTCGCTCTCCCCTTTAGGGAAAATGGGAAGGCTCTCAACTTGATGGCATCATCCGTTACTCTGTTTATCTTTAACATATCACACACCTCGAGAAAACTCTCTATATGACTGTTTGGATCCTCATCAGCCAAACCGTTGAACTGTGCGGATTGTTGCAACATGTGGATGAATGCCGGCTTCAGCTCAAAGTTCTAAGCTGTAATCGAGGGACACACAATGCTCGATTGTGTCCCCAACACTGAAGGTCTGGCATAATCAGATAATGTCCACTGTTCCTCATTCTGTTCTGCCATGTTTCCAGATCCTTCCACTTCTAAATCAGCTAAATTAGACTGTTCTTGCACAGGCTCTTTCCTTTTTCTTCTAAGTGTACGTTCAAGCTCAGGATCTCCTTCAATCAATATTGAGGGATTCCCTCGGGTCATAACCTGGAGCTGGACCCAAAAAGAAAGAAAAAGAAATCAGAACGATGATAGAATAAGAAGATATGAAATAGAATGTATGGAGAAATACCTAAGAAAACAAAGTGCAAAGTATCTCTAAACGCCTACTCCCCGGCAACGGCGCCAAAAACTTGACAAGGTTCCCTTGCGTATATCCTGCAAGTGCACGGGTTTGTCGAAGTAATAATCCTGGATGAGCGGGTATCAAATCCTCAGGGAGTAGAGAATAAAAACACTTAATCCGCTTCTTAGCTATGTGAAAAATCAATAGAGATAAGTGTAACAATGATTCAATTCTCAAAAGTAAAAACAACAAGTAAGAGAGCACGAGTAAAGGAGGAAGTAAGGCAATCGATAAAGATGGGGTACTTTGGATAATGCTCCGCCTAGGACAATTGTTTCAAGTGCAAGAACCCTCTGTTATGCTTCCTAATCAATGCAATGGTGAGTGGTGGAAATCCTTAAATACATAGTCCCAAATCTAAGGTCAACTATGCCTAACTCTATACATGTCCGGGAGGAGAGATTAGATAACCTCTCAACCTCGCACTCGAATAGAGTTGCAATGAGCTCTAGGGATTCCAAGTGATAAATCTCTTCTTAATTATAGACCTAACCCTTTGGTCCAGGTGGAAGATCCCTAACCACAATTAAGCCCTAGATACTAAGATCACCTCAACGCTTCACTCCGTTGCACGCGCAACTAAGCCCCAACGGATGGTCATCCCTTAGACCATTCACTCTATTATGGCTGCAAAGAACTCGAGGAACGGAGGTAGAATCTATCACGCCGGAGGGGAAAGGGGACGCTCCTGTACCTCTCGACTCACCCTCTCAACCCTCTCCAACCTAGCTTTGTCTAAGGCTCGTGGTGTGTCACTCACTCACAAGGTTACCAACAAGAACTCTCAATCCTAGTGTCACTCTAGGGGAAATGTTCATACAATCAAGCATTCAAGGTTGGAACTCACAACAAACATCAATTAATTGAAAGCATAATAAAGAGATTCAATGAAACAAATACATCCTAGGGTTCACAAATACCAAAGTACCCACTAGGGATTTAGCTCTCCATGGAGCTAAGTACAATCAAAGGAATAGAATGTAAAAGCAATGAATCCATAGAGAAACCCCATCGATAGTCGTGTCGATGGTCTTGTGGAAAGTCCTCTACTCGTCGTCTAAGGATTCCCTTGTCCGGTATATGATATGCTTCGACGGAAGCTCCCCTACCAACCTTCTTCCTAAGGAATCACGATGTCGGAGCCGTAGAACCTCTCCAAAACCTTAGCCAATACCTCTCAAAACCCTAGCCGAAATCCTCTCTCAAGTTGGGGAAAGATGGAGAAAAGAATGCTGAAATCGGAGTTGAATCGGGCTTTAAATAGGGTCGGAATGGGCGACCACACGGGCTCGTGGATTTTACACACGCCCATGTGGAATTTCCACACGCGCTGTATAATTTCCACACGACCGTATGGATTCTCCGAATTCTGCTTTTTCTCGGCTTTCGTGAGCAAAGGCTTTGCTACAATACTTTTGCTGCAATGTTCTGCTACAGTACCTGTCCTAAAATACTTCCCGAGTCCATACTTTCATCGAGGTGACGCAAACAGGCACACGTTCATGTCGTGGATTGCTTTGCTTCTTTAATGACGGACAAGTTGGTGGAGATCTTGTTCTATGTGCATAAGTCGGAATGCTTGAGTGTGACTGCCCTTGTGCCCCTCCAAGTGATTATGCTAACTCAAATACGAAGAGGTTGGCACACACTCTAGCATCTCACACCCGACCTATGTCTTCCCGTTTGAACCTTAGCAAGATTTCCTCCAAAATTGGTGCATTATGATCCACATTGGTTTCTTTCCTTCATACTCGGCCTCACAACCCTACTTGCACGAAAATAACATAAAAACACACATATTAGTGTAAAAACCCGAGAAAAGTAATGCTCAACATAAGGAAAGAATGCTTCGCATTCATATCACACAAGCACTTATCAGTAATCTTTGTGGATAAGTGACACACTATGAGGATTAGACAAAACAAGGTTGGAGAGTATCGAGAGGGTGAGTCGAGAGATAGCGGAATGTGCCATTTTCCTTCTGATGTGATTTATCTTACCTCCACGTTCCAAGAGTTCTTTGTGTCATGACAGATTGAAGTGCTAAGAGACAAAGTCCGCTAGTGCTTTGTTGTGCAAGCAACAGAGTGAAGCGTTGAAGTAATTCTTAGTGCTGGGGCTTAATTATGACTAGGGGTCTTTCTCTTAGACCAAAAGGTTAGATCTATACTAGGGAATAGGGTTTATCAGTTGGAGTCCCTAGAGCTTATTGCAATCCTACACAGCATGAGGCATCGAGAGTATTCTTTTCCACCGGGGTATAGGGTAGGGTTAGTCATGGTTGACCTTAGGTTTGAGACCGTGTGTTTAAGGATTTTCACAGCTCATTAAACATCAGTTAGCAAACATAGTGAGTGGTCTTGCACTTGAAACAATAGTCCTAGGGAGAGCAATGTCTGGGTGCCCCACCTTCTATCGATTTCCACTCCTATCATTTCATTGCGTCTCTTTCTTATTTCCTTTATTTTTATTTACATTGATATTCACACTACTCTTGAAGCATCTTCACTATATTTAAATAGCAATTCTTGTGTTTCCAAGCACTATTCCCTATGGATATGACTACCCACTCACCAGGGTACTTTATTACTTCGACAACCCGTGCACTTGCAGTACACACATGCAAGGGGTGTGTCAGACATCAATCAAAGCTTGCAAAGTTACCAAAAATCATCGCCCAAGGATCAAAGGAACCTTGGCCTTGTCATCCAAATCTAAGATAAAAAAATCCACCGTAAAGATGAATAGGTCCACTTTTACTAAAACAGCTTTAATAATTCCCATTGGGTGACCAACTGACCGATTGGCGAGTTGCAAAGTCATCTTTGTAGGCTTAAGCTCACCAAGCCCTAACTTCTGGAAAATATTGTAGGGCATCAAATTAATGCTTGCCCCAAGATTAGTAAGTGCGTTCTCATCTATTACTCCCTAATAGTGCATGGGATTATGGAAACCTTGCTCAAAGTGACAGTAGCTACCTCCTCTAACTTCCTCTTGTTAGTCAACAACTCTTTGAGAAACTTAGCATAGCGAGGCATTTGAGCAAGGGCTTCACCAAATGGAACATTGATATGCAAGGTATTGAACATTTCAAGGAACTTTTAAAGTTCTCCTCATGTTGATCTTTCTTCATCTTAGCTAGATATGGTAACTTAGGTTGAAAGTCAGGAATGTTAGTCCTGTCCTTGGCTTGATCCTTCTCATTTTTCTCAACATCACCACCAAAGGATAAATCCTTAATGATAACATCTTGGGGTTTAGCATATGTATTCTCACACACTTGGGTTACAGGAGGTGTCAATTCCCTTTCACTTCTCAAAGTGACTGCCTTTAGAGACTCACAAGGATTGACCTCTATGTTGCTTGGAAAAGATCCCAAGGGTCGTTTAAAAAGTGTCTTGGCGATTTGAGCCACTTGGTGTTACAAATTTTGTAATGATGCTTGTTGATTCCGCATCAAATCTTCATACCTGTGAGACGGACATCATTTTCGTGAATATACCATGCTAATAAGGTTTTAAGACTTGGCCCCTTTCCTTCTTGAAGTGGTTGTCGAGGGGGTACAGGTTAAGCTTGTGATGGCTTGAACTGTCCTTCCCTTTTTGTGGTGCACCTCTTGAGGCCCAATGAGACTCATTGCTTGCCATTAATTCAAGTAGTTTCTTGGCATCGTCAGGGTACTTATTGCTAAGAGATCCACCCACTGCGGCATCAATTAGTTGACGAGTTGCATAGTTCAACCCATTGTAGATGATCTGAATCCGTATCCAAGAAGCAAAGCCATGATGAGGGCATCTTCGAAGAAGGTCCTTGAATCTCTCATAAGCTTCAAATAGTGTCTCTGACTCTCCTTGTTTGAATGCCAAAATTTCTTGCCTTAATTTCACCGCATTGCTAGGAGGAAAATACCTTCCTAAAAATTTTTCAACCATATCATTCCATGTTTTGATCGATCCTGGCTGTAAGGATGTGAGCCACCGATATGCTCCATCTCTCAAACTGAAAGGGAATAGACGTAGCCGGATCGCATCGTCAGTCACCCCGTTTATCTTGAAAGTAGAACAAATTTGAAGGAAACGGGAAAGATGATCATGGGCATCTTCATTTGCATGACCATTAAATTGGACTGAATTTTGGATCATGCCGATGGTGCTTGCCTTGATCTCAAAATTGTTTGTAGCGATGGATGGTGCTTTGATAAGTGCTTGTGTGATAAGAATATGAAGTGTTCTTTCCTTCTGTTGAGCATTACTTTTCTCGGATTTTAACTCTAATATGTGTGCATTTATGTTACTTTCATGCAGGTAGGGTTGTGAGACTGATTATGAGAGAAAGAAGCCAATGTGGGTCGTAATGCACCAATTTGGAGAAAATCTTGCTAAGGTTCAAACGCGAAGACATAGGTCGGGTTTGAGATGCGGGAATGTGTGCTAACCTCCTCGTATTCGAGTTAGCACAATTATTTGGAGGGGCACAAGGGCAGTCACATTCAAGCATTCCAACTTGTGCATATAGAACAAGATCTCCATCAACATGTCCGTTATTGAAGAAGCAAAGCGATCCACGACGTAAACGTGTGCCCTTTGCGTTACCTCGATGAAAACCATGGATTCGGGAGTATTTTGGGCCGTACTGTAGTAGAGTATTGTAGTAAAACTGTAGCAGCAATGTTCACAGCCGGCCGAGAAAACTAGGAAAACAGAGAATCCACACGGGCGTGTGGAAATTCCACACGCCCGTGTGAAAAATCCACAAGGGCACTCACACAGGCATGTGGATTCCCGATTCCAGCCCTTTAAAAGTTGATTTCAGCCCCGATTTCAGCATTCTTTTCTCCATCTTTTCCCCAACTTGAGAGAGAGTGGCGGCTAGGGTTTTGAGAGATATTGGCTAGGGCTTTAGAGAGGTTCTATGGCTTCGACATTACACACCGTTTGGAAGAAGATTAGTGGGAGAGCATTCATCAGCACCGATCCGGCGAGGTGTATCCTAGGCCGGACAAAGGGACCCTTGCGATGAGTAGAGGACTCTCCACAAGACCATCGCCACAACTAACAAGGGGGTTTTCTATGGATGCTTTGTTTTTACATTCGATTTCATTGATTGTATCTAGTTCCATGGAGAGCTAAACCCCTAGTTGGTACTTGGGTATTCGTGAACCCTAGGATGTATTCGTTTCATTAAATCTCTTTATTATGCTTCCAATTAATTGATGTTTATTGTGAGTTCCAATCTTGTATGTTTGATTGTATGAATACTCCCCTAGAGTGACACTAGGGTTGAGAGTTTTTGTTGGTAACCCTTCTGAGTGAGTGACACATCATGAGAGTTAGACAAAGCTAGATTGGAGAGGGTTGAGAGGGTGAGTCAAGAGGTAGCGGAGTGTCCCCTTTCCCCTCCGGTGTGATCTATCCTACCTCTATGTTCCAAGAGTTCTTTGCGGCCATAGTAGAGTGAATGGGATAAGGGATGACCTTCCACTGGGGCTTAGTTGTGAGTGCAATGGAGTGAAGCATTGAGCTGATTTTAGCACCTAGGGCTTAATTGTGGCTAGGGATCTTCCACCTGGAGCAAAGGGTTAGGTCTATACATAGGAATAGGGTTTATCACTTGGAATCCCTAGAGCTCATTGCAATTCTATACGAGTGCAAGGTTGAGAGGTTATTTAATCCCTCCTCCGGGACATGTATAGAGTTAGGCATGGTTGACCTTAGATTTGGGATCATGTAATTAAGGATTTCCATGACTCATAGTTGCATCAATTAGGAAGTATAATAGAGGGTTCTTGCACTTGAAATGATTGTCCTAGGCGGATTAATATCCGGGTACCCAATCTTTATCGATTGCCTTACCTTCTCCTTTACTTGTGCTCTTTATCTTGTTGCTTTTATTTTGTTATTTCATATTTTATCACACATATCACTATTCATCTTCTACATTAGTTAAGAAACAACTTAAGTGTCTTTATTCCCTACTCTCTCTGGATACGATACCCACTCATCTGGGATTATTACTTCGACACCCGTGCACTTGCGGTTTACACGCATATTTGGACGTGTCATGCTTGCACACTAAATTCTTCTCCTATGAACTGTGGCTTTTCATACTCAGATAAAGTACGTCTTTCTTCGGCCATGATTACAGATTCTGTGTCCTCAATTTTAATGTTTCTTTCACTAGTGCTTTCACCCACTTCTCTAAGTCTTCGACCCAAGGTTCTATCAATTTCACTGTCTTGTGCAACTAAATTTGATGGATTTGCTCGTGTCATGCACAGTACCTTGCAAAGTCAATAAAGATAAATAAAGTTAAGCTTAAAAAGAATTAAGACAAATGAAAAGAAGAAATAGAAGAAAATAAAAATGGTTAGAGTAATAAGCTAGAAATTTCCTAGAATTCCTTATGTTCCCCAGCAACGGCGCCAAAAAACTTGATTGCTTGCCCGCAAGTGTACGGGATCTCCAAGTAATACCCTATGAGTGCACAGGGGTCATATTCCACGGGGCCAAGGAAGTATTATTACTCACTCTTCATCTATTATCTAGCCTACAATCTATAGTAAGAAGAAAAAATAAAACAAAATAAACTAACCTAAGCTAATCCTATGGCCGGGTAACTAGCACACTGATGTAAACAAACAAGGGAGTATCAAGCATGAGAAGGGAGTGTTTGGACAAGGAATCCACCTAGGGTTGTCAGTAAGTCCCAAACTAGGATGGTTTAATGATGCATTGATGATAGTTGAGACCTAGAGACCTCGTGAGTAGATTAGCCCCAATTTCTCGGTTACTAACTTCTAATCCCATACGAATGTCAATCAGAATCTCTTCCGGATCAACACACCTATGATCGCATTAAGTTCTAGGAGTTTCCCTAATAGGACTAAACCTACTATCCTTCAGCTTAAACCTAGCAATGGAGGGCTACCAACACCCGATCTCTCGGCGTATAGGCACAAGTATCCCCTTTCAATCTCTCCTAGATCTAGTACACGTGAGTAGGTCACATCTACGCATACAACTCATGATAGAATTATGGATTTCTCCATACATGTAATTCTAAGCATCAAAGCATGAAAGATTGAATCTCAAACAACCATCAAATTAAATGAAGAACAACATCCCAAGTTCATACACAAGATTAACCCTAGGGTTCATCCAAATCCAAACACAACAATAAGTTAATCCCTCATGATATGGGACACTTATACAATATACAAGAAGACAAAAACATAAAAGAAGTAATGAAAACCCTCTCTAGGTCATGATCTCCTTGAATGGATGAAGCATTGAATTGTGATGCAATGATGGCTTAGATCTTCACTCCAACTCCTTCTCCTTTGCTCCTCTCCCTCTTGGTGATGATGTGCACTCATTTCCCACAAGGAACGTCGTCGGAAGATGGCCGGAAGGCCTCAAGAATGTGTGGTGGCGGCGGCCCAAGAGGCCAAGAAGAAGTCCCCCCTCATTTGCCCAAGAAATAAGGATTTATACCCCCAAAATGGCCTCCATACAGGTAGTATACTAACTCAATGAGGACCTCATTGAGGTGGTATATTGGCTCAATGAGGACCTCATTGAGGCCGTTTGGGGTAGGCAAAAGTGCACACAAGCTATCATAACAGCATCCATACTGGCTCAATGAGTACCTCATTGAGCTAGTATGCCTTCAAACAAACTATCATCTTCTATGGCTATTTGGGCTCGACACGGTCTGCGCATGAGTGTGTATAGACCATGTCATGTTGAGCGAAAATTGAGTGAAATGGAGTGTCTCTGCCTGGAAACTTCAGTGGAATGGACATGGTCGTATCTTGACTGTGCAATGATGTGACACAATCGTGTCAGGAGCACCCAGCATGTGTCACCTATTCTTCAATAAAATCACCTTTGGCCTGGGTTTTTCAGGGGCATAGACATGATGGTGTCCTGACCATGTCAGGCTTGGAAGTGTCCTTCTACACAGACTTCTTGCTAGATCAACATCAGGCTAAGAACTTCAGAGGGTATGACAAGAGCATGTCCAGCCCGTGTCACTCTTGAGTACATGAACTCCTTTTGAATATTTTCTTGTTTTCTTCCCATTTCACCCCAAATCATATTGAGCCCCCTATTCTTGCACATATAACACAAATACCCATAATATCACTGATCATGTATAAAATTAAACTTGAGAACAAGCAAAATGATAAATTTAGGGCATGAAAATATGTATACAAAGTGCACTCATCTTAAATCTCTTGCGAAAGATACATGCATGATTTACTTGCTTTATAATGTTCCATCCATGCATGCATGCTTGCTTTACTTGCTTTATAATGCTCTTCTATGCCCTAGACTATTTCGCGATAAGGCACCCCATGCTCTTATCCTCCCTCAATTGCACAGGCATACTATAGTGTGCTCTAATTTATTTTCAACAAAGCATGCCACGTGATCCTACTTGCCCAGCACACTCCTATAGGTATATTAATCACGCCTGTGCTTAGTTAAAAATCCATGTTTTGACTTGCATACTAATCTTTTATTGAAGATTATGTCAAGGAAGAAGACACTGACATCTGGGCCCGCTCACGTGTTGCCCTGATAGGTGCCGAGTTTAGTAATTCTCTCTCTCTCTCTCTCTCTCTCTAATTTTTTTCTTGTCTTTTATTTTCCTTTAGAATTAAACTTTAACCAAATTTTAATGCAGCTAGATATTAAGGATTCAATAAGTATCGAAAGCTATACCAGTATCTTTGGATTCGACTACCTATCCCTTTCGGGTACACTTTAGTACTTGTTCGACCTGTGCACTTGCGGATACGTAAGGAGCGTATCATTTATTCAATAGTAAGGCTTAGGGAAAGAAAGGGGATGAATCTCCAGGTCTTTGGAGATAAATCAAGAGGGAGAAGCAGTCCACCTAGCTTGGATTAGAGAAATTGGAGCCGTCAAAGGTTGTCCTGGTGGCGTTTGTCGAAGGTCCTTGGGCATTCTAAGACAATAACCTTTTAGCACAATTGAGAAGGGGTTTTTCGTGTCTTCTTTATTTCTTGTTGCATCTTGTTGTTCAGAATTTTGCTCTCCTCTAATGGAGAGCTAATTTTGTAGATGTTTGGTTGTAAATGAACTCTAGGGTTTATTCTATTTTGACATTGATATTAGATCTTTATACTTTAATTATTTCTTAATTGCAATCCATATTATTTGATTCCAATTGCGTGCTTTCAATGTCTCTAATACTATCTAGGTGAAAGCCCTAGATTTCTTGTATGATGTGCTTTGTGGCGAGTAGAAATACCCACCTCGCATAGACAAGCCGTGATTGGAGGGGATTGTGAGTAAGACTAGAAATGGAGTACTTTAGAGTTAAAAGTTCTCCTCCCTCAATCCTCTTGAGTGAATTAACAAGTAATTCCATGCTCTTTGCAATCATAGGGAATAGATTTTTTTGGAGAAATCACATTTCTATTCTATATGAGATTAGGGACGATTTCTTTGTAAGAATGATTGTCTACTTGTGAATTCTTGTTAATGTTAGGATTATGCCCTCGAATACAATGAGGATACTTGTATTAAGGATTTTCATTTGTATTATACATTCTTATTATTATTAATAGGCATTCATTTTGATGTTCACATAAATCTTGTGATGGCATTTTAATTAATTTTGAACATCATAATTCATGTGTATTAAGTTAAGCCTTCTACTCTTTGTGGAATAAAGAGGAGGGCACTAGAAGGGGTTTGGTACTTATACACTTAAATAGTTCATAAATCAGAGAATCTTTAATTGGGCATTAATGGTTCATAAGGATTTGTATGACATATACTTTGACAAAGAGTGCTAGTTGAACACTATGGAATAGTGGGAGCATATGTCATAAATACATCAATGGGATTGGTGTATTGGAACATGACTCACAACAATCCAATCACATGGGTTTTAGTCTTGAACAGTCAATGATTGGGATTGTTTGTTATGATCATATGAGTGGACCTTAGACCTAAGGAGTCATGATTACATTGTACTAGTGATGTCTAGTCTGTTACTAGAGTTGTTAGGCTCAGTTTAACTTTTGGTAGGGTCGACCTCAAAGTGCGACTATGTTTGGTAAGTAGCAATTGTGAGTGATCACCAAGAAGTAATTCGTTCTCTCAGAAGTAAATGAGTTAGTATCCTATGCGATTATAAGTATGTGAGATTAGAAAACCTTGGCCATGATAGTCAAACTAATCATGCGGGACACGATGGTAATTAAAATCTCTACTAAGGTTATTAGCATACGATTGAGTTCAGTGAGTTTGATAATTACCATGGCTCTCACTTAGTTGGGATACAAGAATGAAGGGTTTACACACATATGGTAATCATAATTAGAAAGTTTCATAATGATCTACTCATTCATTTTCAATTGGATTATGACATGGGCCATGAAGCTGGCTAGGTTTCACCCATTGGTATCCTCCCATTGCCATTCAGAATGAATCTAGAGAGTCACACTTAAAGGGATAAAGAATTAGTCTCATTTTGAGTGTGGAGGTAAAATTGTCAATTTACAATTTTATTTCATAGGATGAGTGAAATTGTAAATTGGTCAAAGGTTTTTGTCTTAAGTTTAAATTTTGATTTAAATTCGATGTAGTAGAATAGTTAATCAAAATTATAAGGGCTTAAAGACAAAAGTGGTTTAGTTACATTAGGACTCATATTTCTAATAGATTTCTATGATAATATTTATCATAATATGAAGGTTCATATTTTTAATAGGACTTCATGATTAAATAATGTTTGTCATGTATTATAAAGGCTCTATAAATATGACTCCTCTCTAACCCTAGAGGCATGAGAAAAATCCCCAAGTTCTCTCTTCCTTTCTAACACTAGCCACTATTTGGAGAAGAAGAGGAGATTGTTTCTCAATTTCGGTGTGTGATCCAGAGGCGTGGGACTTTCGTTAGACACTAGGAGATCAACAATAATTTGATGGACAAATATGATACATCAAAAGAATGGTTTTCAAACATCAAGAGGTAATTTTCTAGGCCTTTAAATTAAAATAGAGTATTCATTAAAACAATTAGATCATATCACAATTTTATTATATATCCTAACAGTTAATTCACATTGAGATTTCATAAAGTGCAATGCAGTTGAGGGGTGTCTATATTAGCACTGTACTGAATTAGTTACTATTCATCTTTGCAAGAGGGGTTAAGTATATTGTCAGATTTCTCTCGTTTCAAATAGTATTGCTATACTTATGCAACTTTTGTCCTAGACTTATAAAACCCTAAAGGGACTTGAAGCCAGAGCATCTTGTTTCCTTTTGATTCTCAACAGATTTCATTCTTGTATTCTTGCTTTTTATTCTCTTTCATCTTAGTTTATTCGTACACATCACAACTTTTGGTTAGGTTAGTTTTTGGAGTTAGGATTAGTAATAGTACTCTTGATTTTTCAGGTGGATCGATACCCTGCCTCTGTACACACTTTACTACTTAATCGGTGTGTACGCTTGCACTTCACCTTTATCACTTAGAAATAGGGTGCATGGTGTCGAACTCTCGGATTAGGGTTAAACCTAATAGAAGGATACAAGGGACGCTTTAATGAAATCATAGGAAATTGTCATTATTATATTGGATTAGGGTTTGATTGCCATTAGCAAGCAGTTAAACTACTTTATGAGTCTCCACAGGCGAAGTATACTTAATTACTTAGCCAATATAGGGAATTCACTACAAGATACTCTCAAAGGGATTTGTCTAAGGTACCATGTCTTTATTTTGATTTCATCCTAGCTAGATTGACCATCTTAGTCATTTGATTCTTACTTTCTTAATTTAGGGTTTAGGAACCATCACTATATTGTGTTGGCTAGGTAATTGAGGATCAAATAGTACTAGGAATGCTAGTACCTGTAGATCCAACTACCCTAATCCTAGGGAACACTTTACTTCTTGGGCTATCGATATAGTTAGGGATTTCAACAAGATCTTCAGAAAAGAAATTATTAGGTTTTAAAATAATTAAAAAAATAAAAACACTATGACATCAATTAAATCAACCAAATTATTATTCAATTTTGACCACCTTATAATAGAGTAGTTGGTATGCCATTCTCCTCACAACTCAATCACATTAAGGGTGTATTTGGTTTGCAAAATGGAATTGAGAGGAATGGGATTAAGGAGAATGAGATTAAGGAGAATGAAAATGAGGCAAATAAGAATATTAATAAAATTATGTTTGGTTGGAGGGAATGGGAGTGGGGAATGGAAAAATATATGTAAGAGTATTGTAGTTAAATTACATTTTTTATCCTTGCTATAAATAAATAATATCGTATGAGATAATGGATGATGTTTAATTATAATTAAGTATTTCAATTAAATAATTCTGATCCTTTTTAATTATTACATTTAAATATTTAAATAAAATAGTTCGTGTAAATTTTTTAATTAAATAATTCACTTTCATTATCTTCTTCAATTTATTTCAATAATATTTAAAGGAGAGAGTGAAAAAATAAGACAGACAAGTAGTAAAGATTAAGAGCAAAACTGTAATTTGATAGTTAAAAAATTAGATTTCTGCCAATTTTGGTGGGTGATATGCAAGCATGAGAAGGAATTCTATTTCTTCATAAAAACAATGTAGACTTTTTTGCTGGGTACCAAACAAAGGTTAACAACGGAAAGTAAAAATATTACCATGCTAATAGTTGTTATTCCCAAAATCCAAATGCACTCTTAGGGTTTAAATCCTACATGTGTCTTGTTCGTATTTCTTGAAATTATAAAAAAAAAATTGCATTTTGGCTTAAAGATAGACTTAAATTATTACACTAGTGAATGTTAAAACAATAAAAAAGAAAAATATAACAGTGAGATGAGTTTAACAAGCTACTAAATAGTATAAATTAATTTCTTTTCTCAAAGTGAAATTATAAATAGACCAAAATCAACTCAATATGCACATGAATTAGCTAATTTTAAAATTCATAAATTTTATAATTATTTGTTTGAAAACAGCAGTAAATATAAAAGAACAAAAAAACAGTAGTAGAAGAAGATCGTAATACCTCTGACCATTTGTGCTTGAGCAAGTCCCAATTAACCATCTAAAATTTGTACAGACAATTGTTTATGGGTAGGAAACTTCTACTTGTTCTTCTTCTAAAAACTAATTGGTGATTTTGATGGAAACAAAAGCCCTTATATAGACAAGACTAGGGACCCTCTTTTATAACTCCCAAAACCTTTAGACTACCCTCATCATTCCCTCCATCAAAGAAAAATAATGTGGCTTTAATTTGTAACTCATTCACAATTAAGGATAATTGTCTATCTCCATAAAATGGCAACTCAAGAGCCAAGAAATGTGAACCACCTTTAAGGAAGGCTAAAAGTTTTTTTTCCTTACATTCTACCACTTAGTTAACATATTAACTTTATGAGATAGACAAAACTAGAATGGCCAAAATTAACTCATTAAACATGAATATATATATATATATATATATATATATGAACTCCATCATGATTTATTGCATACAAACCATGGTGGTATTACCCTTGAAAGCGAGACCTTCTTTCCATGTGTCAATATGCGTAACAACCCTAAATAGAGTTCTCAGAAATAAACTTTATAAATAACTAGCAAAAGTCATTCGGTCCATTTTAATATCCCTAATAGATGTAATATATTCATAAATTTATGCACAAAATTTAAAACAGAATAAATATTCACATAACAACACAAGAAAAATTACACTTTAAATAGGCGTATATGACCCTAGAACTATTTTACTAGTTGTGGGCCACTCCCAAAAGATTTAATTTTTTTTTAATTTCCGTGTGTTAGCCAATTATGTTTTAACATTATTATATTTTAATTTAATTTTTAGTTTGAAAACCCTAATCTCCTCTTTTTTTGTTTTTTTCTCTCCTTGGTTGTGTGTGGTGTCGGTGGCGAGAACGGAGAAAAGCTTCATCATCAAGGGTTTTGTGTCACTTTTGTTATTGATGTAAGCAAGTTATGGAATTTTCATTGTTATTTTCTAAATCTTGATCGTTAATGTTGAATGTATGATTGATGGGTTAGCTTCTTGTTTATGTATAGAGATTAAGTTTAATTTTTGTTGTCTTAATTGAATCTTAGATTCCACTGTATTTTTTTTTCGATTTCCTATCCTTGACTCAGTGTTTAGGGATTTCTCTAAGGTGGTGTCAGGCGCATGTATGCATGATGGTTGTTTTCAAAATCTTGATCTGTTTTTGAAAACCTTGATCTGTTGTATAGGGATTGAGTTAATGTGTGAAATTTCTATAAGCTTGTATGTTTAGGTCAACGTATTTTATCTCCTATTTGTCAACTCAGCTTGAAGAAATTGGAAAAGGAATGGTTTATTTTCTTTTTGGAAAATTTAGTTAAATAGCCATTAGAGTTGCTGTTGAGTGGAAGGTGATCATAGCATTGCTTTTAATGCAAAAAGTGTTCATTTTTGCAGATGTGTATATATATATATATATATATATATATATGTTTGATGGATGGAGGAAAATTGGTTCAGGTTCTGCCATCCATTTATCAATATATATATTTATATATGTTTGATGGATGGAGCCAAATTCGTTTCAAGTTTTGCCGACCACTTAGCAATATATATATATATATGTTTTTTAATTGTGGGATGTTTAAGTATTGTGCTTGTTAATGTGTGAATTTATTTCACTGTGTATTCTTGTGTAAGTTTAGCATATTTAGTGTCTTAAAGCATTGGTAATTGATAATCAAGGGTCATTGTATGTATTTAAGTTTTGGAATCTAAGTCAAGATGTAATGTTTGTGTTTTAGGACCTTTGTTTCGAATTGTGATTTTAGTGTCTAAGAGGAGTCTATAACTCGGAGATTTCTCCAGGTAAGTAAATCACCTATAAATATTAATACATGTATGCATTTTTGACACTTACTAAATTTTTAGTTAAATTATTTATTTTATTATTTTTTAATTACTTTGTTATTTTATTAGTAAATTATTTTTTTATTAACATAAATTAAGGAATTATTTTTTGATTAATTTCTGAGTATTATTTATTTTATTTTTGGAGTTAATCCATAATTTGCTAATTTCTAGTTTATTTTATAATTATATTGTTTATTTTGGTTAATTATGGGCTTGTTCTGCATTATCAAAGGAAACAAGATTCTAACAATCATGTTCTTTTCTGAATTATTTAATAATTTAATTATTTCTTAAAGTTTTATATATTATGTTTTACTCAATTAGCTAACTATTTCTTTAAGTTCTAAGTTATTTGTATTTTTCTATAATATTTTTGGGCGTTTAATTATTGTTCAAATATGATTGAAAATATTTGATTATTTTGATATAAAAAGAGGATCATATAAATACTGAAATTTTTGCTTGGCAGATTTCTTTGTACTTTTTTGCTCTTGACTTGGATAGTTTGTTGTTTTGTGGACATGGAGTATTTTGATATAGAAAATTAGTCCCCAATTAACTATGCATTAACCCTATCACTGGGGGTTAAACATTGTCCGTGTCGATGTGTACTTCTGACATAAAAACTATAGTTTCACATCGTTTTGTCGATGAAGAATAACGGCCTCTGATATTCTAGCTCGGGTCACTGAGGATAAACAAATGAATTTTAAAATTCGACTCGGGTCACCGAGTTTAAACAAATGAATTCTGATGTTTTGTTTTGGCAATAGTTATTTGGGTGACTTATATGTTTGTTCTTTTGATAAATTATATCTGTTTTGAAATATTCTAATTTCTAGGTTTTATTCTAATATTTATTGTGCAATGTCACATCTGAGTATGTTTTTTGAAATTATTGAATTTTATGTGATCCAGATATTTTTAGTTGGTTGCTATGATGTCAAGCTCATTAAGTTGTTCTCTTACCCTTTCAGATAAGGAGTAGGGTTGAGTGGTGGACAGCTTAATGGGGTTGTTGAGCAAGCCGATGTCTAGTTGTTAACGAGTTATCAAACTCCCTTTCTTGTGGACTTAGACCTTCTTGTTTTTATGTTTGATTGTTATGTCAGGCATTGATATTTGACTTCATTGTATTTCGAACATTGTGGCTTTCCTTTGCTTTAAAAATTTGGTATCTCTGTTAGATGTTGTTGTTCTAGTGTGAGACAGGTATTGAGGCCTTGCATGCCTACTTGGTTACAGCCTTGTAGGTATGCGGTCATTTGTTGGCGCACTGGGTCCGCTGAGGCTGGTTCGGGCGTGATACTAGTAAATCTTTAGTCATAGGATCCACTATCATCAAGTTTGTATTGGTGCGCTCAATAAACACGACATTATTTTTTTATGCTATCTCTCACACTCAAATACTCAAAGTTGTTATGCTTACTTTTATTCCTACTATTATTGTATTTGAAAAAGAATACTGTAGTGGTATTATCACAAAGGATCTTTATTGATCCTTGAATAGTATTGACAACTTTAAGTCCATCAATTAAGTTCTTTTCAACCAAATGGCTTGTTTTGTCGCTTCATAGGATGTAATAAATTCTGCCTCTACAGTAGAAGTAGTAATAACTATTTGTTTAACACTCATCCAAGATATAACTCCTTGATAAGTGCTAGTTAGATCATATTTTTTTTCAATATCATTCACATTGCATTTATCATAGAATTTTATTTTTTTTAGCATCACATTAGTACAAAATTTCAATCTTTTGTTCACCACGGCCTTTATTTCTAGTTTAGGGGAAAAAAAAGCAAATACATGAGCACTTTTGAAGTAAAACAGGCCAAGTTGTTGAATCAGAACTTCACAACGGCTCACAACAGGTGTGGTGACAAGTTATAACATCCGTTGTCTACACTTACCACCATCGTTATGAAGCCGTGGCAGCGTAAAACCATTGGAAGCAACATTCATCGAGCTCACAATGGCCATTGTGAAAACTCAGAACGCTAGTGATTTAGTCACATAACGCCCAGAGACCGTGCTAGGACTCGACTTAAAGACCAAGCAACAACTTACATACCACGGGTATCACAACGCCCGTGGTGAGGCCGTGGCTGACCCAATTCTATATAAACCCTGGATTTCTATGAAATCTGGAGATTCTTTTAACGACGAAAGTAAGGCGGCCGGAGCTCTAGAGATCTGAGTGGCTGGAGATGGGGTTCTTCCATATTCCAATAGATTTCAGTGAGGTTTCTCAAGGATAATCCAACGATCATGATTAGAGGAAGGCGCGAGTGATAGGCACCATTTTATTAATCTTGGTATCTTCTCATCCTCAACCTTGGCGGGCCTATTGGAGGGAGTTAGTTTAGGAATTCTTTTGAAAGCTTATTTATTCTTTGGTCTTATGGTTTTCTCTTGATTAAATTGTTTATTTTATGATCCATAATAACCTAATTCGAGGGGAATTGTATGTCTAGGTCCCTTGATTATCATTGCATGCTTACTTGAATGATATTCTTGTTAATGTGGATGTGGAAGCTATGTCCCCACATTAGGAGACCCATGCTTTGTTAGATCTATGCATGCTATATAAGTTTAGGTATTAATAGATCTTTGGATTAGGGATTGATTACCCTTTAGGCTTAGGGTTTGATTGATCCTTTTTCGTGGAATTCCTACACTTAAGGAAACATACGAGGCTAGGGTAGAAGTGATTCCATCTTAAGTTCCTAGTGATTTAGACCTAGTTGCCAAGAGATTGAAACTAATAGGCCTTTGAATTCCTTTAGTCCAATTCGAGAACACGATTGTCACACTAAATGCCTACCATAAGTAATAATCAAGATAACCATCATAAAATCCATTAACTCCTTCCAATTGTTCTTAATGGTTCTTCAATTGTATTGTATAAAAGATTGTAGAAGTAGATTAAAGAAAGAAAGTAAACTGTTAAGCTATTGATTAAGTGAAAAGGAAGTAATATGAGCCTCTCGCCATTCCTGGGAAATACAACCCTTGTGCTCACACACGAGGTATTATTTGACAACCAGTATACTTGCGGTATTAACGAACCAATTACTTTCATATTTATATTTGCATATTTTCACACACAATAAAGTGTCCGCCACTCCAACGAGAAGAAAAATATATTTAGCAGTAGATTTTCTACTGTCTACAAAACTGATAAAATTTGAATTTAAATAACTGGACACTTCTAAATTATCTTTATGCCTGAAAGTCAACATATAGTCCTTAATAATTTGCAAATACCGTATTACCTTTTTTATAGGTATCCAATGTTGGAAACTAGGATAACTCTGAAAGTGGCCCTATAATCTAACTGCCAAACATATATCATGATGGGTGCAAATTTGGGCATACATTAAGCTACCCATTATAGATGTATAAGTTATACCTTTCATCTGTTCTTGCTCCAATGCATTTTGAGATGACTGACCATTGTGAAATTTATGACTTGGGATTATAGGAGCTATAGATGGTTTACAATTTTCATATTAAACCTATCTAAAACTCTTTCAATATAAGCCTCTTAAGGCAATCTTAAGATTCTTAATTTTGCCGTCTCTATGAATCTCTAAGCCAAAGGCATAGGAAGCTTCACGCAAATTCTTCATTTCAAGTTTTTGACAAAGAAATTGTTTAGTATTAAATAGCAAATCATATTTCCTTGGGAGTTCATTGTCAATCCGGGTAGAAGAAGTTTGAGGGAGTTTCTAAGTTTTATTTAATGTTTTCTTTTTCTCTCCTATATTGGATTGTTGTTACACAATAATGGGGAACTACTTTGTTAGTTGTTTGGGCATGGGCTTTTGAGACTTGGATGTAAATTCTCTCAAACTTCTTTATTGCAACACTTGAATTGAGACTCAATTGTGTGTTTTATTTTTTCTTGATTTCTATCATTGAGAAAGTCAAGAAATCTGTGTATGATTCACGTGAGTGGTTCACCCTGCGTGGGTAGAGCATAATTGAAGAGAATCGTGAGTTCATCTAGAGATAGGGCACTTTGGGATCGTTTGGCGATCCCCACACTTGTTCTCTATATGGGATTAAGGTTGACTATCTTGTGAATGGAATTAGCTGATGTGAGAACTCGTGTTGATTTCTTGATAGATTCACAAAATGTTAATACAATTATAGGGAAGTTTATTGATGAGTACATTTTATATAGATAATTTGTATACCCTATTGCATGATTCTCTTATCCTTTTTGTATTCTTTTATTATAAATCGATGCTTCTTGGGGTATATTTGTTAAATGATGCCGATAATAAGGTCTTGTTTTGAAAGGAATGAATAAAGATGAATTCTGGCGTGAAACGGAGTTGGATTGCACTTTTCAGAACAAGCTCGTTCGGGAAGCATGCCCATGCTTACGACCTTGCACTTTTCAGGACTTAGAGAAATTCAGCTCAATTGAGGAAACACACCCGTGCTTATGCCCGTGTACTTCACTAGAACTTGAGTAAACTAAAGAACACGATTTCACTACCCCTAGCACCATCATATTCTTGAAGCACGAGTAGGAAGCACAGTCGTGCTTATACTAGTGCACTTTATTGGGATTTTCACAGGCAAAAGAGCACTGTTCTAGGACTCCTAGCACCAGCATGCTCTTCAAGCATGGGCAACAAGCACGGGCATGCTTACACCCATGTACTTTTCAGGATGGGCTGTAATCATGCCAAAACAAGTTCCAAGACACCCAGAAGAAATCCTGCTCAAGAGCACCTAGAGCACTGTACTTGCATTGGGAAAGATATTTTTAAGCCCTAAAGTTAGGTTTTGAAATGATCTTCTCTCTCTTCTTTGGAAACTATGGCTAGGGCAGAGATAGACACCATTCAAGGTTGGATCTAAGTGGGTAGATCATCGTGGAAATGGAGGAATGCCGGCAACAACATTATAGATTGCAATCTGACAAGGATTGTGAAGCAAGAAGGGAGTTTTATGGATATCATTTTTTTCTCTTATTGATTTTCGTTGATGTATTGTAGAACCATGAAGGGTTAGCCGTCATTCTATGCCCCGGATTATAAACCTCGACTTGTGATGTATTGACTTAGTTGCTTTAGTTATTGAGTTTTCTTGTGATCTCCCTTATTTTTTATCTTGATTGTTCATCTTTGTGTTAATTGCCTTGATGTTTGTATGTTGCAAAACTCAACATTGGAATTGATGCTATCTGCGTGAGCATTGATGTGGCTTCCATGTTCCCCGTAGTTGCAATTGTAGTTAAGAAACATATTAACCTTAGTTGGGTATCTTCTGTCTAGATAGTTATTGAATGATCCATTTAGCTAGGGCACACATTAGGAAAAGGTTGAATACGCTCCGAGTCTTGAGGGAGGTCGTACATTGTCAAACCATCCGTAGGTGGTCACTACGGTCCAAGGAGATATACATGTAATTATTTCCTAGTCATTGTATTTATTGAGGGGATTAATTTGGGGCAGTATCCTTTCCACTGCTGTCTTTTCAACCCAAACTTTGTCTCTCTTTTTTCTTTATCTCTGAATTTCTTTAATTGCTTTAACTAGTTTTCATCTGATCACTTGATTCTGTTAGATATTAGAAATAAAGCAAGTATCGAGAGCTATACCAGTCCCTGAGAATTCAATTACCCGACCCATTCGGGTACACTTTACTACTTGTATGACCCGTGCACTTGTGGATACGCAAAGGGCGTATCATTTATATCATCTCCGTATGGGCCTAGGTTCTATTCACCTTGAGAAAGGGGATAGTACATTGTAAGATTTTCTCGGTCTAATCTGTATTGCATGTTTGTATTACATCTTCGTTTAGTTTTACTATCAGTCATAGGGAGAGTTTATACCCTGACACATCTTGTATCATGCTTGGTTTATCCTTAGGAGCCAGTGTCACTAGTTGAGTTCTTATGTTCTTAGTTTCTTGTTGTTTTCATTTGATAACCACTTTGATTATGCTAGATAATTGGGTAACAGTTAATACTATATATAGTACTTCCATGTTTCTCGTAGTTCTATACCTCTGCTTTCATGCACGCTATATTACTTGATTAGCAAGTGCACATGTATTAATGGTGATATTAGTCCTCGATCATTAGTTGTCTATTGACTGGTTTATTTGTTCTTGTGTTGTTTGTGGTGTTTTTGTTTATTTCCTGTTATGTTTGTCCTAAGTTCTCCTTTCTTTTCCACTGCTAGTCTGCTAGTGAATGTTTTGCCTATATTTGAGTCTTCCGTCGTGTTTCTATTAGTTTCTTAGCTCTTTATTTCATTCGAGTCATAGTCATGGTCTTGTATTTGATATTTTTTTTAAGAAATTATGATTTCTTCACCTTATTAAAAAAGGAAAAAAGATATGAGTTTTTTTTTGGCATGCAATAAATTTAAAATCCTTTAACCGATGTTTAATTTATGGGAGAGCTCAGTGACAGAAATGGTGAAGTCAAATTTTTATAAAAATTTTATTATTAATGAGAAGTGTAACTTTTGATTGTTGGGTAAATTATATACGTGGAGACGTAAAATAACATATTCATGAAGATTTTAATAATAAAACTGTTGCATAAAAGTGGGATGCATGGGTGCATAACTAAACTTTTCCGTAATCTAAACATATAATATTTACGAAAAAAATTGTATGTATATATCAAGAACAATTAAATCCAATCAAATTTAATTATGAATAGACAATTTGATTTCACTAGGGCCATTGAAGTGCCATTAGTTTTATATTTGCTATTGTTATGTATCGACTGAAATAATATAATTGTTTCTAAATGTGTACGAAGGATTCACATGCAAATAAAGTATATATATATATATAATTTTAAGCTTTTTTTAGCAACATATATTGTAAATGGTATTTTTTTTAAATGATAATTAAAAGGGTTTTAAAACAGTTTCGAATTAAGTGGAATTTTGTGTTATTGTAAATAATTTTAATTAAAACTTTTACCACATAAAATTTTGTTTACAAAATTTAAAAAATAAAATGGGAAATCATATTTCTTACCTTGCCTATTTGTCAAAACAAATATTATAAAATTTGTTTACCAGCTAACGGCATTTTAGCAAAGTTGTCAGACCCGGACCGGCCCGACCGTTCAACCAGAAAAATCGGGAACCGGCTATGTGGCCGGCCCGGGTATACCCCATTCAATCGGGTATGAAAAAACCCCATGTTAACCCGGTGACCCGGGTTATTCAACCGGGAACCAGTTGACCCGGCCGGGTCAATCGGGTCACAATGTTTAAATTTTTTTTACAATATTTAATAATTTATTATTATTTTCTCATTAAAAACCACAAAATTGTGTATATTTATTAATATTAATTTATAATTTATAATCAATAAATAGAATTACAATATATATATATATATATCATAAATATATCAACAAAAATTAACATTTAAAAATAAAATCTATTAATATGTTATGTACATACTTTCTAAAATTTAAATTTATTAAAAAAAATAAAACAATAAATATGTGTAATTTTATTATAAAATATAAAAATAAAGTATTCTAATTAAATACAAAATATAAGAATTTAAAACGAAATAAAAACACAATTGAGATATTAGAATTAGTGAATTAAATTTCTTATTTATTTTAACAAAATCAACCAATACACAAACAAATAAATAAATAATGCCGAGAGAAGTTCGATAATTATATATTAATATATTAAATTTGCAAATATTTAAAAAAAATAAAAATAAATGACATAATTAGAAAACACTACTGTATATAAGGTTATTTATCAATTTAAATATCAAATTTGAGTAGTTTTTTATATTATAATTATAGCTTTAATATTATATTTGCTAATTATTAATTATTATAATATTTTTTTATATTTTTATTATTGATCCTGGTTCAACCCCGGTTCGACCCGGTCGAATCCATTGACCCTTGACCCTTGCGCTTAACCGGGTCATTGCCCGGGCCGGGTCTGACAACCTTGCATTTTTAGCTTAGTGGCACCAGAATCCCTTTCACAGGGATAAAAACATGGGATCGAGTCTCCGCACTTGCATAGCGTCATAATATATGGTTTGTCCATCTTATCAAATAATAATAATAATAATAATAATAATAATAATAATAATAATAAAAATTAGTTATTGATTTTTATGATTTCACTTTCGAGAATAGCACGGGCTTAACATGATGAATAAAAATCCGAATTACAGAACAGATCAAGGAAGATGTACATGAGCTGTTACGGAATTCTTCATTTTTGGTGGGCAACCTAAACCATGAGTTTTTATTTTCAAACATGTATGGAAAGAAATACGATACATATGTTAAAATTTTATTAATTTTTCTATGACCCATAGCAGCAAGAGGTCGTAAGAATGAATTAGAGTAGGAGAAGATTGGTTCCTAGCAGCAAAGCAGATCCAAACAAGTTGAATTAATTGACCATGTCACCTAAACACATAAAATGAAAATGTGATTTGTCAACCATTTGAATCTGTCTTGATGAAGGCCATTTGAATTGGCCTATATGTCCTATAAAGCTCATGACCAAATAATCAAATATACAATGAGTATGGAGATCTATGAAGATAATTATAAAAAAGAACATGGAGTGAAGAAATTAACTGGGCCATTTATTCATTCAATCAAATAAGTAAAAGGATGTTGACTTTTAAAGGGTTTGACCACTGCCTCACCGAACTTGTATAAAAACCATTATTAAAGAAATTAATTCAGTTAAGCGATTCTGCAACTAACATACATCTCCAGAGTTTCTTCTCTTCACCAGAATAAGCTGTGCCTTACTTCTTCCTTTCCTGCTTAAAACTAATCAACCAGTTAGGCATTCTTTGGGTTCCAAAATGAGATTGATTGTGAAGTTATTGTGGCTTTTGTTGTATGGACTGCTTTGCTTGCCTGTTTCAGCCAACACTCATCAATACGAGTTTGTTGTAAGTTGTGTGTTATAAGCTAGCTTTGTATTTAGCTTAATCATTTTTGGTGACTTGTTCCTTTGGCTGCTTAGATAAAAGAAGCTAACTATACTCGGCTTTGTGAGACCAAAAGCATTCTGACAGTGAACGGGCAGTTTCCGGGGCCAACAATATATGCTGGCAAAGGTGACAAAGTCACTGTCAAGGTTGTTAACCATGCGGAATACAACATCACATTACACTGGTATATATATATATATATATATTAAGATAACCATGCATGCAACTGTGTTCACCACATGCAGTTGTATTGCCAAATTCCTGTAACGGTCAGTGTAAATCTTAATATTACAGGCATGGAGTTGATCAGCCAAGAAACCCTTGGCACGATGGTCCTGCGTACATCACACAGTGCCCGGTCCCCCCTGGCAGTGAGTTCACCTATGATATCATTCTCTCTGAAGAGGAAGGCACCATGTGGTGGCATGCACACAGTGACTGGGACAGGGCTACTGTCCATGGCGCCATCTTCGTCTACCCAAAGCTTGGCTCATCCTTTCCCTTCGCCAAACCCCACAAGGAGATTCCCATCATACTCGGTATGCGTATGTCTCTAGGATCATAACAATACCCGTGCATATATAATTTTTATTAGCTCATGGATGCTAATATTATTATTTTACACTTTTAAAAATATATAGGAGAGTGGTGGAAAGGTAATGTGAGTCAAGTATTGGTCGATGCACTACGAGCCGGAAATGATCCAAACATCTCTGATGCCTACACCATCAATGGTCAACCAGGAGATCTCTATGTTTGCTCCAAGCCAGGTATAATTAATTTATACCGAAAAGAGTATATATACTATACATGATCTCTATATCAAACATTAAATCTAACATGTCACAACTGCCCATCTTCAGAGACCTTCATTGCACAAATTGAGCATGGCAAGACTTACCTCCTCCGTGTCATCAATGCGGCTGTCAACAATGAACTCTTCTTTGCCGTTGCTGGACACCGACTCACAGTGGTGGGGACTGATGCAAGATATACCAAGCCATTTGACACAGACTTCATCATGATCACCCCCGGCCAAACAATGGACCTGTTGATTGAGGCCAATCGACCACTCAATGCATCATCATCATCATCCAACAACCGCTACTACATGGCAGCTAAGCCTTATGCAAGTGCACTCGGAGTGAAATATGATGATACTACCACCACTGCTATCTTAGAGTATATCACTCCTCCAAGAAACATGACAAACATAGACTCATCACCAGTTTTTCCATCTCTTCCAGCTAATAATGATACAGATGCCCCCACCACGTTCACTGCCCAGCTCCGGAGCCTGGCGAGTGAAGACCACCCGATTGATGTCCCGCAGACCATTGATAAACGGGTGATCATAGCAGTAGCGATGAATGTATTGCCATGCAATGAGAATAATACATGCCTTGGTCCTTTTGGCAATAGGATTTCAGCCAGCCTCAATAACATAAGCTTTGAAACCCCAACTATAGATATACTAGATGCTTACTACCATCAAATTTTAAGGGTTTATGGAGAAGGATTTCCTTCTGAGCCTCCACTCATTTATAATTTCACGGGTAATAACTTGCCGAGATTCTTATTGACACCAAAGAAAGCGACGGAGGTGATGATGGTGGAGTACAACACAAGCATAGAGGTGGTGTTCCAGGGGACTAACCAATTGGCTGCAGAGAACCACCCCATGCATTTGCATGGCCAAAGTTTCTATGTTGTTGGGAGGGGCTTTGGAAACTTTGACAAGGAAAAGGATCCTCAGGGTTACAATCTTGTCGACCCTCCCATGGAGAACACTGTAGGCATTCCAAAGAGTGGATGGGCTGCTGTAAGGTTTCGAGCCAATAATCCTGGTGAATACTCTTACATTTATCTTTAAAATAATCTATGATAAGACGATACTCTTCATTTTTATAATATGTGATTTCTTTTTTAATGTTTACACAGGTGTTTGGTTCATGCATTGCCATTTGGAACGTCATCTTACGTGGGGGATGGACACTGTGCTCATTGTAAAAAATGGCAGGACACCTGAGTCTAAAATTCTATCTCGCCCAATGAACATGCCCCAATGTTAAAAAGACATTTTGGAAAAGGGAAAGACATGTGAGGAGACACAAAATTTCACTACAAAATTAGCATAAGAAATCTATAAAATTCATTCGGCTGGTATTTATTTTCTTGATAATTTCTTAATTTTCTAGCTAGTTTAGAATCTTATATGTCTATATATGTGTGTATTTTTTTGCTATTGTTGAAAATATTCTGTTGTTTTAAATAGTGGAGCAACGTCAAGCATACGTCTGTAATCGATCGAGCTCGAGCTCGACTAAACATTCGGTGGTCGATACTTGGCTCGAACCCGATCGAGTATTTATTTTATAGCTCGAGCTAGAATTGATATACAAATCAAGCTACTCGAACTTGCTCAATTAAGCTCAAAAAAGGTTGAAAATCACCACAGACATTCTTATGCTCAAGCTCGAGCTCAACTTGAGTTCAAAAGGATAAAATTGTAATTTTATAATAACTCTAATAATATATATACACATATATACTCAATTAGACTCGTGAGCACTTAAGTCAAGTATCAAAATACTCAAACTCGGTTAGCTCAATTACTCGACCTACTCGAGCTCAAGCTCGACTCAACCATGACCGAGTTATAGTTTTCCACAAGTCGATTGAGCCCGAGTAGGTTGCGAGTAGAACTGTATCATTTACACCCCTAAATAGGCATAGAAGAAACATGAGTTTCAAAGACCACTAGATATATATATATGAAACAAATTAGTTATATATGTAACAAACACTAAACATTTAAATATCAAGGCTTATTGTGTTTAATTTGCTTCATGTTACAAAATTCATTTGTTGTTCTAATGATCTAATTAGCTGTAACTTGTAATCAAGTATTATTTTATTATTATTTTCAAGTCTTCTCGCTGGTTTTACATATAGGCTTTTTTCTCACTATACAAGTTGCAATAAATTTGTTTTCTAATGAATTGATTACTAAAGACGGTACCCTATGATAAGAACAGAAAAATGGTAGTTCATTTTCTTTTCAAGTGAAAGATTGAGAATTTGACTCTTTTCAAACTCAAAAGTTGAAGATTGAGAGCTTGTCCATATTTATTTTTTTAAAAAAAAATTTTAAAAATGGTCCATAATAAAAGAGATGGGACAACTTTTAGTTACAACATTATTATTAAAGGCAATAAAAAAATGGAAATTTGAGGAAGTGGATAGATGCTGATGGGTGCTTGAGCGTGCATATATTGTTGCTATTATTTTTTACACTTGGCATGCTTATTCAATGAATGGTGGCCAAACTGGGGTTTAATTTGTTGTTTTGTTGTATTCAAGGTACATGTGGACTATATGCAGATGAAGGAACAATTTAAGGCAATTCTGGAGCAATTCAAGGCATTCCAGATAGCCATACAGGAAAGATGAAGATCCCTTTTGACAGCAAGATAAGGAAATCGAGCCAACACAAGGCCTTACGCCCAAACTTACTGTTGTAAGTCCAAAATAGAAGAATTTGTGGATGGACTTACGCCCGTAAGCTTGCACTACAAGAAATACAGGAAAATACAACGGAAAAAAATTACTACGGACATATTTAGTTGTTATTGTTAGACATTGGCGACGGAATCTACATCAGATTACCAATGGAATAAGACTTCACATGTTCTTCTTGTTTTATTACATTACCAACGGAATTTTAAAAATTAGCGACAGAATATAGATGAATAGCAACGAAATGGTTCCATTGATATTCCGTTGGTAAAACTTATGCGCCCTAAATTTGTTGGGAATTTCTATTGCAACTAAATTACTACAAAAATATTCCGTGGTTATTATTAGACATTGGCGATGAAATCCGCGTTAGGATTACCGACAGAATAAAACTTCATAGGTTCAACTTGTTTTTATTTAAATTACTGACAGAATTATAAAGAATGGCAACATAATATAATTGAATAGTAAGGAAAATGTATGAACAAAATGGTTCCATTACTATTCAGTTGGTAAAACTTACACGTCCTAAATTTGCAAGGAATTTTCGTTACAACTAAATTGCTACGGAAATATTTTGTTGTTATTATTAGACATTGGAGACAGAATTCTAAAGAATGGCAACGGAACATAGTTGAATAGCAATGAAAATGTAGCAACGGAATGGTTCGGTCGCTATTTTGTTAGTAAAACTTCAGAGATAAAACTTCATATAAATGATTATAATTTTTATTTTAGTGTGAGTATTTATAAAATATTTAAAACATAATTGTAAAAAAATAATTATTTTAATCATAATATATATATATATATAATTATTATATAAACCTAATAATAATGTAAATTTAATTATAATTCATATGATTAATAGTTTACTTACGAATTTCATCTTGCTCAATAATTTTATTATCATTATTATTATTATTTTAATTTCATTGTCTTGTTTCTTTTATTTCATTAAGTATAAAAGCTAAAACTAATTAAGATTAGACCCATTAAATGACTATGGGCCTATGGCTAACTAACTATCTACACAAATAATTTTTTTTATTAGCCTTACATTTTAATAATACGAATGAACTTATAATAAAAGAAATGTATATATATAATCATTTTAATTATAATAGAATAAATAAATAAATAAATATATATATATATATATATCAAAATGAACATAATAGTAATATATAGTATTTGAAACCATCTATATTTATTAATATTTGGGTCTTCAATGTTATATAAATAAACACAATATTATATAAAAATAAATATTTATAAGGATTAAAAATAATAATAATAAAAAAACAGAAAACCCTAAAATCCCTAGCCTCTTCCTCTCCTCTCTATTTTCTTTTTTCTCTCCTTTCTCTCTTGTATGGGGCGGTTCTTCTATACATTAGATCGGCGGCTCCTCCACCATGCTCTGAAATCGCCTCCGCCGCCTTATCACCGACACCTTTCGGAGGCTCTCCGACCATTGAACCCCGCCGCCAAATACCACGCCGGAGCCCTAACCCTTGAGCATCCAAGGATGCCGACATCGGAGAAGTGGAGAAGAAGGCAAAGAAGCACAAGGGGAAGCATGACAAGCCCAAGCCCTGGGATGATGACCCCAACATCAATCATTGGAAGGTGGAGAAGTTCGATCCCTCGTGGAACAATGGAGGGATGCTTGAAGTTAGCTCCTTCTCCACCCTATTTTCCTAGTACCAAGGCATGGGCTTCTCCTTCAAGCTCGTTTAATGGTTTTCTATGCTGAACTTGCTCTTCCATTTTGAAATTAGGGTTTGATGATTTGTTCTCTTGCAGAGAAGTATTTGCAACAAGCATGGCCCATTGTGAAGATAGCATTCAAAGAGTTCGGGATTTCTTGCGAGCTCAATCTTTTGATTTGATTTGTTGTATGATTTGATTTAATCTTTTGATTGGATCTCTCTTCTGAGAAGGAATTCTCTCATTCATTATTTTCTCTAAAATTAAACAGTGCATCCATCTATAAATTATAGCAACCAAGACCATGAATGTAGTGATTACTTCATCTGAAACTTAATATAACCACGAATGTAGTTATAACTAACTAACACCCTTGACACACGCCCATAGAAGTAAAAATGAAAATAAGTGGAAGTGTTTACATTTAGAGGTTAATTAGTTAAAAGTGAAGGTGTAAGGAACATATTGATAGGAAGAATGACAACCACAAATAAAATGCTGAGATTTAAAGAATATATGGTTAAATTGGTAGGAACTTTGGGTGTCACAAGTCTAACAAAAGAGTTACTATAGTACATTGGTTTGTCTCTGCTTTCATTCTCAGGTTCTTTCATGACAAATCTTTAGCATCTCATCAATATACAGTCTTGTAATTGGCCCAAGGTTTGCATTGTTTGCATGTTACTACTTTCTTAAAAGAACTCAACTGTGTCCTATTGCAGTTTGCTTGCCTGAAGAACATGTAAAAAGTTGAGACCCAAAAAGAACATGCCAATACAAGAATTTTGCACTGATAGTTTCTTCCTTTGTTTTTTTCCTTGTAATTTCTTATTTTATAGCTAGCTTTGACTCTCCCACAGATAAATACAGCAGGTGGTACTCAGACGGATGCAACCATCAATTGAGGTAATAGGTTTGCCTCAAGCTTTTTCTAATTGAATTTAGCAACTTTGAAGTTGTTTTTGCTAGGTTTGTAACACTTCATTTTGTCTTCAGTTTTTCAATGGTGTTTAGTGGATGGAAATCTTTAGTTCGCATTTTAGCTTAGTAGCTCTATTAATGAACATATTCTTTTAGTTGGAACTAATGTTAATATTTCTTGAGTAGATGAAGAATTTGTTGAGATTGTTTTTTTAATATAATTCTTATTCATTTTTTCTTGCGGAAACCCGAGCAGTGTTGCTGAGAATTAGGTTTTCATCAGTAAATTAAAGAATGACTATAATTATATATTTGACCTGTAAATTGCATATGAAAGGATGATTTTGTTATAGGGTGGATGCTTTGTCTTTAATGTTATTTATGCTCAGCAGTTCTCCAGTGTATTGCTTTGTGCCTTGATGCAGTTCTTCCTTGTTGTAGGAAATCTTAACTTATAAGAAGTTTTATGGAACTTTGCATGAAGAAAAATTATGAAGTAGCTTGCAAAACACTTGGTTTATTAATGCACTTCAAAGTACTTGGAGCTAATTAGATAAATATGTTGTTCTCTAAATCATAAGATATGCAGAAATATTGGGATATTTAGGATGAGTTCTTCTAATGTGGAGGAAAATTTATTGAATTTTTTTTGTATTAAAGAGCCTTGTAGAGACAAAAATTTTGATACAATTTTAGTGACTTACATGTATCATCTGCTTATATGGCAGTGGTGGACCTCTACTTGACCCAGAAGGAAACTTGATTGGGATTAACACAACAATATTTACACGAACAGGTATGATTGTTTTCTCATAATCTTACAAAAATTTATGTTTCTTCATGATTGAGTTATCACAATCTTGGTGTATGAGTGGGGTAATAATAAAACTTTGGTTGGTTTGGTGCATTTTCAATCTACTAAGATAATTATTTACATTTATACATTGCAAGCATTCTTGCCTTAGTTTGCAAATTGTCATTGCATTTCATGTATAAACCTATTGCTCAATTCATCGTCACCTCTGTTGTTATATTATTGTACACTTAGTTGAGGGTAATTAAGAATCTATTAATTCAAAAACTATGTCTCTGTGTGTGTATTTTTATATATTTGCATGACATTTGTTGTTGATCATGCTAATATCGTTTGGGCCTCTATAATAAATGAGACTAAGAACTATGCTTCACTTTCTTATTTGATTTTTTTTTTTATTTTTTATTATTTTTTATTTTTATTTTTTATTTTTTGCTGTCCAACTGCTCCATATGCATGGTTCGGCATTTTATCTTATCCTAATCCGCTAGATTCATTTTATAAAATTAAAGATTAATTTAAACTGAAAATTAATGGGTGAGACACTAAATTAATGAGTGCACTTCATAGAGATCAACTTCTTGTTAAAATATTTCATCCTATTGTACTTGTTTCTTCTTCATGACTGATATTTACTGTGTATGCAATTGGACTGTATATATATGGTTGATCATGAAGTAGGTATCTATCTGAGCTCACATTAATGTTATAATATTCATGCATGTGCACTGATCTTTTGGCATCCAAAAAACTCTATTAACCAATTTGATGCCAAAAACTCTTAACCAATTTGAAAGGTGGTGGTGTTGTAAGTGTTTATAAACTCAAATGTTATCAAGAGATACAAATTTATAGACATTCTTGTTTACCTTAACATGATGTACAAGCAATGATCATGCAAAGCATGCATCACGGAGTAAGAGATATGTTTGGAGCATGTGCATTGATATTATAATATTCATGCATGTGAACTGATCTTCTATTTTCCTGATCATACAATCATACTAATGAACCAATGATAACAATACATATTACTGCAGAAGCATATTGATGCTGGAGATGATATTACAGTATCATGTGTGCTGATGAATGAAAGATATGATATCTTCTCTAGTTTTCTCAAGGTGTCATGCAATGTTGATAAATTCTTTATGTTATATGGAAGTCATGCAGAGAGTTGACAATAAACACAAGGAAAAACTCTAACTAATTAAAACAATTTTCTTATGCAGAGATTGACACCAGTGTGTTTGGTTTGTCTCAACATAAAGCTCTGTGATATCCTTATATTGCATCAATTGGAGTCTATGTTTTCAGAATAGATGTTCCCCAAAAGCCGTCTGACAGCTGTGAGTTGGATTCTTTGTGGTTTTAAGTTCTAAGGTTTAGTTTTCAAATGGAGATTCAAAAGTGTTTGGTTTGTTGTCATGGAATGATGGATCATTTGTATGGATGATTCGTATTATTTGTATGAAGCAAATGATGGATTTCTGTACTTAATAACACAATTCTTCTATGGATTATTTGTATGGATAATTTATATTATTTGTATTTGTATGAAAAATTTGTCTTATTTATATCATTCGTGTAGAGAATTTTTACTATTTGTGCAATTACTCTTGTAGTTTGTGAAAAAAAAAATCCATAGCTAATAGAAACAGTAATCAACAAAGAAAATAGTAACGAATATTCTATTGCAAATAAGAAATAACAACAGTACTTATATGAAAATTTCGTTAACAAAAAATTATAGCAACAGAGGTTCCTTTAGTAATATTAAATTGCAACGGATAAAAAGATAAAATTCGTCACTAATAAAATGCAACAGATATTGGACATTCCATTGCTAAAAAAAGAAAAAATAATGCTAGTAAAATGAAAATGTATGACGGAATATTCCATTGCTAATAGAAAACCGCAACCGAAAAATAGCAACGGAAATTTTGTGAAACCATCCAAAAATAAATATTTTATTATTATATTAATGACGGATTGTTTTTCTTTTACAACGGAATGTTCCGTCAACAAACAATAAGATATAGTGGTAGAAGTTTAAATTACGGATGGAATTTAAAATACGACTCGAGTATACCTGTCAGAATAGTTCCGTCGCTAATTCCGTTGTTAAATTTTTATAGTGACGAAAAGTTTATTATTAGCAACGGAAAAATCCGTTGCTTTTTTCTTGTTTTTCTTGTAGTGTTGGGCATAAGAGCAAGACAAAAGAACTTACAAGCAGGATATACGCTCATAAGCATGACCGTGAGGATAAGGAAACAGAGTCTATCGGTTAGACTTACGCTTGTAAGCCTGGTTGCAAAGACTTGATATAAGACCTTACAGACTCATTTAAGCTACATACCCATAAGGCTCGAGATTTTTGAGCTTCGATTCTATATGACTCAGATTTATATTCGTAAGAAGTTCCTAATCAAAAGGGTATAAATAAGGCTTTCAAAGGTTTTTGAAGGGAGTTTAGGTTGCTCGGAAAGAAGGAAGGCAATGAAAGGCTTTAAGAAGCTTTTCTTCATCAAATCTAGGATACAATTAAGCTAACCAAGGTTGTAGGGCATCAAGGAAGCCGTTGAAGAAAGATCTTAGCAATGTTTGTGGAAGTTCCTTGGGAGTTCGTCTACAATCGGGGGAGAAAGGGACTTGAGGGTGTTTCAGTATTTAATTCTTTTATTGTTTTTATTCTCTTTTGGGTTGAATTGTTGTTCCCATTTTATGGGAAACTAATTTGTTAGATGTTTGGGCAAAAACAAACCTTAGGACTTATGTTTTTTTTTTGAGACTTGACTGTAATCTTTTTTAATTTTTCATGTTTCAATACTTTCATTAGAATTTAACTATACATACTCTATTGTCATGCTTTTTAATGTTGTGAGACATGCAAAATTCATGTATGATTCACGAGTAAAGATTGAGAGATCTACTACGTGTAGGTCTACCAAAGTTGAAGAGATTAGCGAGTCCACCTTGAGATAGGGCACTTCGGGATAGATGTGCAATCCCAACTATTCTCCTAAGTGAAATTGATCTTGTTATGGTTCTTTAATTATGCATGCATCATAGGGAGACTTGGTTAGGAAGAGATTACAATCGGTATCTGTATGAAGTTAGGGCTAATTACCTTGAGAAAATTATCAACTAATGAAGGAATCCATGTTTGACTTTTAGATTACATTACAAAGAGAGGTAATGTTGTCATAGGGATGTTTGTATCAACTCCCTATGCGACTAAATGCTAATCAATTAGGAACACTATAAGAAAAACTATGTTTTTCTATAACTAAGTACCCTCATAAAAAGGTAACTGTCATCGCAATATAGTTTTTTGCGACGGCATATGGCCATCATATGTCATCGTATCTGCTTCCATCACAAAAGATAATTTTTGTAATACTTGAATTTTTGGATACATGTAAGAAATTATATCCAGGGTATTATTACAGTTGCAGTAAGATTTTCCTATAGAGCTGGTTTGTTAAGAAACCCAAATGGAAAGCTTGAAGGACCTAAGTGTGGAAGTTTATAGAAATTTTGGGTTCACAAGTAATGAAAAGGTGTGATCTGAAGTGTTTTTGGAAACTAAGGACTGTAAAGTAAGTTTGTAGGGACCTTTTGGAGATACTATTTCATGATTTAGGACCATTAGTGACTTTTAAGGGATCTTTTTTGTAAGAAATATTATTTTCAGGGACCAACAGTGAATTTTGGCAGAAATTTAAGTTAAAAGATAAGAAGGTTTTGGATAAGGTTTTGGATGAGGTTAAGCTCTCTTCTTCTTCAAAGAGCTTCTAACCGGTGAAAAAAGAAATGAAAGAAGAAAACATGAGATGAAAGAAAGGAAATGAAATAGAGAGGCTTAGAGATGGTCGGAGGGAGCTCGCCGAAGGGATGACCTTGCTTGGTAAGGATTTTAATGGTTTATTTGGTTGTGTGTGTGTTTGGATGTATGTATGTATGTGTGGTTGGTTTGATGAAGAAGAAGATAAAGGATTGGAAGAAGGGTTGATAGAGAGGATGAAGGCTTATTGTTATAAGATGATTTTGTGTGGTAAAACCCCAGGTTGTTAAACCCGGACCGGCCCGGCCGGTTCAACCGGAAAAACCGGGAACCGGCCATGAGGCCGGTCCGGTCATACCCATTAACTCGCATGTGAAGAAAACCGGCCAAAAGGAGGGTGATCCGGTCGGTTAACGGGCTGGAAAAAAAAATTTCAGGAAAAAAACAAAACAAAAGAGAGGCAATGAGAAGACAAGAGAGACTCAGAGGGCGGTTGTGTGAGAGAGAGAAAGAGGAAGCTAGGGAGAAGAGAGGGAGAGAGGGGTTGAGAGAGAGAGAGAGAGGAAGTGGAGAAGACCAGAGAGAGGGGCGGCTGAGAGAAAGAAACCAGGGAAAGAGGGCGGCTATTATTATGTTTTCTTTTATGTGAGTTTCAATGTAACCCTAAGGAGATATACATATATATTTAATGTTTTATATTTTTTAAAAACCAATGATAAATGATAATATATAATAAAACTAAAAATTTTAAATATTAAAATTATCTTTTAGATATTTTTAAAATAATATATATATAATTTAAATTTTAAATCTCATATTAAATTAATTGTGTTTTTTAATTATTAAAATATAAGTTATATTATTTTTTATCATTATTTATTATTATTGTAATTTTTTAATATTTTATTATTGACCCCGGTTTAACCCCGGTTCGACTCGGTTGAACCCATCGACCCCTGACCCCTGGACTTGGCCGGGTCTGACAACCTTGGTAAAACCATTGTATTTGAGTGGGATTTTGCATGAAATGGAGGATGAATTTTCAGGTTTACTGTAAAAATTACTGTAGCAACCGAGAATTAGGGTTTGATTTGATTAATTAAGTGGATGATAATGATAATTAAGATGGTGATGATGATGGTTGGAATAGAGTTGGTTGAGTTTAATTGATTTAGTTGAGTTGGGCTTGATCAAATCAAGTGAAGTGGGCTTGCTTTGAATTAGTCAAGTTCATTTAATTGGATTGGAGTTGGGTTTGGCTAACCAAGTTGGAATAGATTGGGTTCATTTGGGTTTGAATGAGAGTAAAGAACTGGTTTGGTGCAACCAAATAAGGATTGATTTGATTTGGACTCAATGTGTAATTGAGTTGGGTTCAATTCAGGTTAAGTTGGTTGAGGTTTATTTGGGCTTGGTTCAGAATTTGGGCTAATGACTTTGTGGTGAACCAATTCAAGGAGAATTGGGTTCAGTTGAACCAAGCTGGTTCAAGAGATTTTGTATAATAATTGAACTTGGTTCAGTGAAATTGAGGTTGGTTCTTGTTGGTTCAGGTTGGTTAAAGAGTGTTTAGCCCAAATTGAGTTGGTTTGAATGCAATTGGAGACTAGGTTTGATTATATAAGGTTGGGTTTGAACCGATTGGAGTGAATGGCCTAATTAGAGAGTCAGTTATTAGTTTTTTATATTTTCTTTTGGGTTCAATTATGTCTTTAGTTTTCATATTTATTTATTTTTTTCCCCGTTCTCCTCTTAGGTGTTGTTCAGCTTGGGAAGGAATTCTAGGTCTAGCGGGAAACCCAGGGAGACCAGGTAAGTTGGTGGTGGCTACTATTTTTAATACTTGGTTAATTGCTATTATTTTGAAATAATTATTTAATGGCTACTATTTGGAGATAATTGTTTAATTATTTCATTTTATATTATTTAATGATTTATATTGTTAAAGGTTACTTATTTTAATTTGCAGTTTGCTATGCCATAGCAATCGTATTAGTATATTCAGTTTCGTACAATTATACGTAGTTTCAACTGTGGAAAATACATGTCTATGTTTGAATTATTATTTTCAGGCATTGATTTTAATGGTTATATGTACCTTGACTTTGTAATGATTTGTGAATTCATGTGTGCATATTAAAACGTTTTTACTGTCAATGCTTATGGATTTGATTTGCATTCCTGGTATAAGAATGGTGTCCTGGATTTGGACATGTGTGTGATGATTTCCTCAAGTTGGGAATTGGAAAGAATTCCATTGTTGCTTTGGCTTTTGATGGTGACTACGGACTTTAGTCCGACACTGCAATGTGGGGTTTCACGGTTCGACTTGATGGGAGGCGACGTGGTCAACCCTAAGTTTACCCTGGTCAAGAGGTGTACGGATCCATTGACAGGGGGATCCTTTATGTGAGAAACCCGGGGTCACCACACGGGGATCTTAATGGCCAATGTCAAAGTTATGAAGACCTTGGCGGCTCTCAACTTAGTCGTGATGGTGGCTAAGTCGGGGAGTGTTTTTAGGCCGATGATTTGAGAACGATTTTACAGTTCAGTTGTGCAAAGATGTTAATTTTGGATTGTGATGAGGGGCGAAGCCCAACTATCGCTCTTAGGAGGGCAGGCTCTCACAAAAATTGTATTTCCTTGGAAAAATTGATTTGGCGGTGATTTATGATGAATTTATGTTTTAAAAGCTCTTAAAAGTTGTATTTTGCCAAAATTCTATTATTTGGGAAAGTTAGAAAATTATTTGAGAAATGGATCTTGATATACTTTATTTACACTATATTTAATTATTTGAAATTATTGAACTATTATCGACCAATTGAAATGTATTGCAGTTGCAGGAGCAGGACCCTACTAGTTTACTTATGCAAGTATAAAGCCAGTTAGGGCTGAGTTTAGGGTTGGAGTGGGTCCCTTTTCCTTCTATGTGTTAATGTCGTGATCTTGTAGCGGTTGTACCCGTAGATTGGATTAATTATGTTTGTTGTATTCATGTATTTGAACCTGTAGGTATGTAAAGTTGTTAATCGTGTTCTATAAATCTGATTTGGTTTTTCATATGTGTTAGTTTTCTAGTCAAATTGGATTCTAACTGATGAGTGCCATATTTACCTCGGTAAAAGGGATAGGAATGACAATTTTTGTAACCAATCGTTACAAAAAAAATTATTATGCGACATCAAAGTGTTGTCGCAAAAAATTGAATATCTAATCACAAAAACATTATAATGCAATGGATAAAGGCAATGAAATGCTTTTGCAACGGCAACTAGTCATTGCAATTGTTGTTATTTGTAATGACATATTATGCATTGCCAAAGGTATTATTTGCAACAAAGAGTAAACCATCACAACAAATTATTATTTGTGAACAATTATTATCTGTGAGGAATGAATATTTTTACAACTAGCTTTGGATCATCGTAAATGAGTATTTTTTGAGACCAATGGGCAATGGTCACAAATGAATATTTTTGCTATGAATTGGGGTCCATCGCAAATAAATCTTATTTGTGACCAAGTTTCATCAAATGCTTTATGCAAAATGGCCAGCATACATTTCATTAATTAGGCTCCTATAGTATAATATAATTTAAATTATATAACAACAATCTTACACATAACAAACTCATTTACCCAACATTAGCTCAATTTAACATGTGAACCCAATAGTACGTTAACATGAATTCAGGTCTGACAAAATTAAGTATTATAGACTTCTATAAAACATTGATAGAATAAAAGTTCAAAATATGAAACTAAATAAGTGTACGAAATTAAGTATTAAAGACTTTTATAAAACGTTGACTCGATAAAATTTTTAAAAATGAAATTCAATAATTGTTGAAAATATTTAAATCTTCAATCATCATCATCATTAACTTCACCACAATCTTCATTTTCATTGGCATCAGTATCATTAGTATCATCATCATCATCATCATCATCATCATCATCATCATATTTTTCAGAATCTTCTTTTAAGCTATTCACATCGTCATTTTTTTCATTAGCATTTTCATGAGGGGCATCTTTTATATTTTCTTGAGAATTAGCTATCACATTTCTAAGACCATTATCACCTTCCTACACACAAATATAATAAATGAAAAAAAATTTAGAAATCAATACTACACTATTCAAAGGAAAAATGTGCATTAAAGCAAAAGATGCATATTGATTATGTACAGGTATTAAATAATATTAGTGATGAGATAGTTAATTATAGGATTTTGGATATACTATTAACATAATAGTATTAAAGAAAAAGGAATAAGATGACATAAATCAAAATTGCATAATGACAATGGATATATAACATTTGAGATGCCATAGTCATTTAATAGTATTTAATACTAATCATTATTGACTATCACATCCCTAATTTTTTTTTAGGAAAAAGAATGGGAGATCATACATTAAAATAACATAAAGAAATACTTTACATTAAAAATAATCTAAATATCATATAAACATAATAATTAAAAACATTAAATAATATTATTATACATGAGTAGCTAATTGTATATTAGATAATCCCAAACTTTACAATACTACTTGAACCATAACGGGTACTTATTGTTGCAATTTATCAATAGTAGACTCCATTTTCTTGAAACGGTCGTCCCATTCTTTTTTCCTTCTTCTTTTGAATTTCTTTGCATCTTTTGCTACATGTTTGAGAGGAACCACTACCATACACATCTTTTTCTTGAGTACCTTTACCTAATCCAAGTGCACAACCATGGCTAAATTCTCCAGTACCATTAAACCTCAAATGTTGCAATTAATCTAATATTATCCATTTTATCTTAACATTGAAAAAATAATTATAAATATTTAATAAAGTAGTTAGAGTTAAATGATAAAAAAAAATTATACCCATAGATTTTTTTTGCTTTTTCAATAGCCCAAGTTTCTCCATCTTTTTAGCGTGGAATTTTTTAAAGAAATCATTTGGTCCTAGATCTGAACTGTCTCTTTAACTTGAGGTAAATCATAGGGACGAATCGTGGTCACCTACAAAAAGTAATTGTACATGCAGATCGAGTAATAAAGTGTACTAAGAAGTAGGGTATTACTCCACAAGGAATTAGAGCCTATTAGTACTAATTCCAATCTGAAAATTAATATAATCAAATTAGTGAGATGTGAAAGTAAACTAAAAAGTAGAATCAAAAGTGTGAAAAAAAGTACGGTTAACCAAGCATAAAAGGGGATGGCCGAGAATAGATTTCCTCTGGGGTTTGTTAGGTCCTAGACTATGGTTGTATAAATCTAGCAATTTAAATGAACCGAGAGAGTACCTAAATTATACTACCCCTTTCTCAAGGTAAATAATAACTGGTCCCATACGGTGTTGATACAGACAACCTTATAATCGCAATGCACTCTATGAAATCTTAACAAGAATAAGCAAGTATAGATAATTCTCCTCTCGAAGTAATTTCCAGTAATCCCATTTAAAGTAGAATTGAGACCTCTCTCTGAAACTACTTCCTACAATTGCAATACGAATGGAATTCCTTGTTAATTCACTAGACAGAATTATGGAAGAAGAACTCTCAACTCCAAAGTACCCTATCTCTAGGGGTACTCATAACCCTTTTCAATCATGGTTTGCCTATGCTAGGTAGGTCTCTGACTCGTCACACAGGCATATCAAACATGAATCTAAGGCTCTTCTTGTTAGGTAATATCGCAAAAATCAAATAAATTAATAAGGGCATGCGGAAGCAATCATATATTTGCGATATATTTTAATTGTTTAAATGAGCACCTTAATTTAATTAAAAGCGTAGAAAATTACCTCTTAATGATTTTCTTTTCTTTGATGCGCCGAATTTATCTCTTAGATTGTCGTAGATCTCCTAGCGCCGAACGAAAGTCCCACGTTTCTAGATTACACGCTGGAATTAAGAGACAATCTCCTCTTCTTCTCCAAATAGTGGCTAGGGTTAGAGAGGAAGAGAGAGCTTGGGGATTTTCTCACTAGAGAATTAATTGAGTTAAGTCTAAAGTTCGAGAGGAGTCATATTTATAGAAACTTCATGAAATATGATAAACATTATTCAATTATGAGTTCTATTCAAAATATGAACCTTCATAATAGGATAAACATCATTCAATTATAAAGTCCTATTCAAAATATGAACCTTCATAATATGATAAACATTACCATAGAAGTTCTACTAGAAATATGAGTCCTAATCTAACTAAAACCATTTTTTTCTTTGAGTCCTTATAATTTTGATTATCTATTCGACTCCATCGAATTTAAACTAATTTATAATTTCACTCATCCCATAAAGTAAAATTATAAATTGACAATTTTACCCTATACTCAAAACGAGACTGATTCTTTATCCCTTTAAACGTGACTCCCTAGGTTCGTTCCGATTGTCAATGGGAGGATACCAAAAGACGTGGGTGACACCTAGCCAGCCCTGTGGCCCCACGTCATAACCTAATTGAACACAAATGAGTAGATCATTACGAACCTTTCCGATTATGATTACCATATGTGTATAAACCTTTCGTTCTTGTATTCCAACCAAGTGAGAGCCATGGTAATTGTCAAACTCATTGAACTCGATCATATGTAAATAACTATAGTGGGGTGAGATTACTAAACTACCCTTCGTGTCCCACACGATTAGTTTTACTGCCTTGGCCAAGGTCTTTTAATCTCACATACTTATAATTACATAGGGTACTAACTCGTTTACTTCCGAGAAAACAAATTCCTTCTTGGTGATCACTCACAACTGCTACTTGCCCGACATAGTCGCACTTTAAGGTCGGCCCTACCAAAAGGTAAACTGAGCCTAACAACTCTAGTAACAGACTAGACGTCACAAATACATTGTGATCATGATACCTCAGGTCTAAGGTCCACTCATATGATCATAAACAACAATTCCAATCATTGACTGTCAAATAGTAAAACCCATGTGATTAGATTGTTACGAGTCATGTTTGAATACACCAATTCCCAATGATGCATTTATGACATATGGTCCCACTATTTCATAGTGTTCAACTAGCACTCTTTATCAAAGTATATGTCATACAAATCCTTACGAACCTTTAACGCCCAATTAAAGATTCTCCAATTTATGAACTATTTAAGTATATAAGTATCAAACCCTTCTAGTGCTCTCCTCTTTATCCCACAAAGAGTAGAAGGTTTAACTTAATACACATGGGCTATGATATTCAAAACTAATTATAATGCCATGACAAGATTTATATGAACATCAAAATAAATGCCTATTTAATAAGAATAAGAATGTATAATACAAATGAAATGCCCTAATACAAGTATTCTTGTTGGTATTCGAGGGCATAATCCTAACACTTCCATCAATAGAACTCAAGACAATAGATGGACGCAATTGAATTCAATAATGAAGGATTGCAATTAATAATCAATGTAAAAGCATTCAAGATTCACAACTAATGCCAATCAAATCATAAACCCTAGAGTTCATCTATGTCCATACACCTACAAATTAGTTCTTCATCAAAGTAGAACAATCAAGAATTCACAAGAAACAATAGATATGATTAAAAGCATTAAACCCCATTCTCTAATCTTGTTCCTTGAGATTGTGATGGATTCCCCACCGCCCCCCCAACTTCCATAAACACCACCAAGGTGCTCCTTGATGAATTCAATGGTATTCCTAGAAGGTGGGTGAGTCTCCTCTCTAGAATGGTTTGCTTGAGAAAGCCTGGAGAAGTTTCCCCCTCTTTTCTCTAAGCATGGCCATCAAAAAATCCCTTCAAAACCTTCATCAAAATCTTTTATACCTAGCCACTTACGAACTTAAGAATGAGGTCGTAAGGAGCTGGAGATGATGCGTCGTGTGCCTTGCGGGAAGACTTACAGCACTAAGTAGCACTTGTAAGGTCTATTGTCTTGATATTATGATCCAGCTTACGACCATAAGTGCTGGACCATAATCTTCTCTAAATGGCGCTTGTGTTTCCCCTTATGGACGTGTGTTGCTCCCTGTAAGCTCCTTTAGATAGCCCTTACATTCTGGCTTCTGGGTGTAAGTCATGCCCATAAGTCCCTCTGTTTGATCTATATTCTACTCTTAATAGGCAGAAGTAAACCCGCAAGGTTCTCAGGATGAGGCATACAATTGTAAGCCCAATCATAAGACGACTATAAGGTGTTCAGTCTGGCATGTTCTTTAGCAGTTGATATTGAGAGAACTCTATCTTCTTCATTTTGGCTCCAGTTTTTTTTTTTTGTTCTCTCTCCTCCTTAACTTTTGCTCATTACCTGAATAATATAATTTTCACCATGTTTAACATCATCTTTCAAATGAATATTCTAGTACATACCAAATAAGTGTACAAAAAATACAAAATGATGCACACATATACACTTATCAGTAATTCAAAAAAATGCTAAATTTGAAAGACATAAAATATGTATCCATTAGATAATATTATATACTTAGACACAAATATTAGTTACCATGTCACTCCTATGCTTGGTCATCAAAACTCTGGCAGTAGTATGAATTATTTGAGATTGTGATCGATTAACATTATTCTTATCACTTTTGTGCTGCATACATTCCAATAATATTTTTCACATAGCTTAATATAATGAAAACGGAAAAATAATTTACTATATATATATATATTAAACCTACAAATTATCTCCCAGAGTCAATCATTTCTTTCCACACACTAGTAGGAATAAATGAAGGGTGTTTGTAATGATCATCTCAAGTTTCATGATTCTGGAAAATTGGTGGCCTTATAAGCGACATCCAATCAGAATATCAACACTTTAGTAAATTCTCAAATGGTTTCTTAACTTCTCCTTTTGGTTAACTGTGTGAGACGCCATGGCCAAATATCGAGCAAAAATAATATCTAGCTCTAATTTTGGATATTGAGAATAAGATATCCATCGCTTGTTAATTTTTGGATGTAAAAGAACATGTATTTCACTAATAACTTGTGTGGAATCGAAACCCATTGATATTGTAACCTGGATAATAAATTACTCTTCATTTAGGGCCCTGTGCCAAAGCAAGCATATTTATATCAATTTCTTCAACATTTTTATTATATGCATCACTAATCTGCGTAATATACCGAAGTTTCAAAAGTTTAGTAAATTTCCAATTTATGGAATTAGGGAACAAAATATAACAATAAAATAATTGACTTACACGTTTCTCAAACCAAGAAGAGAATTCACATTTGTGAATTTCATCAATATTTCTACCACCTTTTTCTGATAGAACGTTCTTATGTTCACTATAAAAATCATAAAATGATTTCAACATTAATTTTATTAATATCATAATATAAATATTTATACAAATATGAAGTTTGAGTTCCTAATAAATGAATGAACATATTCACAATGTTTGAGGATGTAAATAATAACTAGATAAAGTAAATCATTACTCAACTCTTACATATCTGCTTTTCCAAAAGGTTGCCCAAGCACATAAAAAATTTGCAAGGATTAGGTATTTCTTAATAATGAATCTCCATCATAATTTCGTTTAGGATGATTAAATTTTGTTTTGATACCATGAAGTATCAAGAACAAAATGTCAAGCATTCCTCTGCTATATATCGTACAACAAATGGATCTCTCAGGTGCTAATTTGTTATGAGCATACCCTTAAGTTTATGCATATATCTCATAAAAAACACTAGTTATAAATATTTCAAAATATTATTAAAAAAATATAGTATGAGAAGTTATTTGGATATATACCTTTCAATAGAATACATCTATAGATAATTCACAAAGCCACCAACTTTAGCCTCCCAAGCTAAGTGAATTGGTAGATGTCCCATAATATCAAAAAAGGATGACAAAAAAGTTTTTTACAACTTACAAAGTGTCAATGTAATTTTCTCATGTAGACGATCCAAATCTTCTACTTTTAAAATCGTAGAACACAAAACTTTGAAAAATATGCTTAATTCCATCAAAGCATCAAAAATAACTCGAGGTAATAAATCCTGCACTTCTAATGTAAGTAATCTCTCTAAGAACACATGACTATCATGTGTTTTCATTCCAGAAAATTCTACCATCTTTCATGTTTACACATCTTGATAAATTTGCTGAGTAACCATCAAAAAATTCGATTTGTTGCAACCACTGACACAAAGCTCTTTTCTCATCATTTGATAATATATAGCAAGCAGTGGAAAATACTAACTTGCCATTAACTTCTTTTGGATGTAATGATTGTCTGATACCCATCTCTTGTAAGTCTAACCGGATTTTTAATGAATCCTTTGTTTTACCTTCAATATTCAAAATTGTACTAATAATATTATCAAAAATATTTTTTTTAATATACATGACATCCAAATCATGATGAAACTTTTACCTATCCCAGTAGGGTAAAGTAAAGAAAATATTGTGTTCTTTCCTATTATGCTTGATTCCTTGTTGAGGAAGTTTTTATCTCTTTTCTGCTTTCCCAAATACTATTTTCTTTATATGACGAAGTTGATTTAGAACATCATCACCATTTAACTGTTCTGGTGGCGCACACTTTTCATTTTTACAATCAAATTGTGCAGTTTGCTCATGCCATTTATGATTCATTGGTAAAAATTGGAGATGCCCCATGTAACAAATTTTGGAACTATTCCTCAGTTGATAATAGCATTTTTTTTTTATTGCAACAAGGACATGCTATCTTTCCTTGAGTACTCCAACTAGAAACATAGTCATATGTAGGAAAGTCATTTATAGTCCACATTGGTGCCGCTATCCTTTGAAAATTTGCTTTCATTGAGGCATCATATGCATCCAACCCAAGCTCCCACAAATCCTTTAATTCATCAATCATTACCCTCATGTAAACATCAATGTCATGTCCTAGGCCTTTAGGCCATGGGATTAGTAAAGTTATAAATCAGTATGACTCTTTCATGCACATCCATGGTAGAAGATTGTAAGGAAACAAAATAACTGACCAAATACTATATGAAATGTTCATGTTTCCAAATGGATTGAATCGATCTGTAGCAAAACCAAGCCTTACATTTAGAGTTTCCAAAGCAAATTCATTATAAATATTATTAAAACTTCTCCAAGTCTCCGCATTCATCAGATGATGTAGGACCCCATCATTTATGTGCTTTCCACTAGTGCCATCTCATATCTTTAGCCATTTTTGAAGACATAAAAGTTCTTTTTAATCTTGGTGTAATTGGAATATACCTTAATACTTTATTAGCAATCTTTTTTTCTTTTGACCCACCACCTTAATCTGGTTACCACCTTAAAAGACCACAAATTAGACACTACATTGCATCTGAATGTTCCTTGTAATAGATAATATAGTCAATCTTGCATGCATCTATTTTCTCATAATGTAGACCAAGATAATTTACTATTTTCTTTACTTCTTAGTTTGAGGTTGGCATTATTTTACACATGGGAAATGCATCCTTAAGCAAAGTTAGCAACATGTCAAACAAATTATTTCTCCAAGAATTCATGCACTTGATATGTATTAATTTCACCACAAAGGATAACATGGAATACTTATCACAACCAGGAAATAAACGTTGTTTAACATCATCTAATAATTTGAAAAAAAAATCTGCATCATTGTTTGGTTCTTGGGGGCCATTAGTGCTTTGTTATATTCCATCTGCCATATGGGGATGGACTTCCTATATCATATCAATCATATCATCAACTTTTTCCATTTCCACTTCACAAAATTTCTCATCATAAGGCACTCTATCACAAACTTCATCTCCACTATCTTCTTCCCCATGTAAATACCAAAAAGTATAACTCAACATGATTCCTTTGTATGATAAATGGATGTGCACTTCTTTAATCAGCCAATATCTATTGCAACAGTCTACTCAAGGGTAGTTGATTTTCATGTTTTCATCTTTCACATCATAAAATGCATACTAAAGAAAATTTTCCGTCCTATTATAAAATTCTATACATGATTTGGTAGAAAGGCTCATCCAATACTTATCAAGTAAATTTTTTGGGTGAGTGCTAAACTATAGCTATTTTTCATTTCAAGCATCAAACTTCAATTGGTATCATTTTGGGCATGTAAATTTAATTTGTGTTCACTGGGATGGTACCAACAAGATTCTGGAGAGAATTTGATGACATATATACCTGATTTTCTATGTCAACACTAGTTCTCATGTCATCCGCATATGTAGATATACTACGACATCAAAGAAAGCCACATGGCCATCCTTATTAACTAGTCCACAAGGCTGACGTGGCATGTGAAGTGTCAATAAAAATGGCTATGTGGCCCTCTCTAATGGCATGTCATGTTCGCATATGCAGATGGCACATTGAACCGGTGTTAATGTGGTAAATTCAGCATGCATATCATCAAATTATCTCTATAATTCTCTTGGTACTCTTCTAGTAAACACAAGTTAAAGTTGAGTGACTAAAATGACACAAATTGGAGTTCAATGCTCAAGATAAAAATGACTATAGTACATAAACCACTCAAGATATTTACACAAGACTTATCAATAGGCATGCTGGTTTCTACAAAATTCAAAACCATTAAAAAACACTTTTTAGCATGTGATTAACCTATAGCATATTTGGTTGGTGCATTTTTTATGCATTGAGAATAAGAATATAAAGAAATACCAATAAATGAATGCTATCATTCATAAACCTATGGAAAGAAAATTATAAGAAAATAATCCTACACTAAAAATCATTGTAAATAATACCAATTATTTAAAATAATCTTAACATTAATTAGAGTTGGGTTAAAAATTTAACGTAAACATGTTAATAATTTATCCACTTAGTATATTATAATTATAACTTAATATAATCTCTTATCTAATGATTTGCTTTTATTTATAAAAAGAGATTAGAGACTATACATAACATAACTTTTGAAGAGTGAACAATTGTTCATTATTTTACATCATTTTTTACAATCATTAGGCATATTAGAGTTATATTTTGGAATTTGACATTAAACATGTTGTATTTGGTATTCTCAGGCTTCGGGCAGTGGTTAAAGATGAGAGAGAATCAAAAGAACCATTCTAGTGCCAAAACAATGAAGATGGAGCTCTCTTGGCATCAATTGAAGAAAAACAAGGCAAAACAAGATTGCTTACGGGCACCTTATGGCCACAAGCCTTTCCAAAGAATCCTGCGGGCATGCTTATGCTCGTATTGAGGAGCATAAATTACACAGAGGAATTTATGGACAGAACTTACACTCGTAAGTCAGACTATAAGGATCATCAAAAGGAGCTTACGAGCATAGCATATGCCTATAAGGGTGGTCACGAGGGGCATACAAAGAAGCTTATCGTCCAGCGTTTATAGTTGTAAGATGGATTGTAACACCATACTAAAGACCTTACAGACTGGACTTATGGATGTAAGTGATCCCATAAGCCTCACGATCGAGCATGCCCAGCTCCTTACACCCACGTCCTTACACCAATAAGCAGCCTGTAAGCAGCATAATATAAATAATCCTGTTGAGGGTTTTAGGGCATCTATCATTCTATTCGAAGGTGACGCTTAGGGGAAAAAGAGGGTCAAATCCCCAGGCTTTGTAGGTGACTTTGGAGTGAGATTCAATCCATCCATCTTGGAGAGGAAGGATTGTAGCCATCAAGACTAGCTTGGCGGCATCGGTGAAAGGTCCTTGGGCATTCTCTGGCAATCATCTTCCAACACTATTGAGAATGGGGTTTTCATGTCTAGTTTTATTCTCTTCATGTCTTGTCATTTGGATGCTTGCCCTCCATTAATGGAGGGCTAATTTTGTAGATGTTTTGGCATAGTTTAATTCTAGGGTTTGATGATTGTTGACATTGGATATGGATTTAATGCTTTAATTGTTTCTTTATTGCAATCCAAATTATTTAAATCCAATTGCATGTTTTGTTTGCCTTGATTGCTATTAAGGAGAAAGCCCTAGTTCTCATGTTTGATATGCTTTGTGACTAATAGAAATACGCACCTAGCATAGACATGCCATGATTGAAGGGGATTGTGAGTAAGGGGATGTTTGGTTTATAGAAGTGGGATGGAAGTGAGAAAGTAAGGAACTCCCACTTCTGTAGAAGTCCCACTTCTATATGGAAGTGTCACTTCCTGCTGTTTGGTTGCACACTAAAGTTCATGCACTTCTATCCCACTTTTCATGTTTGGTTTATAGAAGTGAAAGCTTGGAACTATCACTTCAAGACTTCCATGTGTTTGGCTGGCATAAAAGTAGGTATAAAATCACTCATTTCTTATAATGGTGTAGTTACCAACCAATACCTAAAAATTTATTAAAAATAATTTTTTATGTAAATTTCTAAATTGTATAAATAATTTGTTTTTCCATTGTAAATTTTACAAAAACTACATTTGAATATGGTATTCAAATGCAAACAAATATCTAAGTGAACATCAAAGACATTAGAATCACTCAAATTTCATAATTTTTTTATAAGATATCCGAGGGTTTTTCAAAAAGCAACAACCTAGGCACTAATAACTCGAAAAACACCAAGAAACTCCGTGTTGAATTTATAAACATACGGCAGTATTTAACATATCAATAGTAAATATAATAATGATATGAAAGACAATTTATAACAACAATATAATCCTATTGCCATTTGAAACAAGAAACCTATCTCTTGTAATCACATATGACTCGAGCATCCTTTCATTGACAATCAATGTGCCAATAACATCTTTTATATCCATGTCACAGACAATAAGAAATAAACATGAATGTAGACATATGACAACATGGCTCAACACTTCCTGCATAACAGCCATCACTCCAAAACATGAATAAATTCATCCATTGATTGATTCATCCAGGAATAATTCAAAAATAGGATGCATATAGATTATTATTGAGTCATTCAAACACAAAATAAAATAAACAACACAAAGGAGTTGATAGTTAAAGTTCATATAAGCATTGTCTATGACAACATCATGGCTAATTATTCAACATAAATAAAGCATTCCATATTACATAGCATATCAGGCCATGGGAGAACTAAGGAATCTCTCGATCCAAGCTTTTCTCATATCAAGCTTTTTCTGGACAAACCTCCGACCTTCCCCCTCATGTGCATCAAGGTAGTCAAACACCTCTTCCAATTGATTATCCTCAAATCCCTCAACTTCGAACACCTTGTTGTAGATCATGGATGTCATAAGTGCAGGATTTTCCATTGCTGCTCCAATTCTATCAACTGCACGTATCAAGTCTGCTATAGAAGCACCATTGACTTAAGCATTACCTCTTCTTGTCCCTCGTTGGGTTCTAATGGGTGTCGAAGGTAATGAGCTACTATGAACTGGTGGGCTTATGTTTTGGTCACCATTATCTTCATTGTTGACAGGTATTTCATTTGGCTCACCTTCTAACTCCATGTCTTCTTCTTCCAATCTCTCTTCAATATTTGCAAACATAGAGGTCGCATAGGATCCAGTAGCATTATCATCTCCACAAATAATGCATAACCCATCATAGTTGCTTAGTGGCTTGTTAATAAATGGTATTGCTGCTGGATGAGCCTACAATACTCAAAGAAAACATATATAGTACACTTATTATCAATGTGTGGAAGCATTTAAATTTATTTGTATTTAAATTACCTCTGTGTATGTTTTTCACACTTCTGCGGAAAGGGTGATTATCTTCTCTGCATCATTCCAACCAGCACCACTTAATCCTTTTGCTTTCTTTATCTCGCAGAATCGTGCCTTCAATGTTCTATAGTGATTCTCAACATTGTCAGCTGTATAATCTGTCTTAAACCTAGCATTGACAGCACTTGCAGCATATACAAATGCCGGCTTCTTGAAAGTCTTATCACATTTCATGCCTTTCTTTACCTGTTCCACAAGAACAGGAATGAGAAAATCATCATACTCAGGTTTCCAGCGCTTGTTGGGTGTGCCACGTTTGGCACGTGCCCCAGATGAACTACCAATCTCCACTGTGGTGCCATCCATCTTGTTGTGAGCTATAAAAATCCTGCATTATCAATAATGATCATGTATGATATAAACAACCATAATCACACATGAATATTAAGCTAATTAAATAACAATTATTCTCCAATGTTGACATGAAGAAAATAAACATGAACATCAAACATATCAAATATTATTTACTCTCCAATACAATAAACATAGTTATATTGACAAAACAATAAATTACAATAAACATAGTAATGGCCCAATCTAAGAAGTTGTATAATGTAACCACATCTCATTGGCAATCTTGTCTCTCAATTCAACCCACAGTCTATTTTCTTCTCTTTGTTCACGTTGGGAGCGGTTTTGAGAAATGATTGGGACATCTTCAATTTCTAGATCTGGAAGTTGAATGATCTGGTCATTTGGGTCAACACATAAAATATAATTATGCAGGATACAAGTAGCTAGTACTAGATTCACTTGAGTCTTAAATGGATAGAATGGCTGTGAAGTCAGAATTTTGAAACGGTTCTTAAGTATACCAAAGGCATGCTCGACTCTTGTACGTAAAGATGCGTGTCTTAGATTAAACAATTCTTTAAAATTTGTCGGTGCACGGCCATTGTGCTCCTTCAAATGATACCTAACTCCACGATAAGGTGCAATAAAACCGGACATTGTGGTGTAGCCAGCATCAACCAAATAATATTTTCCTACACCAAGCACCTAAAGTTTAGAACATTTCTTTATATAATTGTTTCCTTCAAATATTTTCTACATACCTTGTATAATCCTTAACCCCTCAGGTTGAGGGCGTGATATAGCATCTTTCAAAACTGTAAAATCATTTGCTGACCCTTCCTACCCTGCTAAGACATAAGCAAATTTTAGATTTGGGTCCACTACAGCAATCACATTTTGGGTTGGTCCTTTACGCCCACGGAAACGTGGTAACTCTTCTGGTGGGATAGATTCCACTATATGTGTTCCATCTAATAATCCAATGCAATCCTGCAATTAATTATTTTATATGAGTTGGCATAACTACATTAATTTTATAAGATTGTAATTTTTAAGAAATGTTCACTTACTTTAAAAAATGGATACCAACTAGGATTGGTCTCTATGTCTGGATGGCAACTATGTCGTGGAGGTTGTACAAAATCATCTCGAATGTAACAAACTGCTCGTAGAACATCGTTGAAGTATCTACTAATAGTCTCCCCCGATCGTAAAAATTCAACTCTCATAATTCTATTTTTGTGTTGTGCCCAATCATATACAAAAACATAGCCAATTGTTCTTCTATGGACACATTTCTTGTATCACGTAAGAGGTATTTATCACGCATGATTGATGCAAGATGCATAAAGGGCCCCACATCCATTCTAAGGTAGCTCACACAATAATCTTTCCCGTTCCTTAAAATATGGTGCATGTGTCGCTTCCTAGTCAAGTCTCTAAACACAGAAGGCTCCTTTGACCTAGATGATGTATGCATCCCTATCTGTTCATTTATAATCCAAATAATAACTACCATCATTGTAAATGTGGTAGCATAATATTTCCCCCTTTTGTTTGAGATCCAATTATCCATCTACATAACAGGCAATTTTCTTGTTAAAGTTATGTATCATTGAACATTGAAGTGCAAACAAGATGATATAAATGTTCATCAAATTAGTGATATACATGTTTACCATTTTGTCATTAAAGATATCAAAAGATGGACAAGTGTTTATTATTATTATTATTATTATTATTATTATTATTATTATTATTATTATTATTTAAATAATGTTTTAGTTTTACATATTAAATCATTTTTCTTTTAGTCAATAATATTTATATATAATCATTTTTGAATCACATTGCTGTAAACTTTTATTTTATAATGTATGTAGCCTATATATATATAATCTCAGTTTAAAAAAACTTTTAATATTATAAGGAATGTGGCCTATATATATATATATATATATCAGTTTTAAAAAACTTTTAATACTATAAAGAATGCGGCCTATATATATATATATATATATATATATAATCTCAGTTTAAAAAAACTTTGAACATACATGATAATCTCCATTTATATGACTGAAAAAATTCTAATAGTATTGTTTCAAAAAAAATATATAAAAGCATCAGCAACATCAATTTTAATATACCAAATCATCACAACACAACATATAACTTAAAGTTTAATGAAATCTATTCAGACAATTACAAATGAAATATCTAAGCATCCTAACAATCATTATCATATCCAATAACATTATTTAAAAAAAAATCAACAATATGAACACAGAATCATCACAAACTTTTAGATCTAATAAGATTTGATGAGATATATTCAAACAAATGAAATATCCATATTATTAAAAAATAATCATAAAAACCCTCATAAAATATGAAATATGTACATGATCTAAATTTTTTTTAAAAAAATTACGGATATGAGTTAAAATTAGTAAAACAAAACCATATCAATATCTCAACAATATACAAATTAAATATAAAAAAATGTAGATTAAGTATTTTCTTATCAGAGAAACAGAAATTTAAAAAAAAAAATTCAAGGAATTAAAGGGGAAAAAATGAAAAATAACACTTTTGGCTATGGGTTTTTAGATTTGGGAAAAAACTCACCTATGAAGAGAAGGTTGAGCTAACCGCACTCCACCGCCGGATTAAAAATTCAGTCAAAACCTGATAAACAGGAAAGAAAATTTTTTAACTCTTGCAAGAGCTCAAATACAGAAAAAGAAGACTTTAATGGTGGTTTAAAAGTAGATCTGAAAAGATGGGAAGAAAAAGGCAGCAATCAGGAGACGATGGCGTGATTAGGGTTTTCAGATGGGAGGGTTATCGCAATGACGTATATTACGGAAGTGGGAGTTCGGTGTCATTTTAATAAATATTTAAAAATATTTAAAAATATCACGGAAGTTGGACTTTTGAGATTTTTTCTCCGAAGTCAAAACCCAGAAGTAACCTTTTTTAGAAGTGTGACTTCCCACTTCTAATCTCACTACCATGAACCAAACTCATGGAAGTGTTCAGAAGTGAGCCACTTCCATCACTTCTGGGCTCACTACCATGAACCAAACACACCCTAAGCCTAGTAATGGGATACTTTGGAGTTGAGAGTCCTCCTCCCTCAATCCTTTCAAGTGGATTAACAAGTTATTTCCATGCTCTATGCAATCATAGGAACTAGATTTTAAGAGAAATCGCATTTTTATTTTATATGGGATTATGGATAATCTCTTCACAAGAAGGATTATCTACTTTAGAAATTCTTGTTAATCCGCAATGAAATTTCATAGAGTACAAAGAGATTGTGAGGTGTCTGTATTACCACTGTACTGAATCAGTTACTAATCACCCTTGCAAGAGGGGTTGAGTATATTTTAGGATTTCTCTCAGTTCAAATATGATTGTATGCTTATACAACTTTTGTCATGTACTTAACAAACCTTAGAGGAATGCTATACCCGGGCATCCCTTCTTCCCTTCGTTTCTCAACTTCTTTCATTTCATTTCTATTTATTTTCAGTTTGTTCACACACATCACTATTTTCGTTTAAGGTTAATTTTTGGGGTAGGAAGTACTTTCAATCTTCCCTCTGGATCGATACCTTGCCTTTGTGCACACAATTACTACTTGATCGACGCGTACAATTGCTTCCCTATCACTTTGTCAAATATTTCATCAAGAGTAATTAATAGACATGAGCTTCTAAATGTTGGAAACCATGAAATAAACATATATTTGTTTATCTATTAATAATAAATTGAACTATTTCTTATTATGATTGTTAAAGGTTTGTAAGGCAGCTAAAGAGCTATCATGAGCATTTATTAAAAACTTTTTTCCTTGAAATTGAACTTTCTTTTGTTGGTTAAAATATAACACTTTACATCTCTCACCTCTAGCAATATATTGAAAACAATGTCATGGACTTAATGTTGATATTATGTTGAATGGATGCTAATAACTTGAAACTAATAAACAAATAAATATTAAATAAAATATTTAAATTTTGATTAATTTAGCTAATAAAACAATTTCATGTAATTTAGATAATATAATAAACACAATTTCATACCCAAAAAATAAGATATGTAAATAACTTGATTAGATGAAAATGCCTTTTCTTTGGCTGTCATTAATTTTTGGAAAGTCAAAACAAAATAAAAATAGTTAATAAAAAAATATATAATTTTTTTATTGACAAACTATTTTAGAGCAGAATGATTTGTTTTATTAGTCACAATTTACACAAACTGACTAGTCTAATTAGATCTTTATATTATAAACCTAACATGTTTAGATTTGACAACATTAATTAATTTATTAAATAAATTAAATCATCATGTTTTTCTCGATAACATATTTAGTCTAGAATATATAACAACTATTAAATAAAACACATTAAACAAATCTCAACTCATTTAAACTCAACTCCAATTCACCTAGTGAAAATGCTAATGCTATATGTATCTTTCTTGAATAAATAACAAATTTATCAATCTTACAATAGCATCATTTACAAATTATAATAATATCGAAGTTTAAACAATGAATACATAGAAAAGAGATAATTAAAGAAGACATAAACGCAAACTAACTTTAAAAAAGATGAATCCCTGCAAGTTCCAATCAATTGAAGTGCTTAACAATCAATTGTTAACAATTGTAATGTATCCCTACAGCAAAGAGACAAGTATGGATATTCAAACTGGTTGCAATGTGAAAGACATAATGACAACAACTAAATGACTGCAATTTGAAATATTATAATTAGTTTAGTAGGGTTAAAATGAAATTTTCTATAACTAATACTAATAGCTTATAAATTAATTTAAAAGTAAGTTATTTTTTTATGCAAGACTATCATTCACTTGAATTAGATCAAATCAATCATGATCAAAATGCAAGTGATTAAGAACTAATCAAATAGGTTCTCATGAATGATTGTCAATGTGATTGTCAATGTAATGATTTTTTATATATATTTGGCATGGTTTGAGATTTTTATTTCCACACAGTAGTTGAAGCTCTGTTCTCAATCCGCCATCCTCTAGGCTTCAGGGAGTTCATACAACTTAAGGAACTTCATAATCCATCCAATGGCTATATTATTGCTGACACTTGTATTACAAGAGCGAAGTATTCAATTTGAGATGCTAAACCTATTTGTAGTTGTGTCACAACAACAAATAGGTTGTGAAGACCTATTTGTTGTTGTGATACTGTTAAAAAAGGAACAAACTCGCACATGACCACCTTAATACTATGGAACTCCCACTAAATTTCAAGTGCACCATCATAAATCACAACTTGGCAAGTAAAAGAATACAATGAATCCTAAACCCCTCCCCCACACTTAAATCATACATTGTCCTCAATGTGTGTAAAAGATGAATATGCAAGACAATGTAAACAAAAAAAGGAGGTGAAAGAAAAATGGGTACTTCCCCGGTTCATATATGAAAGTTCATTGATCCGTGAAACCGGTTTAGTGTGTCCATTGAAATGCCCAAACAGTGGGGGTCACTCAAGGTCAAGAATAGACCAATATGAGCATCCCCAATATAATTGAGGATATTGGGTGTTGCAACAAACTCATGTGAGTACAATGGGAAGACATTAAAGATCAACAAAATAAAAATAACAAAAATAGAAAATAAAATGCACTAAAATATCTCATAATATGTACAATACTAGGTAGGGCCAACCCTTGCCATAAATAATGAATAAAAAGTCTAAAAATGAAGATACAAAGTAAAATGAAAAAAAAAATCTAAGGTTTAGATGTATTGGAGAGCGCATAATCGGTTGGTGGATGTGGAGTCGGTGGAGGTGTAGATGCCCGTGGAGTAGGATCCTAGGAAGGGACCAGACGAGCACGAATGTCTAATGCTCAGCCAAGGTCGGGCTACAGTTGAGCTTAGGTCGCTAAGATAGCCTACTCACCCTCCCTAAGCTATTGGACCTCAGCCCGCAGCTCATGGATCACAGATAAGCATCTAGGAAGAGCTGCTATAGGTGCGATGCTACCGATCGTGGAAGGGAGTGATGAATCATTGTCAGAACCATCATCTAACTACTCGCCCTTATCCTCACCCCCTCTAGTGGCTGCTCGGTGGCACTTGGGGTGAGGACCCATCTGGAGCTTTGGCGGACCACCATCCCCATCAATCATAGACTGTCTATCATTAGGAGGGTTGTACCACCGATAACCCCCTATCCTTAGAGTCGAATGCCATACCCATACTAATACGCCCCTTGCTTATTCGCAAGTGCATGGATCATATAAGTAGCAAAATTTTCCCAACAGAATCAGGTAGTCAAATCCATAGGGACCGGAATTGCTCTCAATACTTGTTCATTTCCTAATATCTAATCGACTCAAAGATTGGTTTGAATTGAATAAACTACTAAAGGAGAATAGAATAGAGAAGGAAGAAGAGACAAGGTTTTGGGTTGAAGAGATAGCAATGGAAAGTACAGTGCCTAGACTAATCCCCTTGATAAATACAATGACTAGGCAATAATTCAAAAGCTTCTTCTTGGACTGTGGTGACTACTTAAGGAGGGGTTGATAATGTGCGTCCCCACTCAAGGCTCAGAGAGGACTCAATCCCTTTCCCTAATATGTGCCCTAGCTAGACAAATAGAATCTATCCTCTAGAGAGCAGGAAGGTAATCTAGGGTTAAATAGCAACTTAAATTGTGATTGCATTGAAGGAGAACTAGCAATGAAAAATCTTTTCCATGCTTGTCTCCACTCCATATCTAGCCCGCAACAATGATGACAGCTGCCCTAACCCGCGCCTCTAGAAAGAGATAAGAAGATCATCTTGAAATCTAACTTTAGGGCTTAAATAACCCTTTCTCAATATAAGAACGACCATGCTGACAGCCATGCTAATGATGGTGCTTGGCTCCAAATCCTAGGAATTAATTTCGGCACAATATCAATAAATCTCATGGGGCTAAATCCACTGATGCTTACGACATGTGCTCTAAGAGGAACTCGTGCAAGGAGCATAGTGCCCATGCTGATATTCCCAAGAGATTTTCAATAAAATGCACGAGGTAAGTACGCTCGTGCTTATCGACCGTGCTCCCTCAACATGATGGTGCTAGGGATAGTGAAACCGTGCTTCTCAATTCTGTGCAGACTCTAGTAACATGCATAGGGCTCAACACGTCCTTGCTTCCCACCTTTCTTCCAAGCACGGGTGTGCTTCTAACCATGCTTATCCTGAAACATGTATTCCAACGCTATTTTACCTCAAAATTAGTCTCTTTTCACTCCTTTTGGTCCAAACCCTAATTATTTGCAATATTTAGCAAACATACCTCAAGTAGGATCGGCTTAACATAAAAATATGCTAAAAGGATAGCTAAGACACACAACATGGTATATAAAATATTTGTATAAAATGCACTCATCACATACCTTGAATAAGTCATGTAATGTGTGCTGGAGAAGATCGTACCAAGGCATATGTGCTGACCCTGATGAGCTATGAAGTCCACTAGCACGTAGTCCAAGTAGATGTGGTGATGCTTAACCAGGCTGTACAGGAATAAGAGCTCTTGTCGCCCCACCACTCCAGTGCTATTGGCTTTTCCTGTAAAAGAACGAGCCATAACAGTGTGGACATACCTATGAGCTAGGCATGTGAAGAACAACGCCTTCGTGAGGTCCAACTCGTAACTCCATCTACGGCTCAAGTGCTGCCAAACTCCCTTGGCTTTAATGCCTAAAGCAAAGTCAATCAGTAGCTACTCGTACTGTGGGATATTTGTGTAGTAACCAGAACTCGATTTAGCTCTGGCTCCTCTGCTCATCATACAGCTAGAAGTGAATGGTGCCAGCTCGATCAAATCCGACTAGCCTTTGGTGCAACGCAAATGTACTCAGGACCTCGAAGGTAGTGTCTTGGTGGACGGTTTGCTCAAATGAAAATAGTCAAATCTAGCCACCTGATTGCATCATCCCCCCGACCACCTCCTTAAGCCCCAACTGAATTAGGAACAGCCAGTCCACTATGTGGGACTAGCCAAACCGCTTCTCTCTCAAGTGGGTAAATGGCTCTCGGAAGTGAAATGTGAAAATGTATGGGCTAAATGAACTAGGAGTGCCGACATCTCCTTGGCCGCTGGTTTTGAGGTGTATGCCTTGATCCTCCGTCTCTTGGCCGGTCTGGACGCTATCTTCTTTACTTGAGCCATCCTACATAAGAAAAATATAAATTTTAGGTTCAAAATACAAACTTCTACTTGAATAAAAAGAGCTTACAACCTGCTTACGAGCAGGCTTACGACAGTAAGTCTTGAGGAAACTCACCTTTAAGCCAATTCTTATAGCAGTAAGACATGGGCTCAGGCCGTAAGGACTCCTCCTGTACAATTGAGCTAAAAAATTTACAAATTTCATAATAAAATTGACTGACAGTCAAGCATTTGAATGACTAAAAGCCAGAGAAATCATAGAAAAGATTATACCTTTGAGTAAGAAGAAAAAAGCAAAAATTCGACCAGTGAGTAACTAAAGCACTAAAAATTTGCATAATCCATAAAAATTGATAGAGGAGAGCAAGAGCAATAGAATGGTAGAAGAAAGAGGTACCGGTAACCCTAATCCAGTGAAGAACAAAAAGAAATGAAGATCAAAGGTCGCTAGCGGTGCTTAAACCCTAGGTACTTAGGGCAGGTTATGGGCTTGAGCCTTGACTGTAAGTCTCTCTATTTGAGCATTTATGGGGTGCTTATGGACGTAAAGCCTACACCGTAAGGGTTATATCTCCTTTATAAATTAAGTTAGGACTTTAAGAGTCTTTACATTGTAGCATGTAAAGTTCTCTAAATTATTCTTACGGTCTATCTTATGAGAGTAAGTAGCCCGTAAGTAACCTAAGTTATATACCATGAAGGTTACTGGCTGTAAGGGTTTTTGGGTATACATGTAAAGAACTCTAGATGAACCTTACAACTCTCTTTACGGGCATAAGTTGCTCGTAAGGTACCTTTGAATTGTACTCTTCAGGATTTATGGGTCATAAGTGTGCTCATAAGACTCTCTAAAACCCCCTTGCGGGGTGGCTTACAGGCATAAAGATGGCAATAAAGCTCTCTGTTGAGGCATTACTGTCATATCCCGACCCATGAGCCCTACGACATGACAATCGCCGCGACAACCCAAGGAGGAATACCCACCACTCAACCCTTGAGTTGCCACAAGGCTAAACAGAAACACTGGATTCCACAATGCAGAACACAATTAATTCAAATACAACAAATACTCAAAGCATAGAATTGAAAAGCAACACAATTGTTCAAAAATCGAGAAGTTCTAGTGGATCCATGAATCTTACAACATATAAATATAATCAAAGATTCACACAAGGTGATTGAAATGAGAAAATGCAACAACAACATGAGTCAGCACTCAGCTCTCCACCGTGCTGCGATGTTGCCAACAACTAAACCTAGAAGGGAGGGAAAGGGTGAGTAACTAATGTCACTTAGTGAGTGGGTTAGCATAATTCTAACAGAATATCAAAGAAAACCCACAAATTTGCAATAAAAAGAGTTTAAGCAGCAACACATATAGACATGAAGTCTTTTAACAAATAAAATACTGCAAACTTGTGAAATAATAACCATTGGTGCTCAAAAATCCCAAATGTAAACTTACACAATTGCACATAAGGCAATAAAGCTTTCCAACAAGTAAAGCAAATACAAGTATATAAATCTCATAAAGCACATAAAACACCATTTGCATCAAATATGGATTTCAACTTTCACAATTACTTGCTCGGGATAACATGAGTTTTATAAAACATCTCAAAGACCTTATCAATGGCCTAAAAACACTCTCCAGCTTAGCCACTAACACTACTAGGTCGAGAGCCGTCAAAGTGTTCATAACTTTGACGTTAGCCCACCCAGAGACCATGTGGTAAAATCCTCACAAGTTCAATGGATACATAATCAAGAATTAATATGATCTCTAATCTAGGACAACAAGTACAATATCAGGTAAAAGATCTCCATCTGGACAATATTAACAAACTTTCCACTAATAAGAAATATACACATCAAGCTTATGAATTTTACTCAACTATATTTATATTCATTATACACATCCCTTAGATTAATTACAACCTCAAACTACAATCATTCTCCATGCACTTCACTAATAACATTATACCTGAAAACTTTATCGATTTTTCAGTATAAGATTAATTAGATTTCTTCATAATGCACATAGTCTTAAACAAGCTCTATTATCAACCACATAGAAGACTACTCCATAGCATATATCAAATTTACCCATTAATCCTCCTCATTAACAACATGATTTATAACCATAGATTGGTTTGTTGAGATGACAATCTAATTAATCAAAACATATATGATTGATCTCCTTCATATACAATAATTGTATTGTAATTAATATGACATTCAACAATCCCCATTCATTTTAATATATATATATATATATATATCCCAAAATGTTCAAACTTGACCATCATATCTCAAAGCCATAAAAAGGTTTTCCAAAGAATTTAAGATAAAATGCTTAACACCATCCTCATCATAAATATACTCTATAGAGGCCAAACCAACACCATTTAAAAGTGATCCAAACATCAATATAATTCGATAAAGCCAAGAAATAATTTTAAATAAACAAAGTCAGACATTTGAATATCCAAGTAGAATTATGCAATCAACTTAACCTACTCACAACTTAGGCGAGAAAAGATCTCGGTGGTGTCACTGCTCCGCCGGCTCCTTTCCTTGAGATGAACCTTCACCACCTAACCAACCATACCCACACACACAAAGCGACAAAAAGAAATTAAACAAAGGAGACAAGAATGAAAACGTAGATTATCAAGCAACGCAACCCTAACAAGACCTAAAGTTGGCTCAAAACTGAGTTTCAAGGTCACCAATGAATTTCTAGAGGTTGGGGCTTCACTCTAAACCAAAAGAACTAGAAGGATTAACCTAGTTCTACCGATACTACACTAACTCCAAAAACAAGGAAGAAGAAGATCCAAGGATTTCACTAGATCAAAGCAATACAAATCAATGTAAATACTCCTCTCAAGTTCCACCAAAAATAAAAAAAGAAGAAGAATAAGGATCAAGCTCCAATTTAAACTCACAAACCAACCCTAGATTTAACCATCTAACAATGAAGAAGGAAAGAGAGAATGAAAGCTTACCTTGAGCAAAGAATGGATCGATCTCTAAGCTCCATAATCAGGCCCAAGAAATCATCAAAACCCATCCTTTAAACTCCAAAAAATGGCAAAAGATGAGAGGATGAGAGAGTTTGGGAGGATAAACTCAAGAAAAAGGCCTTAAAGGGCTTAAAACGACACCCCATGCATGTGCAGGGCCTAGTATGCAGCCCACATAAGAGGCCGTACACCTCCTAGCCTGGGATGTGAGGCATGGTGTGTGGCTTGCACACTAGGCCTGCACACCCGATAACCTGGGGTATGCGGCATGTGGACAACCTGCACATGCTCTGTGTGCCCTGTGAACATCCCATACACCTTTAAAACTTCAGAAACACACTCCAAAAAGCTCGATAAAAGGCACTAGTCAACACACAAGAACAGACCGAAATCTTATACTCTACACAAGAAAGAAAACCGAAATACCACAATTATGGCCTAGCTTATTAGTGTAAGTTGCCCATAAGCAATCTCGAAAAATTTGAGCAGGGTTTCCCCTGTTCTAACAAGAAAGCTCAAATACAACTATGACCTAGTAAGCACACAAATGAGTGTCTAAAACGACATCCAACCATCAAAATCAAGAAAAAAAAAAGACATGCCAAGCATTTTATTTCTAACTCAAACAAAAGCAAACAACTACAACTAAAATGCCAACTAAACAAAAATATGAAAAATGTTTGGGTTCCCTCCTATGAAGCGCTTGTTTTACATCACGAGCTTAACGTATCTGGAGTGCGCAAGTCAAGAAGGTTCCAAATAGGAAATACTCCTCTTACCCAACATGTGTATCTCTGAAATAGTGCCCAAGTGTGAAATCAGAGAAAATCGGAAGCTTACTAATCAGTTTGACCAACTCGGATATTACCTCCTTGAGTAAAGGTTTCCTCTTGCTTTTCTTAAGAGAAGTGACTTCTTTCCAATGCTTCTTATGTGCGTGTTCCTCAACTGAATTTGTCAGAAACAAAGGGAGTGTCTCCTTATCTTGAGAGTTATCCAATGACTCCTAGAAAGGCTCTTTGCGTATCATTTCCTACACAAAATTATCAACAATAGAGTTAGTCATGTCCATAAAATAACAAGTGTCATTTGAAGTAGGAGGATCTTTCATAGCATCAGATAAAGCAAAAACAACTTCCTCATCCCAACCTTAATAGTCATTCTATCATTGCTCACATTAATAAGGTCTTGGGATGCGGCTAAAAAGGGCTAACCTAAGATGATGGAAACCTCAACATCCTCATCAACATCCAAAATACCAAAATCAACCAGGAAGATGAATTTATCGACCTTAACCAAAACATCCTATATGATACCCCTAGGATGCCTAATGGAATGGTCCACTAACTGAAGGGTCATCCTAGTGGGTTTAAGGTTGCTAAGTCCAAGTCTCCTAAACATGGTGAAAGACATGACATTAATACTAGTTCCTAAGTCTGCTGGAGCTTTCTCATTTACCAAATCATCAATGTTGTAAGGAATAGTAAAACTCCTTGGATCTTTTTTCTTCCTCTGTAGTCAATTCTGTAGCAATGCCAATCTTTCTTCACTCAATGTAACAGTCGACACCTCCTCAAATTTCCACTCGTTTGTTAATAGGCCATTGAAAAACTTCACGTACTTCGTCATTTGGAAAAGGGCTTCAACAAATAGTATGTTGATGTGCAACTACTTGAGCAAGTCCAAAAACCTTTTGAATTGCTCATCGATATGATCATTTTTCAATCTAGAGGGCTATGGAAGTCATGGAACATGCTCCTTTACCGGTGGTGACACACTCTTCTCTACAAGTAGAGTAGTACCTCCCTCTTTCACAGATTCTTCAAGAACTTCAACTACCGGTTCTTGTTCCTTCTCCATCATCTTTTATCTATTCATTCCCACTTCCTTACCACTCTTAAGAGTGATAGCCTTGAGGTACTCACGAGGGTTCACCTCAGTGTTACTAAGTAAACTGCCCTGTGGTCACTCAGATAATAACTTCACAATTTGGCCAAATTGGTTCACCAAGTTCTAGAGAGAAGCTTGTTGGTTCCTCATTGTAGACTCTATGCTCTAGAACCTAGCATCCAACTGCTGAAATTTTATGTCTGTGGTTTGTATGAACTGAGAATTGTACATGTTTCTAAAGAGTGGGCTTCCTATATAACTGTGGATGAGGATGAAATCTATGTGGGTGCTTCTACTGCTACCCTTGATTTTCACAAGAGAAATTGGGGTGATTCCTCTGCCCTGTATTGTACATGTTTCTATAGAGGTTAGCTTGTGGTTAGAAGGCACTCTCAATGAAGTCAACCTACTCTATGGTTTTGTACGCTGCTCCTATGATGGGATAATTGATCGATGTGTGCCCTCCCCCACACGTATCACATGCCATAACTGTAGCTGGTTTACAGGTGGATAAGTTGTTGATATTTTTGCTCAAAGCCTCCACTAGATGACTAACGATATCCCATATGGGTTTCATATCTCTAATACCCCTATGATTGCATTGGATATAAGAAATCTCTAAATCTAGGGCAAAACCCTAATGCGGAAGCTTATCAACACCAAGAACCTTCGGTGTCTGAGTACAATGACACCTTATTAATCTAAGAATGATGCTATATATGCAAACATCCTGTTCTACACATACAATTCAAAATCAACAAATGAAATCCATCTATCATAGATTAAACATGAAGCAACATAGATTAAATCTAAAGAACAAGCCAACAAGTATTAATAAAGAAAGTAATCATCAATTCAACATTTTCCTCACAAGGCTCACCGATGCCTAGTAGCCTTCAGAGTTTAGTTCGACATAAATGATTAGGGAATCACAAAATCAAGAAGAAATAGAAAAGAACTTATAGTGAAAATCCCTTTCCATTGACTTGTCATGAAGGTGGAAATGCTCATTGGATCCCAATGATATTGTCCTTCAAGAATCCCCTAAAGGAGGTGTTGCTTTGCTTTCCTCTCCATCCAATCTCCAAGGATGAATCCCTTGATATCTATTTTCCTCTCTTTTCAATTTGAGCTCAAAGGAATCTCTTCCGAAAGAGCTTTGGAAATAGGAGTGTGTCGAGTCAAATAGCGACCAACACCCTTTCCAATATGTTCTTTTATACTTCCCCAAGTGTGCAAGCACTTATGTGGCCTCATGGGGGGGCCCCATGAGTAGCAAAAATAAGCTTTTGGTGAAGATAGGGGTTCATGTAGCCTCTTTGCGGGCATATGAAGGTCGTATTGCTTTATGGACAGTTCATGTGGCCTCTGTGAGGGCACATAGCTATCACATGGTATTTTGGACAGGTTATATGGGTATTGTGCACGCCTCAAGCGGTACCGTTCACTACTACAGTAACCTGCTACGGTAGTCCATCTTTAAATTTGCTCCCTTTTCATCCTGAATTGATCCAACATATGTCCTTGAGCTCTTGATTACCTTTTTATACCCTGTGAATTAAATAAAACCAAATAATGCATAAAATGAGCATTGATCCAATGAAAATACATGCATAGTGTATAAAATGTATATGGAAAATATGTATATTTAGGCACTGATCAGAGCATCCCCATACTTAGGCGTTTTCTTATCCTTAAGTAAACAAACATGAAAAAACAAGAGAAGATGATAAGTGGCTAAATATACTACCCCATGCTCAAAAATAAAAAAAACACAATAGTAAGGGTAGAACCCAAGACGCTAAGCTATAAACAACCAAAAAGATAGTTTTGATCTGATCAAAGGGAAATAATCATGAAGTGTGTGCAAACTCCTATTTTGTCCACCATTGTCCAAGTCGATATAGCAACTCTTTGAAAGCCACTCCAGATGCAATACTCATGCCACATACAATGATGATCGGCCTTGAAATGCTAGGTAGCTCTCTGGTGGGCTCCTAAATCGCATCGGACTCTAAACAATAAGCTTTCACCCCACAATAAGAACTAATACACTTTAAGGGATTAGTAGCACTTTTTTTTACTAACATGAACTGAAGAATCCCTTTATGAAGAGTAAATATCCTGGTTATGCACAAAAACATCCAGCTTACTTGGAGGATTACAATTTCACATATACATGTTTGTTCTTCCATAGATTTTAGCTTAGAAGACTCTCTGATTAGAAGCCCAAACAACAAGTTAATAATATCCTCTCAGCAGAGGACCACTATCCTTATTTATTCTAAAGACTATCTATGCCATATCCTTTAATTAAGCAAAAATTTTTGAAAAAGGCCTAAACTCTTGTTAGAGTGAGAAGTCCTTAGGAGTCCACTAGAGATGGAACCTAACAAGTCAACGCAAGACACCAAAGTAATTGGTTAGCATCAAAGAGGGTCAAAAAATTAGGGCCTTTCCTAACCTAGATGGCCGGAGTCTTCATACAAGGATTATATGCGGTGATGCCTAGAATGGAACAAAACTTTCAATATAAATAAGGTTTTGAAAGAAGCCTAGTATCTATCATAATTCTACACTATCATACTCACAAAATAAATCATAGTCATCCTTAGTTCACTAGCATGGAAATAGAAAAATTTTCAAAAATTGTTCACAACATCCATCCAAACACTTTGAGTCATACGTTGCCCTCAATGTACCTAAAGCAACAGCATGAACATAAGATACAATAAAAAAACAAGGATGATTAGGTTTCATGAACTTTCCTGATTCCTAGAAATATGACTCTAGAAATGTGTGAGGTAGGGGTGGTCGCCTGTGTTTCTCCGAGATAAGATCAGGGAAGGTTCATCCAATGCCCTTTTCAACCCTCTAAAGGTAAAAAAAGGATCATCATCTCAAGGGATCAACACAACAAAATAAAAATAAAAAGGAAAAACTAGAAATAAAAAATAAGAGTTTAGAAGGGATGGTCTCTTTCTAACTCAACAACAAATAGAAATAAGAAAGAAAAGAAACATAATACACAAAAGCATAAGGTGTGGACGCTCAGGCCCAACTGTCCCAATCATTAACACCTGCTGCTGGTGGTGTAAAAGTAGGAGTTGTAGGTGGAGGATGGCGTTGAAGAAGTGCAATGATGTCCTACTGCTCCTAAAGAAACGCTCTAATGTCCTTCCCATGGCATCATTGAGGCTCTCTAATCTCCTGTAACTCACAAGGTAACTCCACAAACTCGATGTCTTGATTTCTAGCTTGGCTCAATCACATGGAGTATAATGTCACTGTCTTTGCGCCGAGCTCATCATCTTGCTCATCCTCCTTTCTTTCCTCAGTCTCACTCTCTGGATGTCTAGCAAGGACAATATCTAGACCCCGACACGTAATAATCCTAACATGCAAAGTTATCAATCCAAGTGGTTTATAGCCCCTATTTACTTCATCGATTAGATACAATCTAATAAACCATACCCCAAACTAGGAGAGTAATGTACGATCCAGTAAAAATGGTGCCTAGCTTGGGGATCTGCTTTTATTGAATGATAAACTCTGCTATCTACCCCCGGTCTATCTTAATGATTTCTGATCATCCAGCTAAGTAGTGCATGAACTTAACGATGTGCTGAATGCTGGATACAAGACGTTGTCTTAGAGCCTTGACTGCCACCTCTAGTAATCATGTCCCATACCTAATAAGGAGTGACATATGCCGAGAAGTCCACTACTAATCTTTAGTACTTTAGACTTGATGTGAAATCATTGTTCTGGATACCTAAGTAGATGGCAAAGGTTGAGAAGCTAAGGGACTGATGCTTGCCATGGAATTAGAAGTGAATTCCTCCAGGGTGGTGGAGTCTAACCATGTTGCTATCAATCTCGAATGTGCTCAATATTTCCAATGTTAGATCCCAGTAGACTAGCTCGTTGATCTCAAAAGCTTAGAGCCAATGGTCAAACTCAACCAATCTTTGGATCTTATCAACCAATCCAAGGTATTTTAATGCTTCCTAATCAGTTGTCCTTGTTTGGCCATACAACTTCATCTTTAATAGTTCATATTGCTTTTGAAGTTGAGCCTCGGTGAAGCGTGGTGTCGAAGATGATCTTGCTCCTCCTTGTAGTTGTTTGAATGCTAAGCTTTTTGTGTTTGGCATGGTTCCTATGAAAAAAACAAACAAGATTAATCCAAGAGTGTCCGAAATTACAAAATAAGAAAAATCCCAACAAATCGAGTCAATTTCATGCCAAGCAAAATAACCTTGGCTCACAGCCAAGGGCGTGCGGCAGAATGGAGGCATCACGTAACGCCGCCTTTGTGGACCCTACCCCATTTAAGTATTTTTTTTACTTTAATATTTTAAATTTTAAATTTTATGTAACCCTTGATCTTATTATTATTATTTTTCTAATCTTTCTGATCTTTCCTATTGCATAACCCCCAGGCCCTTTATCATCACGTTCTCGTTCTTGTTAGAAAAAAAAAAGTTGAGATCTATCCCTAGCTTGTCCGCCTCTTCTCCCATCTCCTCCTAATACTCTGATCATGGATTTTGATTATGAATGAAATCGCTTCTGCATTAGGGCTTGTCAGAGCTAAGGTTTTGTCGTCTTGTTCTTCTTTTCTTATTGTTTAGGTTTTGATGCTAGTTAGGGTTAGAGTTTCCTTTGTAGCTTGATTATGGATCTTTAAAACTTGTGATTTTCATTAGAGAGATGAAGTTAAATTCTTATGCTTCCATCCATGCTTCTTATGTGAAAGAGTTTAGTTATTTGATGATAATTATTAGATTGAGAAGTATTCTGGTAGTATAGCAGGGATCCCTAATTAATTTGGAGAGCTAGAGACATATTTTGGAGGATATCAAAATATAGAAATTGTAGATAGTGATCTTGCTTATCTTACTACCAAATTTAAAAAAAAAAATTTATGTGTATCCTACAAGATATAGGCTCTAAATGTAAGTACCTCGGATAAGATTTTTGTGCAAGCCTTCAAGTGTTTTTAATTTTTTTTCATGATTCTAGAGTTTGAATTAGATATAGAGAATTATATGAATGTTTTAGATCTTGATGTTACCTAATTAGCTATGAAATTTCAGATTTTATACATGTGTGGTTTGAGGTACTACCCTATTAGTATAATTGTCTCGGATGGAACTTCTGTGCAGAACATGAAGATTGAAGGTTATTTTAATGGTCATGAAGATTGAATTGGGTAAGGTAAAAATTAGAAACTTGTTCCTTTTTAGGTTGTATAATTGTCAGTAAAATATTACCGATTTTAAAATTCTAGGTTGAGTGATATACATGTTGGAGTGGGGTATGTCTTAATAATAAGCCTGAAGAAATAGCTGAGATTAAATTGAATGCTATAATTTGAGTAGTACTCTAAATTATGTGAATTTCGGTTATGTCATAGTCTTAGGTGTTTATGGTTCTTAGAATCTTGAAATTAATGATTTGGAAAAGTATATGTGAAGTAATGAGGGATTTAGTACTCAATGTTCATGTTAGCAATGTTGTATGCCCTTTGGATTGGATAATTGCTTTTATACCCCCTGAAAGAATCTGGATTTGGGAAGTAGAATAATAATTTGATCATTTTTGCTTTTACACCCTTTTGAAATCTCTTTTTGTGTTATCCTTGCTCACTAACCCTTTACCATTGTAGAATTATTTGTGTCTTGGAATCCTTCTTACATACCTTTACATTATGTAAATCTATCCTATTGGTGTTTTATTAGGCTTTCTTCCCTAATTATAGGGCATGTCAAAAGCTTTATGGTGTCAAAATTAAAGTTTACCATGTGAGCAAGTATCAGGTGAGTAAACCACATATAAATATCAATATATATATATATATATATACTTTTCAACTCTTGTTAAAATCTCATTTTAAATTGTTCATTTATTAACTTTTTGATTATTTATATTTTTCTGAATTATTTAACAATTCCTTGAATTCTTTCTTATGTAATTTTTTATTAAATTTCCAGTTATCATATTTTCCTGAGTTATTTAAAATTTTTAATTATTTGAAGATTTTTATGAATTATTAGTCTAAGTTTAGATTCAAATAAATGTCTTATTTTGATATTATAGAATGGGATCATGCAACCACTAAAATTTTCTTTGTGAATTACCATGTACTTTGCACAATCTGAAATATGATATTTTTGTTGTTTTTGCAGACATTAAGTATTTTGACATAGAAATTTAGTCTCCAATTAACTATGCGCTAACTCTATCACTGGGGGTTAAACACTAATCGTGTCAACATGTACTCTAATAAGAAACTATAGTTTCACACCATTCTGTCGGTGAAGAATAAGGGCCTCTAATATTCTGGCTCGGATTACGAGGGTAAATAAATGACTTCTCAAATTCTAACTCAGGTCACCGAGTATAAACACATGACCTTTGATATTCCGTTTTGTTCATGGTTTATTTGGAGATATATACTTTTGAAAATTTTCTAAGCTCTGACTATATTTTTGTTAATTTGCATTGATTTCAAGATTTCAAATTTTTATCAATATTATATTCCAGTATACAATATATACTATGATTCTCAAGATACTATTTTGATACGTCCTATATGGATTTCTCATTAATATTTGAATATGTATTGCTGAAAATATGTATGATCCCAAAATGTTTTTAGTGGGTTTGATTGCTTTCCCGCAAGTGTACGGGATCGCCAAGTAATACCCTATGAGTGACACAGGGATCCTATTCCACGGGGCCAAGGAAGTATTATTACTCACTCTTCAACTATTATCTAGCCTACAATCCTTAATAAGAAGAACAAATAAAACAAAATAAACTAACTTAAGCTAATCCTATGGCCGGGTAACTAGCACACAGATGTAAACAAATAAAGGGAGTATCAAGCATGAGAAGGTAGTGTTTGGACAAAGAATCCTCAGAGGGTTGTCATTAAGGCCCAAACTAGGATGGTTTAAAGATGCATTGATGATAGTTAAGATCTAGAGACTTCGTGAGTAGATTAGCCTCAATCTCTCGGTAACGAACCCCTGATCCCTTACGAATGCCAATCAGAATCTCTTCCGGATTAACACACCTATGATTGCATTAAGTTCAAGGAGATCTCTAATAGGAGTAAACCTACTCTTCTTCAGCTTAAACCTAGCAATGGAGGGCAACCAACACCTAATCTCTCGGCGTGTCGGCACAAGTATCCCTTTTCAATCTCTCCTACATGTAGTACGGGTGAGTAGGTCACATCTACGCATACAAGTCATAATAGAATTATGGATTTCTTCATAAATGTAATTCTAAGCATCAAAGCATGAAAGATTCAATCTCAAACAACCATCAAATTAAATGAAGAACAACATCTCAAGTTCTTACACAAGAATACACCCTAGGGTTCATCCAAATCCAAACACAACAATAAGTTAATCCCTCATGATAAGGGGCAATTATAAAACATATAAGGAAGACAAAAACATAAAAGAAGTAATGAAAACCCCCTCTAGGTCGTGATCTCCTTGAATGGATGAAGCTTCACAAGTTTGTCGATGATGGCCTAGATCTTCACTCCAACTAATTCTCCTTTGCTCCTCTCCCTCTTGGTGATGATGTGGGCTCGTATCCCCCAAGAATCTCCGCCGAAAGATGGCCAAAAGGACACAAAGAAGTGTGGTGGCGGTGGCCCAAATGGCCAAGGAAAAGTCCCCTCTTTCTGCCCTAAAAGTCTGCTTTTATACTCCCCACGGCATACGGGCCGTATAGGGGTCATATGTGGGCCGTATAACACTCAAAAACCTAAATTCGCACTTCATACGGGGTTCATACAGGGTCCATATAGGGTCCATACGGCCTCCATACTGGGTGGTATGGGGGTCGTATGAAATTCTGGGCAGACAGCTTCAAACTGTCACGATGCTACAGTGTTGCTACAGTCGATACGGCCTCCATACTGGGTGGTATTGGGGTGGTATGAAGACTATTTTCTTTTCTTTTCGCCTAAATGATATCATCGTGTTCTCCATGGCTTTCTTGTGCCCTACAAAGCAATTAGTAGATGATTAAGCATAAAACGGGCATCAAACCTCACAAAAGTACATGCAAAGTGTATAAGATACATATATGAAAATACCTACATTTAGACACTTATCAGGGTTACTTACTAAGCTAGAAAGCTCATTATCTTGTTTTATTTCCTTTTAGATCAGGGATAAGGTTGGCTGGTGGATAGCTACGATTGAGTAGCAACGGTATCTTTGGTGTAGTTTAGGTTCCTAATTTTTTTAAACCTATATTAACCCGAAACTTTGTATTTATAAAACTTTCTATTTTCTGAACTTCATTTTTTTTATTTTCGATATCGGAAATTCTATATAATGTTTGCTCTATTTTGGATCAGGTTTTGAGGCCTTATATGTCTACTTGGTTTCGGTTATGTAGGTGTATGCAAGTTTGTCAGCTTCCCGGGTCCATTAAGCCGGGTTCGGGCATGATAACCTTCCTAGCAGAAAGTGCATGGGTTGTCACGTAATAAATTTCTCCAACGCATGAGAGCAAGAGTTTCATATCTTTAGGGTCTCAAGAAGTACTATTATTACTTGTCACTATTTGGTCTATCAATCGAGAGAATGATGTCATAATTGAAACTCAAATAAATAAAGAAAAGAATGCCACCAAATAACTTAATTAAAGTGAAGATTCTATGAACGAAGTAGGCCTCAGGCAAGGATCCCGTGGGGAGTACTAACGATGCAAGGATGATATGAAGATAAAGTAGCTATTGATATTACTTTTAATCCTAGCCGTTGATTTTGTTTTTAGTTTCAAAACCCTAGCCATCGCTTCACCTCCTTTAGTTTTAGATCACCATTTAGAAAAACAAAAAAAAAAAGGAGAGATCTAGCCTCATCTCTTTCTCTCCCTATTTGCGGGTGGTGTTGGTGGCTAGAGACGGGAGAAGGGTATCATCGTCAATGATTTGTTTCACTTTTATTGTTGAGGTAAGATTCTGATTTATTATGTTTATGCTCTTTCTTATGATTGTTGTGACATGATACTAGTTAGGGTAAGAGTTTGGTGAGAATGTTGATTTGATTTAATTTGAGGATAAGATTTAAAAATTCTTATCAGAATAACATAAACCCCTCTTCGATTTTAGAGGTCTAAGAGGATGAATTTGGAAGAGAGTAGAATAAAATACTTGTAGAGTTTGACGTTGCCTAAGTACCTACAAATTTCATAATTTTTCCATAAGTCCTATAAATTATAAGCTTTAAATGCAGGTGACGCGGTCCGTAATTTTTGGGCAGCCTTGATCCGTTTCTTATTTTGTTTCATGATTGAAAGTTGTTATTTAGATTTAGTTTATGTAAAAAAATTTTAGAGGATGACTTTATATTTGTCTCTGCCAAATTTTAGAATTTTTACCCCTGTAATGTGTGAGATATGATCAAATTTATGTAGATGCCCTCAATGGCATTTCTGTTGGAAGCATGAAGATTGATTAGAGAATTTAAGGATCTTAGAAGTTGAATCATGACTCATGTTTAATATAAAAGTTGTATATCTTGATGTTACCTAAAGACCTGAAAAATTTTCAGATTTTATAATCCTGTATTTTATGAGATATAATTTTATTAGTAAATTATACTGGATGGGATGTCTGTGCAGAACATCAAGATTGATGGCCATTTTTGATGGTCATAAAGATTGAATTGGGTAAGATGGAAAAATAAAAAAAGTCATTTAATATTACGTTAGCTGATTGTCAGTAAAATATCTCTAATTTTGTAGTTATATATTGATATATATATATATATATGCATGTTTAAAAGGGGTATGTCAGAATTGCAAGTCTGCAGGAATAGTTGGGCATTCAAATAAATATTATGCATTAAGTAGTGCTCTAAATCATGTGAATTTTGGATATTTCATAGTCTTGGCTGTCTAATATCCTTACAATTTTTAATTTGGTGATTTAGATAAAGATAGACAAACTTATGTTTAATTTAGTACTCATGGGTCATGATAGAAGTTTAATATGACCATTTGAAGTGGTTAAATACTATTACATCCTTGGAAATAACCAATATTTGGGAGGGCAAAGTGATAGCTTGACCTTTTGCATTTGTATCCTTCTTTCAATTTTGTTGTTTGTGTTAAATAGGATTTTTGATATCCTTGAAAATTATTCTCAAATATAGGGTATTCTGAGAAAACTTGTTCGATTTGGGATTTGGAGTTTTGGGCATTAATCAGGTAAGTACCCACATATAAATTATATAATATGTATAAACTCGAAATTTTTTGGTTTTTCCGAACCTCTGAAAGTGCCAAAAGAGAAGAAAAGGAAATTATTATCATTATTATATATTATTATTGGTGCTTGGAAGCTTGGATATTTAATGTCATTATGTTTATAATTTTTTTTCTTATTCATTAAATTATGTATTATTGAAATTCTATGTGAGATATTTGTTTTCTTAAATAAATGGACATATTTTTAGTGAAATTGGGATCATTTGAACCTTGGTATTTCAACTTTTTTGAATGTTTGGATAAAAAATATTTTGACATAGTACTCGTAGTCCCCATATTAACTTTGCAATAACCCTGTCATTGCGGGCAAACACTAACCTTGTCAACATGTATTCTATTAAGAGACTATAGTTTCGCATCATTCCGTCGGTGAAGAATAAAAACCTTTGATTATTCTAGCTCGGGTCATCGAGAGTAAACAAATGAGCGCTGATATTCTGGCTCGGGTCACTGAGGGTAAATATATGAATTCCGTTATTTTGTTTTTGCAATAGTTGTTTGGGGGACCTATATGCTCAATTTTTGACATTTGCGTTTATTTGAAATAAATTTGAATACTGATTTTTTATTTTGATAAATTATGATTTTTGTAAATGATCCCTATATTTTTAGTGGGTGTTTACTGGGTTGTCAAGCTTATAATGTTGTTGATATCTCTTTTCAAATCAGTAGTAGAGTTAAGTAATAGATAGCTTAGCGGGGATAGTTGGGTAATCTCCGAATAATTAGCATATAATAAGTCCCGTTTATTATGAGCCTACATTTTTTTAAATATGTTTGTATTGTTTTTGCAAAACACTTAGTCTGTTTCTTTGTTCTGTTTTGGATCGGGTTTTAGAGGCCTTATATGTCTACTTGATTTTGGGATTGCAAGTGTACGACCGTTTGTCGGCATCTCGAGTCCATTAAGCCGGGTTCGGGGCATGACAATTCTAATGTTGGCTACCTGGAAAACATTTAATGAATAACCCTAATCACATTCGGATTCCGTCTATCAAACACCTTTAAGATTGCATTGGGTATAAGGAATTTCTAAATCTAGAGTAGAATCCTAATGAGGAAGGTCATCAACACTGGAAATCTCAAGTTTGTAAGTACAATAAAACCTCATTAATCTAAGTATGACCTAGTATATACAAATATCTAATTCTACACATACAATTCAAAATTAACATATTGAATCCATCCATTGAGATTTAAACATGAAGCATCATAGATTAAATCGAAAGAACATATCAACAAGCATTAATAAAGAAAATAATCATCTATACAACATTTTCCTCCAAAGGTTTGCCTATGCCACGTGGCCTTGGGAGTTTATTCCAATATAAATGGAAGGGGAATAAAAAAAACCCAAGAAGAAAACAAATAGAACTCATAATGAAACTTTCTATCCATCGACTAGTGATGAAAGTGGAGAAGCTTCTAGGATCCTAATGATGTCACCCTCTACGAATCCCCAAAATGCAGCATTGCTTTGATTTATTCTTTGTCGAAGCTCCAATGATGAATCCCTTAAAATTTATCTTCATCTAACTTTAATTTGAGCCCAAAAGAGCCTCCTTTTAGTGAGATTTGAAATTAGAAGTATGTGGAGTCGAATATCAGCCAGGACCCTTTGCAAAACCCTATCTTTGCCCTTTTATACTTCCCAAAGCCTGTGGGCATTTATATGGGCACATAGGGGCCGCATGGGTAGTAAAAATAAGCTTTTAACGAAGTTGGGGGTTCATGCAGCCTCTATGCGAGCGCTGGAAGGTAGCATAGCTTTTTGGACGATTCATGTAGCCTCTGTGCGAGTGCAAAGCAATCAAATGATATTCAAAATAGGTCATATGGGTACTGTGCAGCCCACATGTGGGCACTATTTACTGCTACATTAATCCTACTATTTTACTCCATCTCTGAATTTGGCTTCTTTTCATCCCGAATTTAGTCCAAAATATGCCCTTGAGCTCTTGATTCTCTTTCAATGCCCTATGAAGAAAATAAAGCCAAATAACAAATAAAATGGGCATTGATCCAATGAATGCACATACATAGTGTATAAAATGTATACGTGAAAATACAGATATTTAGGCACTCATCAACAAATCTCCGAAAAACCTACAATGTGGACACTAAGGTACTCATCCTACATGCCTCAAATTGAACCATCTAGATGGTATTATCTTTGATATCAAAATTGTTTACAGTGACTACACGCCTCACAATACTCAACTTTATTCCAATCAATGAGGATTTTGCATAATCTAATGGGCCCCTTTGTTGTTTTGTCATGTTTACTAATCCTTCAATTTCTAGCCTCTGATCAATTTGGCTTATTTCACTCGATAAAGCTTCCCTTAAACTTCTACAAAGCCTATGCTTAATTTCTCATTCTTGTTTAAACAAGTTTGTTAGAGTCCTTCTGGTCATCCACCAAAAAAAAAAACTAAACAAGGGAAAGTAAGCATGATAAAAGAAAAATAAATGACTACATTAATAAAATATTAGTGTTCCTAATACCCCAATCCCCAACAATGGTGTTGAAAAAAATTGATGCTCACCTTGCACAACTAACTAGCCAAGGGCTAGTAAGTACACTAGTCATACAAATAATATAATGAATGAATATGGTTGACGATTCATGAATGCACATTATAGACATGATTTACATATATTTTACATGCACTTTGTTTGTCTTCTTCTATTTATTTTGATAGTTTAGTGCTACTTTGGATAGGAAGATAGGTTCCGTGCCAAAAGAAGGAGAATACGTGCAAATTAGAGCTAAACAAAGAAGAAAGCGCATGTTTGAGAATACCACATTCGTGCAGATCAAATATAATAAGAATTATGAATGCATGATTGAGCATGGGCCAGCTTTTCTCTCCATGGCCATGTTTATTCTGGTTCAGTTAATAGGTTTTTGAAGAATTTAATAGGTACGGGCAACTAGCTCCTTTCACAGCTGTGCTCAAGGCTATGTAAATCTCTGGAGATTGATTTTTACATGATTCAAGCCTCGTACTTTGCTAGTAAAGTATACATCCATAAACACTCCCCATGCACGGTTGTGCACTAGTTGAACCTGCATATTTAAACCCAAAAGCTAGACTATTAGGGGAATTTTGGTGGAGAATAGGGAGGAGCGCTAGGGCTTGGAAGAAAAATCCAAAGGCCATCATTCAATCATTGATTGAAGCTGCCCTTATGGTCTGGAGGTAAGTGATTGATGATTCACCGTTCTCTATCCTTGGATTCCATTACACCCATTGAGAGGAGCTTAGGAGGGTTATCATTTGCTTTTTGTCATTAATCTTGGATTTTATCTTTTTGTTTTTGAATATGAGAGGCTAAACCATCATTCATTGCCTTGGACCATATATATCAAGCCTAATTGTATTTTATTTTCTTACCTTTTATTTTAGCTATGTGTATTCTTGTGAATCTTCTATGTTACTTCATGCTGGAAATTATATTGTGCGAGAACTTTAATTGTATATTTGATTGACATGATTAGGATTTAGAAATCAATCATGTTAAGTCATAGATTACGACTAGAGATAAGGTATATGGTATCGAACTCTCTAGATTACAGTTAAACCTAATCAAGGGATTTATGGAGTATCATGCAATCATAGGGTAATATTCTATTACCGTATGGGATTAGGGGTGATAACCTGGGCCAAAAGGATCAACTACTCTAGGAATCTCCAAAGTCCAAGAGTGCTCTACTAATAGCCAATTTATGAAATTTTTACAATTATCTTGAAAGGAGTGAGCCTAGGGTACCGTCCCATTCCTTGATTTCATTCCAAGTTTTTCATCTCACCGTCTTAGTTTTAGATTTTCTCAATTAGGGTTAGCAATATCAATCGAATTTATCGGCCTAATAATAGAAGGTGAACTAGTACCGGGAGAATTGGTCCTTGTGGCTTTAACTGCCCAACCTTCAGGTATATTATACTACTTCTTACAACCTATGCACTTGCTGTATATTGCCATCTGATGAGATCTAAATATATATATATATATATATATAAAAGAAAGAAAGATTTATGTTTAGAGAATAAATCCAAGTTAAACTAGTATTCACATAAATTTTTAAGCATCTTTCATAGAGTAATTGATTACCCCATTTCCCCTTCAACTAAAAAATTAAGGGTTCAAATCCTACATATAGCCATAAATCTTCAACTATTTTATTGGAAGAAAAATTGCACGTTGAATATTTTATTTATGGTAGAAGCCAAATATAGTGCTTTCACTGGTAACACTTAGCACCAAATACAATAAAGAAATAAATATATTTTGTATGTTAAATATAATCAAATCAATGGATTTAGAACCATATATCACCGCCCTCTCGAATAAGTTTCTTATTGAACAAAGTTTCATAATATGCAAGATAATGCAAAACTGTTTAGAAATATAAAAACTATAGATAT
>NC_052477.1:11016272-11080162 GCF_009730915.1 Dioscorea cayenensis subsp. rotundata | reverse complement strand
GGGGATCGCCATTCGTGTGTCATTCCTGGTGAACGGGAGGCATTCCCGGTGTATCGCAGGGAGCTGGGACACTATGCGTTGGTGGCTAATGACACTATTCCGGCGGTGAGGACCTTCCTCGATGATCGGAAAGGGAAGGAGATCGAGCGGCGGTCATCCTCGGGTGTCTCGGTGAGTTCGATCAATGCGACGGTGGTGGAGCCTGGCTCCCACCTGGGGGTGAGGCGAGCCGAGAGAGTTCGGGGCTGGGTTCGATCGATAATGTTTCGGGAGCCGTTGGTGGTGGTTGAGCCTCGCTCCCACGATGGCGCCGATAAGTGTCTTGCCCGCAACGACGAGGGTCCTCCCCGTGACCGCGTACTGGCTCATCGGACCGATGGTCCCTCTAAGGTGCGGGTGGTAAACCCGATGAGCGGGTTGTTGGCTCCCGGGTCTCCCGAGCGCCCGCTTTAGCCGATGTTGCGGTGGAGGAGCGCCACGGGGTGAGGGGGCGACGTGTCGAGTGTTGGCGCGTTCGCCCTGTGAAACTGCTGGACAGGAGTCAGACGGTGACAGATGGCGTTCGAGTGGAGTCCGATGTTAGAGCGGTCTACGTTAAGGAAATGAGGGATCATTTTAAGGTTCGTAAGCCGCTGGACCATGATAAGGCTCAGAGAGTTGTTGATGTGGGTTCCGTTCATGAGAGATCGCTGGACCAAGTTAAGCAGGTTAGTGCGAGTGGGGTTATCATTGTTGATCCTTTGGATCAAGATGCTGGGCCTAATCTTGGGTTGGGCCGTCCCAGTTAGGAGGAGCCCATTAGGGAGCTTGGTGATCCAGTGTTATTGTGTGAGGTGGGCCAACAGTTGGGCCGACCCTCTTCAATTATTATTTCTGATGTTGATAAGGCCCTTGGGACATCTATGGTTTCTGGGCCTTCTTTGGACCTAGATTTGGCGGTTGGGGGGCCCAAGTTGGTTCTTAGCTGTCAAGAAGAAACGGGGGTGATTCCGCAGGCTCCTTCTTTGTTGGAGTCTAACTCAGGGATAGTGCGGTGGTTCCCTGGGATATCGCCCTGAGGGTTTCAACCGGCACTCGGGCCGAGTTCGGGTCTTGGCCCCTGGGCCTGTTCCATCTGTGGATAGGGATACTGGTGGTGCTTGTAAATCTTCTGCGTTGAACGACGTGGCTACTAAATCGTCTGGAGACTTGTCTCCTGATATGGACATAGACTCTGATGACTCAATGTCAGAATTTGAAAGAAACATCAGAAAACTTTTACCGATCTTCGTGAGAGGCGTGAGTCTTCTGAAATCGTCGCCCATCGATCGTGAAAAGTGAACGGCAGAAGAAACCTTCCTCCAGGTTCACTGAGGAGGCAGGGTATCTGGCGAAGCCACCTAAATCAGCAAAGAAGAAAGGGACAGGTGGCGCGAGTGATACCGGTATGGCGTCCAAACCCTTACTTATTGCTGATTGGACTGATATTCAAATTGAAAAGTATTGTGATGCATGTGGTATTTCTTTTACTGATTCTGTGAACGATTGCATTAAGCATATTCATATGTTAGAATCGTCCCAAATTGCATGCTCTAAGGGGACAGCGTCGACCTCCTTGGAGGTTCGAGGGAACTAGTTGTTTGTCCATGAACCTTATCAATTGGAATGTTAGGGGGCTAGGTAGGCCATCAAAGCGTTTTTTAGTTAAGGACTTTCTTATTCTTCACCATGCCGAAGTTTGTTGTCTACAAGAAACAAAATTGGAGGAGATTAACTCGACTACCCGGCGTGAAATTGGAGGGGGCACCTTGATCGGGTTCTCTTTTGTGCCGGCTCGAGGTTCTGCGGGGGGTATTGCTATGGGTTGGAATAGCGTGGTGTTGAGCGGGAGGATAGTCTTGCTGGGAGAATTTAGCTTAACGATGAACTTTGTTTCCAAAAGGGGTCTCCCTAATTGGCAATGTACAGTAGTTTATGGGCCAAATGACAGACATCGTAAACAAGCTTTCTGGGACGAACTGCGGTCTATCGGTAGATCCACCTCGGGGCCATGGGTGATTTGTGGAGATTTTAATGCTATCTTCGCTGTGGGGGATAAGTCTGCCGGAAACCCGAACTTGGAAGATATTCGATGTTCTAATGAATTAATGCATGATTTGGGGTTACGGGGAGCCTCCGCCGATGGGGGCGTAAGTTCACTTGGACGAATGGACAATCGGAACCAATTTGGGTCAAGTTGGATCGCTTCTTAGTTAATAATGAATGGGTGTCTTGCTTTCCTAAAGTGGTTCAAACCTCGCTCACCGAGGTCGAGGGTCCGATCATGTTCCGATTCGTCTTGAAGTGGGTACCCATTTTTTTCGCACTCAAGACCTTTCCGCTTTTGAGTTGGTTTTGGACCACCGGTGAGGGTTTCCAGTGATCCGGTGCAACTTTTGGTGGTCTCGATATCTCCCGGTGGGATGTGGGGCCTTTGTTTTCTCCAAAAACGTTGCTGATGTTCAGGCGAAACTGAGACTTTGGGCTAAGCATGAATTCGGATCTATAAAGGTTAAGAAACTTGCCTTGTTGCACGAGATTGATAGTTTGGATAAGGTGAAGGAGTCAAGGAGACTTTCGGAGGTGGAATTTCTTAGAGAGAACGATATTCGTGAGAACTTGAATGTCATCCGCAAGCAAGAAGAGATTTACTGGAAGCAAAGATCTAGATTGCATTGGTTAAAAGAAGGGGATGAAAACACCAAGTTTTTCCACGCAGTGGCCAATGGTCGCAAGAATCGGAATTTCATCCCTAGGTTACGGTTGGATGGTAACCTGTTTGAGACTCCCCGGGATATTGGTAAAGTTTTCGCAGAGCAGTTTAAGCTTCAGTTTGGGCAGCGTCGCTCTAATAGATTGCGGATTGATCTGCAAAACTTATTTGCTCATAAGGTGACGTGCGACCTGACTGTGCTGGAGGAGCCATTCATGACGGAGGAAATTAAAAAGGCTGTCTTCGATCTTGGGGGAGATAAAGCCCCGAGCCCGGATGGTTTCCCCTTGCAGTTCTTCAAACACTGTTGGGAAACGATCAGAGCTGATCTGGTTCGTCTTTGTGACGACTTCTACTTACACAGAGCAAATCTTGAGAAAATCAATTGGGCAAGCATTGCTCTAGTGCCTAAGGTGGATTCGCCGGAATCGCCTGGTGACTATCGCCCGATCAGTTTAATTAACTCGTCCTTGAAAACCATTTCTAAATTGCTAGCCACTCGTCTGAGTAAGGTGATTAACTCTTTGGTGGGCTCGGAACAATCGGCTTTCCTGAAAGGGCGTTGCATCCTTGATAACATTGCTACGGTGGAGGAACTTTTGTTTAGCATTCATCAACGAAGGGCTGTTGGTCATATTTTAAAAGTGGATTTTTCCAAGGCCTTTGATCCGTGGATTTGGATTTTTCTCTCGATCTGCTGAAAGCTAGGGGCTTTGGGGAGCGTTGGGTGGGTTGGATCAAAAGTATTCTTTTCTCTTCTAAGGCTAACATCCTTATCAATGGGTCCCCTAATGGTTATGTTCGCTATTAAAGAGGTTTAAGGCAAGGTGATCCATTGTCCCCCCTTCTGTTTGTGTTAGTGGTTGATGCCCTTGGTTCAATGTTCGCCCATGCGCTTAGGTCTAATGTGTTGGTTGGGGTGCCTTTAGGGGAGTTTGGCAGTCAATGTAATCTGCACTACGCTGATGATTTATTGGTTCTGACCATGGGTGGCCTTGAAGACCTAAGAGTGATCAAGCTCCTGTTGCTAGTGTTTGAAGGGATGACGGGACTAGCAACAAACTTTTCTAAAACTTGTTTATACTCTACATCCCGTAACTCGCTTCCAGACTGGGCTGCGGCGGATACCTTGAACTGCTCGAGGGGGATGCTCCCGGTGACGTATCTGGGCATCCCAATTTCGAGTAGAAGACCAAGAAGGCAGGATTGGGAGGGGCTCATCCTCAAAGTACGTGGCCGGCTGTCCTCATGGAAAGTGCAACATCTTTCGCTTGGGGGTCGTCTTACTTTGGTTAATTCCGTCCTTTCGGCGATCCCCATGTATTGGATGTCCCTTTTCAGGTTACCTTGTTGGGTTATCAAGAGGATTGACCGAATTAGGCGTGATTTTCTTTGGTCGGGTCCGGACATCAATCACCCCAAGTGTAGACTGGTGGCCTGGAAAAATCTGTGTCGTTCTCGTGACCAAGGAGGCTGGGGTATCTTGGACCTTTATGGTTTTAACCGGGCCTTGTTAGGGAAATGGTGGTGGAAATTCATGTCTGACACTGATTGGTGTGGTGCGAATGTCGTCCCAATTTAATTATGGAATTTTTAGATGGAACATGTTCCCTAGGCTTTTCCGGGAGGGTTTCCTTCTTCGGAAGGGGGTGATCGCTGTCTCCTACCCTCGGAGGATGTATTTTACAAGGGGTTAGTACGGGTTTGGAGACATTATTTTTGGAAAGATCGCTTGGGTGAATGGTCTGTGCCCTATGTATCTTTTGGCCCCGAGGAATTGAGTGTTCTCCGCCCCCAATGGCACGATTAGAGAACCGAGATCTCTTTTTAGATCGGTGCCCTCTCTAATAATGCCGATATTCGGTCCATTGGGTTGCGTCTGCAGGGGCCATTGGCAGGATTGGGGGACAGGAAATGTTGGAGTCTGACAGGAAATGGTAATTTCTCCGTTAAATCTTTTTATAATTTTCTAAACGATGGTGGTATGCGGTGCCCGATTGCAAGATTTTTCTGGCGTAAGGGGTGTCCTAAAAAAATTTCTATCTTCAATTGGCTTGCTTGGCATAATAAGATTCTCTCGCTTAAGAACTTGGCAAATAGAAGATGTAATCTGCTCCCTTCTGCTACCTGTGTGTTGTGTCATGCGGGGATAGAAACGGTGGATCATCTGTTTCTGCAGTGCTCTTTTGCTAAACAGGTGTGGAATTATTTCGTGAGGATACTTTGTCTCCCGGATCCTCCCATTTTCTTGTCCTTGGTTTGGGGATCCTGGAGATCTACTGTGAGACCGACTTACAGGGATGTGGGTGATCTTGTCGTAAAGGCTATTGTGTGGAATATCTGGTTGGCTAGGAATGATTGCATATTTAATGCCAATTGCTTGTCTGTGCATGCTATTATCATTAAAATTGACCAGATGTTGTTATCCCCGGTTCTCTCGATTCTTTCGAGGGTCCAAGAGAGAAGATGGAGGATTCCATGGTTGCCATCCGCCGGAGTCTGGATTTTTTAGGCCCGAGGGTGGAGGAGTCAGGAGACGTCGTTCCTCCTGAGGAGATTCAGACTCAGATCACGGGCTGATTGTTTTAGTTTATGTTTTTGCCGCTTAGCGGTGGCATGTGTTTTGGGGTTCTTTTTGGGGTTTTCTTCTCTCTGTTGTGCCACTTCTTGTGGCTTTTCTGTTGTTTCTGTTTTGTTCCCCTATGGCGGTTTGTGTGCCGATAGTGGGAGTCCTGTAGTTTTGATTCCTGTTCTTATTTCGTTTAATTGAAGTGGTTTATCCACCTTTTCAAAAACAACTTAGTTGATGGTATGTAGTTTGCATATTATTATGAGTACTGTTACTATATTAAATTGTGTCTATCTTTTTATCCTTTAATTTTGACAGCCCACAGATGTCTGCATATATGCTAAAGGGTGTTAAAAATTGTACTTATTTATGCATTTATGTATTTGTTTATTGGTTTGTTTAATTAAGATTCCAAGCCACGTAACCAAGATAGCAACCTTGTGGTATATGGCTTAGGTACAGAGATGAAAAGGACATTAGTGGGGAGATGAAATTAGTGGGACTGTGAAAAAGCGTAGCTATTACTGTCTGAGTGATGCCAAAAGTGCTTCTTAATAGTGTTTAGATTGATGGACGCCTTTTTACTTTTTACTTTTTTTTTTTCAGTTATTTCGAATTATAGTCAAACAGCACATTATGTCCGCCGCTAAAATTCCAACTATTCTCCACCTTTTATAATTGATTTGATTTGAACAAAATCTCACCATTCATTCATGCTTTCTCTTTTCCTCAATTATATTATACACACACATATATATATATATATATATATATATATATATATATATATAAAAATAATACACACATTATGATTTTCTTGTGCAAATCATACACAATATATATTTTTTTTTAAAAAATTATTTATTAAAACAAGTTTTAAAAATAATTCTTGTGTAAATGATTTTCTCGGAACATGTTAAAATAGTTTTTATTTAGACGGAAATCTCAATTATACACACATTATGAGTTTTTTATTTTTGAAATCTATCTAAATATTGGAATTATGTCAATAAATAATTAATTTGTTAAATAAGTGGTTTCTATCGAAAAGCAATAAAAAAGACAATCTAAATATAAGAATTATATTTAGATTTCCATTGAAAAGAAATAAAAAAGATAATTTAAACAAGTTAAAGGCACCTTATAAATTTCTTATACTAATTGTGCCATTTCCAATTTTGTTTTATAAGAATTATTGATCAATATAAATTCATTAAAATTATAATTAGAGTTAGATTTTTCTTTTTCGGTCACACGGAGAAGATTGAGTTAGATGATGTGATTTACTTTGTTTATAACTTTATTAAATTTCGGTGGATGAATACTTGGCATGGGGAATATATTACTTGTAAATCAAAACTTTTTTTTTTGGGGCATCTTTTTAACGTTTTTAAAGATTACATCAGAAGATGGAGAGGGACTGGAGACAAAGAACCCTGCCATTATATAAAAGATAAAAATAAAGTTTAAAGCATAATTCCAAGTAAATTAATGAAGATCTTGTCCTTTTATCAAAAACACAACTGGAAAGTGTCCTTATGAAAGCAAAATTAAAATTAAATAATAAATAAAATAAAATAAGAAAGAATGCAATAGAATTAAGTTTTAGAAAATCAATTAGAAAATTTTGCTTTGATCCAATTTTGAACGACCAATAAAAACTTTTTATTTTGAGTTTGCTCCAAAGGAAGAAATTTTTTTTGGAGAAATATAAGAGGCATAATAAAAACTAAATAGGGAAAGTTGAATAAAACATTTATCGTAGGATCACCCTCTAAGCTCATCATACAACTTTAATTGAATATGGCTTTCCATAAAATGTTATATCTAAATTATTATTTAAAAGATCAAGTATGGAATTATGTTTATTCATCTTAAATCGAATATATTTTTTTATTATTTTTTCTTCTTAAGATTGGAAATTCTGTATTTCATATATCAATACGATCAAGTTTTTTGGGATTTCAAAATAGTTAAAGAAGTGCTGCTAATCATTGCTATTTAACTCAGATCTATTCTAGAAAAAATTGGAGATAATGGATAGTTTGTCGACATGAACAAAATAAAGAAAATAACTTTGAAATGATTTCAATATTGAACTTTGTTTTAAAAAAAAAAGTCATTAATGATAGGTCTGATGCATATACTTTAAATAAAAAAAAAGCAGGGATGATTATATCAAAATTTGGGGACACCTCTACTATTAGTTTGTTAGACATAAGGATATTATTATCAATAAATTAGATTTTTCTTTAATTGGACACTAAATAGAAAAAACTTCATAATCATGAAGTAAAAAAAAATCTAAATTGAGTTATTCTATAATTTTTGAAGAACAAGGACAAGCACCCCTCATTTAAGAGATTGTCAAAAAAAATAGGCAGGTATGAAAATACACTAATTACAGTGTCTTATAGACCTTTTAGGAAAATCCCCGTACCTGCAACTCTAGAGGATAAAACTATTGTTTTTCCCACATGGGATTCACACTGGTCCGTGAACAATGCTGATAAACAATATTAGGCCCAAGTATATAAGAATAATATTGTCGGGGGAAGGATTTAAACCCTTGCCCTTCCCCTCAGTACTCCTGTGTCATACCATTGGACTTTTTAATGGTATACCTGCAACTCTCGAGAGTAAAACCATTGTTTTTCCCACAAGGGATCCACATTGGTCCGTGAACAATACTGATAAATAATATTAGACCCAAGTATATAAGAATTATACTGTCGGAGAAAGGATTTAAACCCTTGCCCTGTCCTTAATACTCCTGTGTCATACCATTGGACTTTTCAATGGTATGCGAAGTATTAGAAACAGAAAATTACAAAAAAAATAAATAAATAAAAAAATAAGAATACAACCAAGTGGAACAAGGTAGTTGATTGGTTCAATTCCGATTTTCACCTATAATAATTCCTATAGTGACAAATAATAAAATTATTACTATATATATATATATATATATATATATCCCTATTTTTCTTCCAATTGTAGGATGACCACAAAGTTTTAGTGTGGTTTTTCTAATAACGGGACTCTTCCTCCGTTGCCCTATGATGATGCTTATAAGGTTCATATTTACTCCTCTTACTATAAGGAAAGTAAAAACACTAAGACCTAGCTCTACTCAAACCGTTTTTTTGATTCACAATAACATTACCTACTTGCCCTACTATTGGTAAGTAATTTTGGATATTGAGAGAGCTCCCTAATTCAATTTGAGTAGCAATATGAGATATACTCTAATAGAAAAATGTTGAGAGTTGCAAAACCTTGAATGGGGAGTACTCTCACCCTTCCCACCCTTTCCCCTCCTCTGGTACAATCACAATCCAAAATGATGCTTCTTCTTGGGATAGGGATTCGACAGTTAGTGGATTAGGCTTCATCATTATTGCTAACCAAAGACACGTTCTTTCTTGCAGGTGCTATTGGATTGAAATATGCCACTTCGACTCAAGTTGAGATTAGGGGTGAGCAAAAAAATCAGATTCAATGATCCGATCCGATCTCTGATTTTTTGACCCTAATTTTTTGGGTACCCGACACGAAAAAGGTCGGATACTCGATCCGAATTTTTTAGATGCAAACCGGGTCAGATTGAATTCGATCCGGTTTTTAATTTATATTATATTATATATATATTCAATAAATTTAAATTTTATATGGTCTAAAAAGAAAAAAATGACAAAAAAAAAAAAAAATCCAAATCCCTCATCTCAACCCTTTAAAAGTTGGGAATGACTTAGGTGTAGTTAGTGTAGTTCACCATTGACATTGTGACACGTGTCCCAAATATATATAAAAATATAATAACTTTCCTATAATGTCCTTACCTTTTTTTTAAAAATTACTCATCTCATGCCACGTGTCAAACATCCAATGGTGAACTACACTAACTACACCTATCTAACTTCACCTAAGTCATTCCCTTAAAAGTTATATATATATATATATATATATATATTTATATAATATACATTAATAAATTTAAATTTTATAAGGGTTAAAAATAAAAAAAAAATATCCAAATGCCTAGAGGTGGGCACGGGCCGTCCCGTGGCAACCCGCCCATCTGCAGACTCGACTCCTGCATCGTAGACGGGCCGGTTACGGGTTGGGCTTCTTCCAACCCGTGGCCCGGCGGGTTGGCCCGCCGGGCTAACTAGCGGGCCAACCCACCGGGCCAGGCCCATATTAGAATCGGGTTGCAACCCGGTTCCCAACCCGCCGGGTTGGGAGCCCGTTGAAGCCCAACGGCTATGATTTTTTCAAAAATCATAGCTGTTGGCCATTATTTAACTTTTTTTTTAAAATATTCAAATTTTGAATTTTCAAAAATTCATTTTTTTTAAATTCTTATAAATTTCTATATATACCCCCACCCCCATATTATTTACTTTTTACCAATTATTACTTTTTCCCATCTCTCTACTCTCATGCTCTCTTAATCTCCTACTTTCATTCTCTCTTTATCTCACTCTCTAAAGGCATATTATTTGGATTCTCGGAGTTTAATTATTTCAAGTCAACATTATCAATGCTTAATATTACAAGTTGGAATCTTGGAGACTTGGAGTGGTGCAACTTTGGATTTTCTCTTAATTTTTAACATTTCGGAAGTCCCTAATTAACAAGGTTGGTGATGATTTATTTATTTTTATATTTAGTTATAGTTTTCTAGGCTTGTCTTATTTTAATCATGCAAGTATTAGTTGTATTCTTGATATATTTATTTTAATTATTAGTTTAGACTTGTGGACATATAAAAAATGCATAAAATTATTATTTGTAGTTTTGGTTGACTTTTTTTATAAATATTTGGACGAAATTATTATTGTAGACATAAATAAAAGTATTAGTTGAAATTGTTGATATTTATTTTAATTATTATTTTAGACTTGTGGACATATAAAAAATGCATTAAATTATTATTTGTAGTTTCCATAGAGTTGTTTTTTTAAATAATTGTATGAATTTATTTTTGTAGACTTGAACAAATATTATTAGTTATATTCTTCATATTTATTTTTATTATTAGTATGGATATGTGGTTTTTTAAAAAGTACATGAAATTAATATTTCTAGTTTTTGTAGACTTGGTTTTCTTTAATATTTGCATGAAATTATTTTTGTAGAGTTGAATGATTATTTTTTTTTGCATTTATGATATTTATTTTTATTATTAGCTTAAAGAGTTGTGGTTTTTTTGAAAAATGCATGAATGTATTTTTTATGGACTTGTATGAAATTATTTTTAACTTGTGGGAGTTTTAAAAAAGTACATGAAATTAATATTTCTAGTTTTTGTAGACTTGGTTTTCTTTAATATTTGCATGAAATTATTTTTGTAGTGTTGAATGATTTGCATTTATGATATTTATTTTTTTATTATTAGCTTAAAGAGTTATGTTTTTTTGAAAAAAATGCATGAATGTATTTTTTTATTTTATGGACTTGATGTAAATTATTTTTTTAACTTGTGGGAGTTTTAAAAAGTACATGAAATTAATATTTCTAGTTTTTGTAGACTTGGTTTTTTTTTAATATTTGCATGAAATTATTTTTGTAGAGTTGAATGATTATTTTGCATTTATGATATTTATTTTTATTATTAGTTTAGAGTTGTGGTTTTTTTGAAAAATGCAAGAATGTATTTTTTATGGACTTGCATGAAATTATTTTTAACTTGTGGGAGTTTTAAAAAAGTAAATGAAATTAATATTTCTAGTTTTTGTAGACTTGGTTTTCTTTAATATTTGCATGAAATTATTTTTTTGTAGAGTTGAATGATTTTTGCATATTTAATATTTGTATGAAATTATTTGTTTGTATTTATGATATTTGCATCAAATTATTATGTGTAGTTTTTGTATACTTGTTTTTTTTTTAAATTTGTATGAAATTATTTTTAATATTCTTAAATAGTTTTAGACTTGTGTATGCATTTTTTTTATATTTGCATGAATTTATTATGTGTAGTTTTTGTATACTTGTTTTTTATAAATATTTGCATGAAATTATTTTTTTGTAGACTTGAATGAAATTATTTGTAGTATTCTTAGATATTTAATTTCATTATTAGTTTTAGACTTGTGTATGCATTTTTAATATTTGCATTAAATTATTATGTGTAGTTTTTGTGGACTTTTTTTTGTAAATATTTGCATGAAATTATTTTTGTAGACTTGAATGAAATTATTTGTAGCATTCTTAGATATTTAATTTCATTATTAGTTTTTAGACTTGTGTATGCATTTTTTTAATATTTGCATGAAATTATTATGTAGTTTTTTTGTGGACTTGTTTTGTAAATATTTGCATGAAAATTATTTTTTGTAGACTTGAATGAAATTATTTGTAGTATTCTTAGATATTTAATTTCATTATTAGTTTTTAGACTTGTGTATGCATTTTTATAATAGTTGCATGAAATTATTATGTGTAGTTTTTGTGGACTAGTTTTTTTTTTGTAAATATTTCCATGAAATTATTTTTATAGACTTGAATGAAATTATTTGTAATATTGTTAGATATTTAATTTCATTATTAGTTTTTAGACTTATGTATGCATTTTTAATATTTGCATGAAATTATCATGTGTAGTTTTTGTGGACTTGTGTGTGTAAATATTTGCAATATTTCTAGTTTTTGCAGACTTGAATGAAATTATTTGTAGTATTCTTAGATATTTAATTTCATTATTAGTTTTATACTTGTTTGTTTGTTTGTTTTTTTTTTTGTAAATACTTGTATGAAATTATTTGTTATAAACTTGAATGAAATTAGTTGTTGTATTCTTAGATACTAAAATATGGCTTCACGTGGTGGATGCTCTCGAGGGAAAAAGCGTTGTTGGATCGGCTCCACTCCCACACCACCTACTCAAGAAAGCAATCCATTTCAAGATTTTTGAGAGCCCAATAGAACAATCGAGCACCGGTTGATGTACCCTCACAAACCGGACAAGCAACCAACTCACGTAAATTGCCCTCAAATCTAACATTTTTTAAAAACTCATTTTACAAAATTGTATAATAATGATGGCATTGTAACACATGGTAAATGTAACTATTGTGGTTCCGAATTTAAACATTGTAAGGGTGGAGGATATGGCACATTCAACAGACACTTGGAGAAGAAGCACCCGGACAAGCTTGGACATGCTCGATCACAGTCACAAATTCGATTCACTGTGGATGAAGGTACATGTTCTCGATCATCTCTATTTACATTTTCGCAAGCAAAATACAGGGATAAAATTGCGGAGACAATTTCCGTCGAGCGCTTGCCGTTTAACTTCGCTGAACAGTGTCAAGTTCAAGAATGCATCAATGACACACTATAACCGGCATGCAAGAAGGTTTCACGGAGGACAATTCAAAGAACAATATTCATATAATACAAGAATGGTAGGGAACACCTTTGTGAGTATTTTCGTACTTTTAACTCTTCGGTTTCTTTATGTTCCGATGTTTGGACTGATGTTTTTCATGAAAATTCTTTTATGGGTATTACGGCACATTGGGTTGACGACAAGTGCAATATCCAAAAGCGCGTTCTCGCTTTTAGGGTGTTCAACGAGTCTCATAGTGCCTATAATATTTATAGACTTATGCGTGGAGTTATTGAAGAATTTGGTTTAATGTTTAAAATTTTTTCAATTTCTTTTGATAATGCCTCCGCTAATACGGCCTCAATTACACCTCTAGAAGATTTTTTGAGGCCTTCATGTGGTGGAAAATATTTTCATATAAGATGTGTTTGTCATGTTTTAAACTTATGTGTGCAAAGTGATTTGGAAGAGCTTAAGAATTTGTACTCCCCGTTAGGGAGGTCGTAGCTTATATGGGAAAAAGCATGACCCTCATGAAACAATGGGCTCGCTATTGTAAAGCACATAACATTAGGGTCAAAAAATTCCCTAAAGATGTCAAAACAAGATGGAACTCAACTCATCGGCTTCTTAGTGCAACATTTCCCTATAGGATATTGTTGACTAAGTTTGTTAATGATTCCTTAGTTGGTTTTTGTTTATATGAGTATAACTGGATAATTATCTCTCGTATTATTGATTTTCTTGCGGTTTTTAACACATGTACTAATTTGTTTTCGCAAGTTTATTTTAATACTTCCCATTTATTTTTATATGGTGCTGTTGACGTGGTTGAACAATTTTGGAAGTTTAGATTAGATTCACAATTGTTTAGTGCGTTGATCACTATGAAAATTAAATGGTTGTCTTATTATCAAAATATACCTCATATTGCTTTAGTTGTATTTGTTCTTGATCCAAGGCAGAAGCTAGAAGGTTTGCAGGAATATTTGGACGCATATTACAAATTCTTAGGATTCAATGGAGGACAAGATTCCTAACCGGTTCCCATGAGCTTGCCCATGAGTGACGTGGATACTCAAGAATCTGAACTGGACTCCGACAGCATTGTGGATGTTAATGAAATTGTTGTTGATACTAGGAGTCAACTTGTTGAATTATATGATAGTTATTGTATTAGATATAGTCATATAGTTCCACAGGTTGCACAGGAGGCAGTAGGACAATCTAGCAGTGGTGGAGGAGAATCATTCCTGCAGAGGCAACCAAGGGGATCACAATATACAGAGCTCGACTTGTACTTAAACACTACCTTCTGGTTCTCAGAAGAAATCAACACAGACATGACTTTCAACGTCCTCAACTGATGGCAAGGTGATGAAAATCCGTACCCCATTCTTTCACTAATGGTAAAGGATATTTTTGCGTGTCCAATGTCTACAGTAGCTTGCGAGCAGACTTTTAGCGCAGGTAGAAACATGTTGGATTCGACATTTTCGCAATTGACCCCACAAAATATTGAAATTAAAGTTTGCACGAATGACTGGAAACATGATCAAGTTCGGCAACAAGAAGCAGAACAAGGAAGTCCAGATGCTAGTGATTTCTTCTACACAGATAACATGATGAGCACACCTGGCTCGACAGTCATTGAGTTCGATCAAGACCTAGATGGTACCGATTACACTGTGTAACAGAACTATGTGGGCTTTGATTCCTCTCACACCCAGGAGGATACGTAGGCAACTTGATAGGGGTTAAAAGTAAAAAAAAGAAAAAAAAATTCAAATTCTTGCCTCCCATTCACCGATAGCCATTACCCTGTCTCTTCTTTCTAGCCTCTATTCAAATCTCTTCTCTCTAGCAACTAATGAAGACACTTGATGCTTTAGAAGTTATTTGATTTTTTTTTGTTTGTAATGCCTAATCATTGGTATAAACTCTTTATTATTTTTTTTATGATTTTTGTTGTGTGAAGAATAATATAAGAGTTTAATGCTAAGCTGTAAGTTTTTCAAATTTGTCTTTTATGTAATGTTGCTATATAAAACAAATCCATATAATAGATAAAATTTAAATTCGGATTCGGATATCCGATATCCGATCTGGTTTAAACCGGGTACCCGATTTTCAGTACCTAGTTTAAACCGGGTCAGATACCGGTCAAGTTTTTGTCGATCTGAAAAATTGGGTACCTGAGTATCCGGTTTTGCTCACCCCTACCTGAGATAGCTGCAAAAAAACTTTGCTCTGGACCAATGCGTCTCTAACAATTGGAAGGTGGATAGGATTCTTTGCAACTGCCCTGGTGTGAGTCATGCCCCAAAAAATTCCAAAGACTTTGCTGCTTGGAGATATAAAGCTGAAATACAAATTTAGATTGAAGCAAACTTTTAAATTACCTCCATGATGTGTCTCTTGTAACCATAATGCGGGAGGAAAACCCAATCATAGATGATTTGCTCAACTTTGGTAGAAGGAACCTCAAGGTTTTCCCTTTTCTCTAAAGAATTGGATCATCCTCGTTTTCTAGATGATCTCTACACATCTTTCAATTTAGTTTTCTAAATGCCGTTTTTTTCTTTTTTCTTTTTTTCTTTAGTTGTTACTCCTTTTTGAGGTAGCAAGTGATTGAGTTCAACAATTTCTTATAGAAAGTTATTTAATATACAGATATGACTCACCAAATGAGAAGCACCTCTTGGGTGATTGAGGAACTAGATTGGAAAAAGAGCAATACTAGTTGTAAGATATCTAATAAAAACATATATGGAAATTATGATCTTATTCAAAGAGAAATTGAAGATATAAAAAATTTGGAGTATTTATTCTACTATGTTAAGCATGAAATATAATAAACATAATAGATAATATATATATATATATATATATATTTGAACTATGATTTATACTCTATTTTGGCTTCGCTATATACTAAAACAAAAGGTATCTATGAAATCAAGCAATTATTTCCTTTCAAACTTATTTTTATCAAAATGTAGTTCTTTCTATTAATCTTATTGAGTTATTCCATCCACAAATTAAATCCCTTAACTTATTTATTTTATTTTACTATAGTAAAAGGTATAGAAAATTGTATAAATCTTTGCTTTTATGTTCATTATATTTAAGTATGATGAGAATAGTATTCCAATTGGTTGTTTCGTATATTTATAGTGAAAAGAGTTAGAATAATCTTAGCTAGATATTCATACAATAAAATAAAGAAATAAAAGAATGATTGCATTGTGACAAATATGAATTTGAATGAATTTAAGTTATTTAATTAAACATCCCGTAGTTTAGTTGTCTTAATTACATTGAATGATTTTTTCAATTGGTTAAGTATCCAGTTTATGGCCACTTATTTATGGTACTTGTTGGTTTATTGAATTTGCTTGATAAATATTTCATAATTTGATTTTGATTGTTATGGTAGTACAAAGATGAAAGATTGAGTCCTAGGTAAGCAGACCTAGTTTTAACAATTGGCATAGTAATAATAAAAGATGACTCCTTTGCTTAGAGAATGAGAAAATGGCTAAACAAAAATGTGTTATTGCTATAGGAGCTTGATGGGTGCAACGTGTGCTCACCAAATACAACCACTAAATGCAAGTACATGTATTGATCAAGTAATAAAATGTGCTATGAATAGCAAGATATCATGCCCATAATCACTGGAAGTACTAGTTACTAGCTTCTCCTCTGTTATCCAACATAATAACTCGGTAGTTGTTAGGAAATTAAATAAAAGGGAACTACAATGAACGCTAAAAACTTACACACTTAATATTGGCAAAGGACTTCAATTATAATTGGATTTTATGTCGGATGAAGTTTTAGATTGTTTTGAATAGTGGATACCCCTAAATAATGCTAATAGCTTACTTACGGCTGTTAGCACATAATCTCTTACAAAGATCGTTTGAAATCTCTTTCTAAATGAATCTCCTTAAGATTGCATTATGCTTAATGAGTCTCTCTATTAGGATTATTGGCATCCTACTCTTTAATTCTAAGCTGGAAGAGCTGTGAAACCGAATATCTACAAGTCTCTTTACCTATACTAGATTTATACGTGAGGATTTCTCAAGCTCACATGAAAATTAAACATGAATTAAAGCTCTCAATATATGTATAATTCATGCATCAAAACAAACATAGATTGGCTATTAGTATTATTAGTTAAAAGTATCTTTGTAAAAATAGTCAAAAGTGCCTTTGTAAAAAATATGGATTATTATGTGTAAGAGTAGTCAAAACCTACGCTAAGGTGATGTAGCATGTCTTATCACATTAAGTGGTTTCATAAAACCATGGGAAACCATGGTTTTAGAATAGTAATCTCTCCTATATAAAGAGAAGCTTGTAACCATTTTGAGATATGAATAAAAGTATTAGCATTTGAGTAATCTCTTTGTATAAGCTTCTCATCTCATCCTCATTCTAATCTCTTTCCTATCTTCCTTTGCACCACTCCGATAACTCTCACAACTTCGTAACTGTAAGAGGGCACAACAAATCCAACCCCTTCATTGTAAGCATGCTCTCTAAGTTTAATAAACTGCTCCTAACTTTTAAAAAAAATACGAAAGGGGTCATCACCATCACCAACATCTATAATAACTTTAAAATAACTGAGACATTTCCACCCAAGAAAAATCCACATTTCTAAATGCTCTCTGAACTTAAAAGGAGATTTCACAAACTATACTTGACCCAAAATAGGCCAGTGAAGATCTAAGCCTGGAATAGGCCAGTGAAGATCTAAGCCAGGAATTGTGACCACTTACCAACATTTTAATAGTCTTAGCTCATCAAGTGAGATCATAGCCTTTTTCTTACTTTGGAGACTAATAGTGTCACACCCCGACCGGTGGCAGAGCATGTGGCAATCGCCACGATATCCTGAAGTAAGTGACATAAACTCTCACCTTACCCCAAGACATCGTAAGGCAAAAATGATGTAGTTTCCATTACAAGTAAATACATATGCAAAATTCTCATAAAACACAGCTTTAAAATAACATAGCATCAATAAGTGTAGCATTCGAGAAAATGTTGAAAACAAAGCGAGAATTGACAAACTGTAAGCATTTATTACACACTAGTGGATCCAACTAACATAATTGAACATAAGAATATAATACGACCTAATAACAACTACGGAAAATGAAGCGACCTAGCACAACACCCTGACACCACTGCACTATCAATTACTAACTGAGGAAAATGGAAAATAGAGAGGATGAGTGACATAGTTACTCAATGAGTGATTATTAAGGGTGTTTGAAATATCTTTTAATATCATAAGATATTACATTTCAAATACACATTTCAGAAATACTTTTTGGAAACAAGAAATGATACTGATAAACAAATTTTCAATAACGTTATAAGTTCAACTCAAGGGTTTTTATTTTTAAAAATAATGATAATAAATAACAACAACAACAACAACAACAACAACAACAACAACAACAACAACAATAATAATCAATTATAAAATCCAATACCATAAATTCGCCAAGAAAATAGTTCCCAAACTAAACCACCGTCAAGTTAAACAACTTTAAACATGAAAACAAATCCACCTTGGCGTTAGCCTCTAAGTTCAAACGTGAGGTGACGCACGGTGTCTCAGAATAAGTAGGGGTACCCACCCACTTCCAATTTCAGGTTCTCTTCGCACCTCCTGAATGGATAACCAATGTCAGCCAGTCTATCATGGCGCCTCTAATGAAGCTGGACCATGGAGACCACCACTGCAGTAGTTGAGTCATTGACTCACAGTCACCAAAATTAGAATATCATATGTCAATGCAATTGAAATAAAGACTTTTTAAAACAAACCATAGTGTATCATAACCCACAAATAACCACATAAAGAAATTTGGTATAGCGTAGTATATAGTAGCAATACGATCATTTTAGGAAAAACAAATAGGAAATACTTTTTTTGAAAATAAGTTTTAGGAAAAGCCATCCACTCACAGTGCTTAGATTTGTAAGTCTAAAAGCTTAATTGCGGCACTCCTCCATAAGCTCCTTGTTTTCACTTGAAGGTTTCCAACCTAAGAGCAAATCCAATTTAAATGCAAAATTTTATCTAAAATCATGCATATAAGAGAAATATGAGAACTTCAAGTCCTATATGCGATGCATAAAGAATTAGGGTTTGCTTTGGCTTGGAATCTATTTTGATTGGCTCATCCTAGTTTCAAAAAAGAAACCCAATATTGGAAAATCAGGAAATTCTTGGAAAATTCCTACGGCGCTACAGTAACAGCTGTGCTATAGTGTCACATATGGATTCTACAGTACAACCGATATACAGTGCCGAGCTAGTTGCTCAATCGCCGTGCTTCAGTGCACTATGTTTGCTATAGTACAAATCGCTTATGAGCACACAAGTCATTGAATTAATGGAAGAAATAAAATCAAGAGGGAAGATGCATGATGATGCCAAAGCTAGAAAAATATTACAAAGAAGGTAGGACGGTAAATATTACCTTAAATCTTTAATTTTAAGATGAGGGAAAAGAAGGAGATCCTTGCTCAAAGTTCGTTCGAAGAAGAGTACAGAGAGAGAGAGAGAGAGAGAGAGAAAGAGAGGATTAATTGTAGGACATAGGGCTTAGGTCAAGAGATTTGGGTTTTTTATAAATAGCAAAATTCCAAACTCTCTTTAGGGATCACCACCACTAATGTATAAGTCCTAGTAGCATCAGGATTTAATATTTGAATTTAAGTTATATTCAAAAATTTAACTAAATTAGTTTGAAATTCATTTATCTAGGAATAATCCACTACAAACATAAAGGTTCTACTAGGATAAGGACTAATAGTTGAATTTAAGTTTATCCTACTTTAACTAAAATCTAAAAATTTCCAATTTGCCCCTAGGATTAGGTCTAACTCGAAGGCCAGGTATTACAATAGCAGTCGAAGAAGAATCAATAATTGAATACTCCACCATCTCAATTCCTTTATGGACCACTATAATGAGAAAAAGAATCCAAGTTTCTTGCTCGAAGAGGAACGAACTAACCTTGGATGACCTTGACTTAGAGCTTGATGAAGTTGAAGACATGATTAGCATCATTTGAAATTCCATTAAAGATTCACACTTTCTCTAAAATTCGGCCACTAACAACACAAAAACACTTTTCCCTTTTTCACTCTCTCTCTCTCTCTCTCTCTCTCTCTCTCTCTCTCTCTCTCTCTCTTTTGAATTTTTCTTACAAAATAAGATAACAAATAATCCTAAAATAAGTAAATGCCTAGCCCCTTCTTCAATTTAACATGAGTTGTAATTTGTTTCTCTCATTAGTAAATATTAATGTTACAACTGATGTTATAAGACCAGTTTTGACTTGCTTCTTGATAAAAATTGAGTTGGCTCTTGATGTTGCATTTTGTATTGTGATAGGTTCTAAATAGTTACTATCACTTGGAACTACACTTCTTAGATTAGATATTTTAATTCATGCCTTTTTAAATTTCTATTTCTTTCATTCTTTCTTTTAATGGACTTCACTGAGAGTTACTAAAATCCAACTAGTCTTCCTCTAACTTTAAATGCATTGGTCTTATGTGGTAGATAATACCATAGTAATAACAAATAGGTACAATCATCCCATCATACTCTTTGAAACCAGCTTTTTCTTTTTATTTATCTAAATCAATAGTTGCTTTAAAAAATGTCATGCCCTGACCTGTGGGCTCGGCACGCGACAACGACACGACAACCCGAGGAGGGATACCACACCACTCTACCCTCAAGTCGCCTCAAGGCTAACAAAATCCTTGGAATCAACAACACTGAACAACAAAATCACCTATGCAAAATATACGAGTCATAAAATACAACACTAGAATAGGGGAAGAAACAACAACAAAACTTGATAATGGAGGGTACTGACCATAAATACTACAAGGTTTACAAGAAGAAGTAAAAACATACAAAACATACAAGATAAAGTGACACACACACACACTAGTGGATCCATTTCTTTATATAATGCAAGATACTCAAGAAGAAGCATACATAACACAAAAAGAAAAAAACAAGATAGAAAAGACAATGCTCAATACTTCGCCCTGCCGCAACTACACCAAAAGCTAAAGCTTGGAGGAGAGAGAGAGAGAGGGTGAGTAACCTAAGCCACTAAGTGAATGAGTTAGCACAATTCTAGAAGAATACAAAAACAAATCAATTGCATTTCAATAACCAAACAATCGTAATAAACAAATCATTTTGATACCTTTTTAACATTTATAACACTATATAACACGAGATATTAAGCCCCGAGATTCAAAAACCCAAAATATAATTTTACACAATGTAGTCAAAGTTTCAAAGCTTCTCATCAAGTATATAGCATATACATGTATATAAAACTCATAATGAATAGAAATCACCAATTGAACAAAATAAAGTTCTAGCTCTTACAAATATGAACTTTGTCATAATACGAGCTTTAAAGCCTTAAGACATAAAACTCAACATCAATTAAATTTTTCTCAAGGATAAATAGGAGATCACATCTTGAAAATATCATTTGTATGAACACTATAATTTTTTATAAAGGGCAGATTTCAACTGGAAGAAATGAGCAATGACCAGAAAACACTCTCCAACTTAGCCGTCGTCACGACTAGGTTGAGAGCCGTCAAAGTCTTTATAACTTTGACATTGGGCCATTGGGCCATTGGTTCCATATGGTGACTCTGGCCTCCCAGTGTATCATCCAAATTAGGGTTCTATGTGCCATCTGATAAGGACAAGAAAATGGGTCCTGTAGGCCACCTCTAAAGGTTGGCCAGTGGGGATACCCTACTGCAGCAAACGGTTACAATCCCATCACCATCAACATCCATCAATGCATAAATATCTCATCAAAGGGTCCATAACCATGACAATATATAAATACAAGGAATGAAATCCCTAACCACAATTTTTATAAGCCAATCCACATGGTCCTTGTTTAGGATAATAATCATAAATCAGAAATAAGAATTATTTCCATATAAATCACTGGCACAAGTATAACATGTTTATAAGTTTCAACTTCATTTCAAACAAGAAATACCAATGCAACCATAAGACTTTTCATCAAACAACAAGAGTTTCATTCACAAAAATAGAAAGCATAGAAATTCTTTTTAAACCAATTAAATCAACAGTTTAGTACGATAAGCTCAAGGATTACTCTTAAATCATAACCCAAGCTTCATAAATAATTTCAACTCAAAACATAAGTATAATTTTAAATACATTCACTCCAAGATCAAGAGTTTCATATAAATCGATAGTATAGACATTCCTTTTCAAACTGGTAAAAAAAATGAGTATTTTCAATAGAAAACAATATTAAGTAATTTCTTTCTGAATCGATCAACATACCATTGCAAATATGATCAATCATGAGTAAGTCTCAAATCAAATAATGAAAACACTTAAATCATACTCCACTACTAGTGGGCAAGATCGAACCAATGATACAATACTATAAACACATGAATTACTTTTAATCAAACAATACAAATAATCAAATCATAATCTAAAAGAATTGTGCAATCATGAATCCCACTCACAAAATATGCGATTTAACCCCGGTGGTGTTACTCCTCCGCCAGCTCCTTGCCTCGCGATGAGCCCTCATCACCGAGCCAACCAACACACACACACACAAGGAACAAACAAGAATTAAACAATGGAACACAAGAATGAAACCCTAGGTTAGCAAGCAACGCAATCCCTAACAAACTTAGGGTTAGCTCAAAACTGACTTCAAAAATTTCCAACGGCTTTTTAAGGGTTTGAGCTTCAATCTAAACCAAAGAATTCCAAGAAACAACTAACTTTAATAGATGCTACAGTAATGCTACATTGCCCAAGCTACAAGATTCAAGAACCCTACCAAACAAAGGTTCAAGGATACAACAATCAAAGAATCAAAGTAAAGAAATTCAAACAACTCAAGTTCTCACAACAATGAACAACAAGTAGAACATGGGTTAAACCATCAAACTAATCCCTAGATCATTTCACCTATGAACAAAATTGAGAGAAGGAAGAGGAGAAGCTTACCTCAAGAATTTAAGGATCAAAAGGATGGATATTGGCTCAAAGGTTGGAAGAACAACCCTAACAACCCTCTTAGGAAGAGGAGGAAGAAAGGAGAAAAGAGGGGGAAGCAAAAGGACATCCAAAAACACCCAAAAGAAGGCTCAAAAGCCTTAAAAACTAGGCATGGCGCGCCTTGCGGGCTCACGCAGCCCACAAGTCCCCACCTGGGTGCACCCGCATGCACCATGTGGGCACAAGCCGCTCGCAAGCGCCCAACTGGGTGCTGCCCACGAGTGCAGGTGGGTGCTAGTGTCCCATGGGGGTGCGGCCCAACACCCATGTCGAGGGGGCCGGTGGCCCGATGGCTGCCTGATGGGCACAGGCGCGGGTGCGAGTGTGAACACGAGACCCGGCCTTCGGTCCAAGCCATGAAGGTGAGCACGCACCCGCAAGCACCAACATGCGAGCTCAAAACGGCTTGAACGTGCTTAGATGGACCCTGTCTCATCTACCTAGTAAAACAGATAGGTTCGGACCACGATTAGAGTCTTTACACACAAAAAGGGGTGAAACAGACACAATAAAGACCATTTCATCACTAAATCTCTTGACTCTCCCAATGTTTTTCTGTTATATCTAAGACCATGATATTATGTATTACCATAGATAAAATATTATCTAGCATGTCTTTTCCATTATTCATTAGCCTTCTAGTATTCTTAGCCTTTTCCAATTTCTCTTGACATTCAACAAGGGTCTTCTTTGTAGTACTAAGTCTTTCCTCAAGTTGTAACTTAGCACTCACAATCTCTTCATTTTCTTTCTTAAGATTACTATGTAGTTCACACACCTTTTAACTAATTATTTAAACATGAACTAGTATGGTGCCAAAAGATTAGTCACCCTAACTTTTTCACTATTGTCATAATCAAACTCACTTTTATCCCTTGACATTGATCATACCTAAAATTGCAACATAGTCTATGACACAATCTGCTCACGTTGCAACATAGTCCGTGACACAAACTATTTTTTTTTTTTTTAATTCCAACTTCTTTATGGTTGAGTTAAATGCTATATAATTATTGGTATGTGCTTCATCTTCTTCATGACTTTCTTTCAGATCCTTCATCCTTCAATGTAGCAGTGGAGTTCCCTTTCTTCTTTTTTTGTAATTGCACATTAAGCTTAAATGTGACCAAATCATCACATACTCTATACTTTATTTTTTTAGTCCTCTTTTCTTACTCATTTCCTTCTTTTTTTCTCATTTGTCTTGTATGAACCAGTAGTTTTACTTTAAAGATTTCTTTTCCCGTTCTTAAATTGCCTCATCATCTTGTGAAAGTTCTTTATAAGCAAGGCACATCACTATCTTCATCTTCATCTTATTCTTTTAATGTTCTTATTGCTTTCACTTATAGTGTCCTTCTTCCCACTTGTTTTGCTTCAAATATATCTTATATTCTTGTTAGGATCACATCATCTCATCAAGCCTCATGGTGAATGTGTCATGAGCTTCTTCAATAGCCACCACTTGTGCATCAAATCCCCTAATGATCTCAGGGATTTTTTGACAAGCTTCACATCTGAATATTTCTTCCCTCAATTGATAAACCTGGTTTACTATATTTTTTAGTTTTGTATTAAACATAGAAATAGTGTCATCTTCTTTTTTCTTTATACTCCCAAACTGAGATACTAACATTTGCAACTTAAAAACATAGACTTAGCTCATTACTTTGTACACTATTCGTAATGTGTCCCATGCCTTTTTTACTATATCATATGTAAAGATGAGTTTGAACCAGCTTTCATCAACAACACTAAAGATTGCATTGATAGCTTTTTGAATTTTCAAGTACAATCCCTCTCTTTATTAATAATTCAAAATTTGGACTTCTTTCAAACTTCATTATTCTCAACATCCAGTATGGTTGTGGATGACCATCCCTCTTCACATGCTATCCATGCATTATCGTCAAGGGAGTTGATGAAAGCTCTCATACCCATCTTCCAATAAGTATAGTTTGAGCCATCTATTAGAGGTAGGAAAGTGGCAAAGTCATCTTCTTGATACTCATTTTGAAATAGAACATCTATGATCTCACTTTCTTTAGAAACCAAAAGAAACATCTATTGCTCTTATAACACTTTTTAGTTTCATTTGTCATGGTGGATTATCAAAATTTTATACTACCAATCATCAACAATAAAAGCAAAAGAAAGAGAACATAAAAATAGTAAGGCAATTAAGAACAATGTGCCTACATCAGTAGTGCTACGCTTGGAGAATCAATCCTCCAATAGAATAAGCAAAACAAGAGTTCAACGGTCTTACAAATTTAGGAAGGGTTCATACTCTCCTCACAAATTTGTAACACTCCCCCAAATTGAATCACTTTTTCAAGAAAATACAAGAAAGGAGAAATTATTGTATATGGAATTAAAGAATCCTGGTTGGTGAAACTGCCTCTAGAACTTTCCTATTCTATGTTGATTCTTCACCAGTATTGAATCTAATATTACAGCTGTGTTATTAAAATAGTTATAACTTGGTCCAAACACTTGCTAAGAATAAGCGAGTCACAATTATCAACACTACTAATTGAACCCAAGTCAAACATGAATAAATCTCCCTAAACAATCTTGACCAAACCTTGAAAACAACTGTACTCACCAAACATATAAGAAGGAACTAAATATGGTCTTCAATTAAATCCTCAACTTTGGCATTCCATTAATATCCCAAAATAACTTTCAATAAACTTCAATGTAATCTTCAATCAACAAAATATAATTTTCAATCAATCCATTAATTTTTAGCATTCTCTCAATTTTGCTACCAATCAAAGATAACTCTTAATTACCTCAATAAGCAATCTCCTAAATAGCTTCTAATTACCCTATATGGCCCTCTAATAAATCAGTCAACCTAGAAATCTCTTGATTTGGCTCCCATCAACTAAAATAGCTTTAAACAATTAATGTGAACAAAGTTGCAAACTCAACTTTAATCGCTATCAAACTCTACTTGATTACCAATCTAATAAATGATGCCAATTTTTAAGAATACAATAAAAAAACTATTGTATTTTAACCTTCATAAAATGAAATTAAAAAGTCCTACAATAATATATATTAAAATTAAGCTAAACACACATGTTTCTACAAACACATATTTCTATAATAGTAGAAAAAGACATTTATTTACTTGCTCAAAGGATAAGCTTTATTTAAACATTGGAACCAAACCAAATTCTTAAGATCTAAACTTGAAAATCAAATTGAAATAAATTAAAATAAACAAGTATTTACATATTCATTCAATAAAAATGGGACAAATCTTTCTACTTCTTATTCATATTTGAAGGAAATAATAAGTGATAATATAACAAAAAACACACGAATTTACATAGAAAATCCAAAATCAGGAGAAACCATAGGCAATGGAAGAGATGATGATTCCACTATATTAAAAATTGAGTACAATAGTGGCAACTTAGTTTGCCAAAGTCATCATATAATAGAAGCCTAAAATATGTTTACATAGGTCCTTCTTCGATTGCAAATTAGATTGATCTAGATTTAGTCTACGATGTATAGTAACTCTTATGCTCTTTAGGTGTGGTCTGATCGCTTATGGCATCAAGCCTATTAACACAATCCCTCCATTATCACCATAAAGTCCAAAAAAAAAAATCTCATAATTTGAAAAAACACATAAGTTACACTATGAACTTTTTGAGTTGGATCAAATAGAATTCATTTCACAAAACTCTAATAGTACTCGTAGGGTATAATATAAATTAAAATGGCACTATTTATTCTTATAAAATAAAACATAATTGTTTTCTATTTTCAACTCAGAAAATTGAAAACAACTTTTAGAAAAAGTTATGTCTTGATTCATGTGGGAATAGCATTTCTCTTCTAGATGTTTGTGGAGTTTAAAAAAAATTAATTATCTTAAAGGTAGATGTATAATCAAAATAAAAAATAAAACTAAATAGGCATTACTCTTAGTTTTTTTGTAATTAAAAAGTCTTTATTATTGTAATAAAAGGCATTAGGTTAGTCCTCTACATGCTCATTAATAAAACAAACACAACCAAAATTTGACTAAGTTTTGATTGTACAGAGTATTAATCATGAAATAATGAACTTAGAAACACTAAGAGAAAAAAAAACCATTTGTTTCAAACACTCAAAGTTTCGATAAGCATAGACAACAAGTTTTCCACACAAACAAGAACATATAGTACTACCATCCATGAAAAAAAACACAAGTTTCCATAAGCATAGGCAACAAGTTTTCTCAATATCCACTACTGTTTCGTTGAGAGGCCATTGACAGGAAAGCCCGATAGTCAAAATCCTTCTACTTCTCCTAAAAAAAAACAAAGAAAAATTAATTTGCTAAGAAGCCACAAAAAAAATGACAGAGTTCCAATGAAAATGACATCCAATTCACAAACAATAGAAATAATTCAAACTACTCCATTGCAATGTTTGTAATCATTTATGAGCAAAAATGTAGAGAAGTGACATTGAATTTCCATTGTTGTATAATTAATTTATCATTAATTTAAAGATCCTTACCTTGATAGTTTAGACATTGGATGGGTGGTACGGTGGTAGAGTTGATAAAAATATGCGGCAAAAACACAATTTCTTATCATTTGGAAGATCCCAAAATACTTTGAGTTGATCTTCATCCTTTGCCAAGGTCTACAACATCATCAATGCTTCATCATCAGTAAGCCCATCAATATCAGAAAGCACTCTACTTTATAACTTCAACTTCTCTTCAATTTCCATTCGAGTTGCTTCTCTGAGAGCTGCAATTTCTGCATTACGGACAACTGACTTTGCTTGTCGAGTAGCGGATTCAGCGTTGCGTGTTCCAGCTTCAGCCAATGTTTTAAACTTTGGACCAATTATTTCTACAAAACTATGAAAAATATTTTAGAAATTTTGTCCATTGTCAAGTCTGTAGTAAAACATTTTTCTTTTGACCCATAGATAACTTTGATGTGCTGCCATCCGACACCATGGGTGATGGTGATAGAAGGAATTTCACTGGGTTTTTGAGTGGGCATAAAAAAATCATCAAGGAGCACCTGAGAGAAGCTTGCATTCGATCCCAAATTAATCTTGTCTTCATGTTCATATTGCCCTGCATCATACCCGATATCGCCTCTTTGTATTGTCATAAGCTCTGTCTTTTGTAAAAATATAGATGAGATCATTAAAAAATGGAAATGATTTTCCATATAAGCCATTTGCTTCCTCATGAGCCTATATTGCATTAGAACAAGAAATTTAATAAATTGCATGACAAACCTAGTCAATGGAAAATACACAACAATATTTTTTTAAACCTTGACATACTCCATCATACGCACTTTTCTCACATATGATTGTGCTTCTTGTGTAGTTCCAATCAAAAACTACTTACATGTAGGATATCCAAAATGGCAACAGTTTTACTTCTCAAAATTTTTACTCGTGATTTAATGTTTGGCACAGCTTTTAGCATTGTATCTGAGATCTTTTATTTTATCATCTTCTCTAGTTGGAGAAGGTATCCACCTTGAAAACCATTTTTAGCCCGCCAAATAGGACTTTTAAAGAGATATACCAATGCATTAATTAAGGCCTTATCTTCTTCAGTTGTCTAGTACTGTTTGTTTTGTATCTTACCCTTTTGTTGAGATTCTAAGTCCATACTGTTTAAAAGAAAATGTGGAACAATAGAAATAATGGCACCAAAGTCATAAAAACTACCAACTAGAACAAAGATTTAATAATCTGAAAAATTAACATCTCAAATAACAAAGTCATACATTAACTATGATATCTAATAGGTGTCTCCACTTGATTGCCAAAATATAGATAACCATGTCAAATAACAAAGTGTTAACCATACATTTACAAAGTCAAATAACAAAAAAAGTAATACATAAAAGCATTCACAAAATATAGATATCTAATGGTTGTCTACACTTGATTGCCAAGTGTTAAACATGTCTATGGTCATTTAATGTCTAAATCGAGTCCATTTATCTGTTGGTACAACAACTGTAACATTATCAGTATTATCTTGTGTGTTTTCCTCCGAAGGTAGACCATCTACTTCATCCTCTGCAGGGTCTTCCATCATCTCTCTTCTAATGAAATTATGTAGCAAATAACATGCATTAATAATGCATCGTTGGGTGATTATGTTGTAGAAACTTGGACTTGCTAGGATTTTCCAATGAATTTTTAAAAGATAGAATGTCAACCACATTTCTGGCAATAGCATGTTTCATGTTGAAAAATTCCTCAGGTGTTACTGGTCGATGTCCATCGGCCCAGGAATCGACCAAATAATAGAAACCTAGTATGCACACATGTTTATTGTTACATAACATTTTATTAAGAAAACTAAATTAAAAGCCAATTATAGCACATTTTATGTACCATTTGGAACCTTTAATCCATTGGGCTTTGTGACCTTATCCCTAAGAACACGGTCATCATGTGCTCAACTCTCCCAACCATATAGAACATATATAAATTGCATGTCTTGATTACAGACCCCGAGTACATTGGTGGTGATTTTAGCCTTTCTTGATCTATATCATGGGTGGTCAACTCTAGGTACATATACTTGTATATGTGTTCCATCTAGTGCTCCAAGACAATTCTATGTTGAGAAAAAAATTATTACTTACAACTCACACTACAAGAAAAGGGTGATTTCACGTCACTCATTTCGTGGCGATTTTACCTAAACTGCCACCATAGTTGCACTTTGTGGCAGTTCTATCAACAGCCGGTGTTAGATTTCAAATGGTGGCAGTTTTTGGGTAAAATGGCCATGAATACTATTACATAGGTGGCAGTTGTATCTAAACGGCCGATGAATCTCTGCAATTGCCGGCATTTTTATAGACAACCACCGTTGATGCAATTTTCATCACCCGCTTAATTCTTTTCCTTTCTCTCCAGTTAACCTCTTTTCTCTTTTTCTTTATCTCTATTACCTTTTCCAGTCAAACCCCTTTCCCTTTTTATCTACATTGATATAGCATATAGATCCATCTGATTCTGAGATATTTTCTCGGGCCCCTTTGTTCGATCCATCAATCTCTCCGGATTGTTGAACAAGTGCATAAGCATCGTTGAGGATCGCAACGCCACCCGAAGGAGAGAGAGAAGAAAGGACCCTAGCGTTACCCGTCAAGTTCTTCAAAGATTTGTGAATTTTCATGGTTTTGTGGTCCCATTTTGTTGATTCTTTTGCTGTTTTGGTGTGACAAATTCCAGTTTTTGAAGAAGCCAGTCAGAATGTTTTTCCTTTATAAATATATATATATATATATCTTTCAGTTTTCCCTCTAATTGGATCTTTAGAGAAGGTTTTCTTTGTGTGGAAATTCAATTTTGTAGCTAATATTGTTCATATTTTTCTTGAAGTTGAGGAAATCATTATGATCTTATCAATCTTAAATGTAGTTAGCTATTGGTTGTTTCCAAAGGATTTTTTTTTTCATTATCTGGATTTTCTGCATAAGTATCTATTTTCAAAAGGTTTTTTTCATTAACTATCATAGTGAAGATAAAGTGAGGATGTACTGCAACATTGGTGTTTTTGACTTATAGTCTCAATAGTAACTTGTTAGTAGATGAACAATGTGATTTCCGTGTTTTCCTGCATTATTTTGTAATATTGTTTCTATATTTCCTTAGTTTTCTTCTAGATGGAATACTCATGATACAAGACTATCTTGTGATGAATTGATTGCTTGGTTAGGCTCCAACCATCTTTGCTCGCTTTTCCCTAAGTATCATCGCATCTCCCATTCTTGGCTTTGCTCCATCAAGGCTGCTTCACCATCGCAGCCACTCAACGTTTGCGTCAAGGCCTCCACCACCGTCCTTGACAGCTTAGGCAATTGTAAGTGTTCTCATTCCACTTCTTTCTTAATGCTACTTTTGGTTCTTGAATGTATTTATTTAGATTCTTCTGGTGCTCTTGAAACATTGTTTGATTGACCTGGGATTGTTCCTTAATTATGAAATTTTCTTTAATTTGATGAATTATGTAAAACTATATAGTGATTGCATTTATCTATTGATTTTTTATACTATTCACAATTCATAGCAGTTTGTTCATTAGAGCTATTTGTTCATTTATTTAAGAATTTGTAGATGTATATGCATTCACTTGGGTTGAGAAATTGTTTGTTTTTCCATGCTCCATGTTGTGCCTCATGATTATTGTTTCTATTACTTAATGTGAGACTTTAAACACATAGTGATGTAAACACATCCTGATCTTACTGTTAGACCCAATGCAAATTAAGATTTTTTTTGAAAAAGGAACTTAGAAAGCACCAGTAGTAAGAGTAAATTCTTCCCAAGTTTCTCTTTAATACTTTCATATTTATTATGGGACTTGTGATTCTGTTATCAGTTGATGACATTTTTTTATGTATTAACCAACAAATTCTAATGAATGAGCATCTTTTGTAGTTCTATTTAATACTTTCATATTTGTGCATATTTTTACCAGATTAACAAAATGAAAACTCATGTGAACTACTATACCTCTTTAATATGTGCTTTCTTAGTTCCTTGTTCAAATTTTTTTCATTATTCCAGTGTTCCATTTGTAGTTTGATCAAATTAATAATCCTAATTTTCTATGCTTTGCTTACTAATCATTGACTTCTTGGTATGCTCCCCTCATCAAGCCTGGTTGGCACGGAGAGCCTTTTTTTATTTGTAATTTAATATCATTGATGTAAATATTTCAAAATATATGTGTGTGTGTGTGTGTGTGTGTGTTTGTGTAATGTGGATAAAAGCCACATAAATTAAAACTGAAATTGAGACTTGAGAAAGTGTACATGCTTGGGAATCAAATTCCTAATTTTACCTTGAAAAAGGTTTTAAACTTTGTTTTAGCATAGTGTGTAAATAAAGCCTTTGCCATTTATTTTCATTGTTTAATTATTTTGTGGGAAAAAAAACTACCCTACATTTTATTCAATCATACATGAAATGGTTGAGTTTTTTTTATGTCTCTTTTAGTCAATAATTGGAGCCTTACAATATAGTTTTGTTGAAAAAGATGCAAATTCAAACCTAGATTAAAACATTTCAAATTTAATCAAAACACTATTACACATCCTTTTTACCACTTGAATATCTTGTTCGTTGAAACATTTCTTTCTATTTTCCTTTACTAAAGCTTTCTCCTTCTTTTATAGGGCTTTCTTGCTCATAGTGTAGTATCTTTTTATAGTGTTCTCTTTTGTACTATTTTCTCGATTGTTGCTGCCCTCTCTTGGTGGTGGTGGGGATCTCGATCAATTCAGGTACCATTTAATCTAGAATTAATGTCATTAACTATTGTATTTATGAATTCATGTTTCTAAGTATGACCAATTTGTATTAATAAATAAAAAAAGTGTTGTTTATTTTTAGACTAAAAGTTTTTAATAAGCATGGACAAATCATGGATTACAATGCCTTGAAACTCAGTTTCATATAACCAAGGTGTTAAGAATTTTATCAAATTTTCTTTCCAACATAGTTCAGTCAATGATATGATACTTTGTCCATGTCCTATGTGCGGATTTAGTAAACATAAAGATCATGCTGAGGTATATGATCATCTTATTTGCAAGCAATTTCCAAAACAATATACAATTTGGTACCCTCACGGAGAGTCCCATCTACAAGAAACAACTAATGTTCCAAGCGACGTCGAAGTTGTTTCACCAAGACATGTTGAAGACCCAATTAGGGATATGGTAAATGATGCTTTTGGAGTACATGAACTTATTCAAGAAGAAGGATTTCACACAACAGATGATGGGATTAGACAAAGAGACGAAGACATTGAAGACATGCCGAATGTCAACCAAGCTAGGAATGCAACATATGAGTTTTATGAGTTATCAAATGATGCTAAACAACCTCTTTATGAAAGTTGTGCAAATTATTCAAAACTATCATTTATATTGAAATTGTACCACATCAAGTGTCTTTGTGGAATGAGCGATAAGGCAATAATGATGATATTAGAGTTGCTTTGTGATGCATTTCCGCATATAAAAATTCCAAGCTCTTTTTATGATGCGAAGAAAACCATCACGAAGCTTGGATTAAACTATGATAGAATACATGCATGCCGAAATAATTGCATGCTTTATTGGGGTAATAAAGAAGATAAAGAGAGACAAATTTGCAAAATTCGTAATACTTCTAGATGGAAGGAAAGGAAGGGTGACAAGGTCCCCTTGCGTATATCCCGCAAGTGCACGGGTTTGTCGAAGTAATAATCCCGGGTGAGCGGGTATCGAATCCACAGGGAGTAGGGAATAAAAATACTTAATTCGATTCTTAGCTATGTAAAAGATCAATGATAATGAGTGTGACAATGATTCAATTCTCAACAATAAAAGCAACAAGTAAGAGAGCAAAAGTAAAGAAGGGGGTAAGGCAATCGATAAAGATGGGGTACCCGGATAATGCTCCACCTAGGATAAGTGTTTCAAGTGCAAGAACCCTCTATTAAGCTTCCTAATCAATGCAATGGTGAGTCGTGGAAATCCTTAATTACATAGTCCCAAATCTAAGGTCAACTATACCTAACTCTATACATGTCCCGGAGGAGAAATCGAACAATCTCAACACCTCGCACTCGCATAGAGTTGCAATGAGCTCTAGGGATTCCAAGTGATAAATCTCTTCCTAATTATAGACCTAACCCTTTGGTCCAGGTGGAAGGTCCCTAACCACAATTGAGCCCTAGATACTAAGATCACCTCAACGATTCACTCCGTTGAACGCGTAACTAAGCCCCAGCGGAAGTTCATCCCTTAGACCATTCACTCTACTATAACCGCAAAGAACTCAAGGAACGGAGGTAGAATCTATCACGTCGGAGGGGAAAGGGGACGCTCCTGTACCTCTCGACTCAGCCTCTCAACCTCTCCAACCTAGCTTTGTCTAACGCTCATGGTGTGTCACTCACTCACAAGGTTACCAACAAGAACTCTCAACCCTAGTGTCACTCTAGGGGAAATGTTCATACAATCAAGCATTCAAGGTTGGAACTCACAATAAACATCAATTTATTGAAAGCATAATAAAAAAGTTCAAAGAAACAAATACATCCTAGGGTTCACAATACCAGAGTACCCACTCGGGGTTTAGCTCTCCATGGAGCTAAGTACAATCAAAGAAATAGAATGTAAAAGCAATGAATTCATAAAGAAACCCCCTCGATAGTCGTGTCGATGGTCTTGTGGAAAGTCCTCTACTCGTCAGTCAAGGATTCCTTCGTCCGGGTATAGGATACGCCCGACGAAGCTCCCCCTACCAACCTTCTTCCTAAGGAATGACGATGTCGAGCCATAGAACCTCTCCAAAACCTTGGCCAATACCCCCTCGAAACCCTAGCTGAAAGCCCTCTCTCAAGTTGGGGAAAAAGATGGAGAAAAGAATACTAAAAATCGGGGCTGATTCGGCTTTTAAATAGAGTCGGAATCGAGGCGACTACACCCGGGCGTGGATGCTTCACGCGCCCGTGGAGAATTTCCACACGGGCGTGGATAATTTCCACACGCGCCGTGTGGATCCTCTGAACTCCTGTTTTCTCGATCGGGTCGTGAATCAAAGGCTCGCTATAGTACTTTCTACCGTGTTGCTACAGTGCTCTGCTACAGTGTTAGACATGAATTGCTTCCTGAATCCATACTTTCATCAGAGTAACGTAAATGGGCACACGTTCATGTCGTGGATCACTTGCATCTTCAATGATAGGCATGTTGGTGAAGCTCTTGTTCTATGTGCATAAGTCGGAATGCTCGAGTGTGACTGCCATTGTGCCTCTCCAAATGGATGTGCCAACTCGAATACGAGGAGGTTGACACACAGTCTAGCATCTCACATCGACCTATGTCTTCGCATTTGAACCTTAGCAAGATTTCCTCCAAAATCGGTGCATTGTAATCCACATTGACTTTTTTCCTTCATACTTGGCCTCACAACCCTACCTGCACGAAAGTAACATAAAAACACACACACATATTAGTGTAAAAACCTGAGAAAAGTAATGCTCAACATAAGGAATGAACGCTTCGCATTCACATCGCACAAGCACTTATCAAAGGGTCGCTCAAATGTGTCATCAAGTGGTAATAGAGTTAGAAGGAAGATTCCTGCAAAAGTGGTCAGATATTTTCCATTAAGACCACGATTACAACGGTTGATCTTGTCTTCAAAAATAGCAAAGGATATGAGATGACACAGCTTGGATGGCAATAATGATGGGCTAGTGAGACATCCAAGAGATTCTTAAGCATGGAAAAGATTTGATTCAACAAATAGTTGGTTCATAGCAGATCCTCGGAATGTGTGTCTTGCATTAGCTATAGATGGATTTAATCCCCATGGCAATATAAGTCAAAATTATAGCATTTGGCCGATTATTCTCATCCCATACAATATGCCACCGTGGGTGTGTATGAAACAGACTTCTTTTATTATTTCAACGATAATTCTTGGTAAACATATTCCAGGAAATGATATAGATGTTTACTTACAACCTTTAATAAGGGAGTTGTAAGAGTTGTGGTATGATGGCATTGATACATATGATTCCTTTGCACATGAAATGTTCAAGATGCATGCTGCTTTGATGTGGACAATTAGTAACTACCCTGGTTTGGGAAATTTGTCTGGGTGGAATGTTTATACTGTGCGTGCTTGTATAAATTGCAATTATGCCTCTGATCCTTGTTGATTGTGTCATAGTAGGAAATGGTGTTTCATGGGTCATCGACGCTTCCTTGATGGTGGTCATAAATTTAGAATGAACAAGATCAGATTTAATGGAGAGAAAGAGTTACAAAGTCTTCCTAAATTATTATCAGGTGCAGACATTTTTGAGCAAGTTAAGGACATTAATGTCACATTCGACCAGCCCATGGATAGTCAACTCAAGAGGAAACAAAGACATGGTGCAAGTACTTCTACATATGAGCCACAACAATGGAGGAAGAAAGCATTTTCTTTGAGCTCCCTTATTGGGAAAAAAATTATTGCTGTCACAATTTAGATGTCATGCATATAGAGAAGAATGTGTGCGATAATGTACTTTCACATTGTTGAATGACAGTTCTCGCTCAAAAGATCATCTCAATGCTCGTAAGGATATAAAAGACATAGCTTGTAAACCAAACTTGTGGCCAGATGACAATGGAAAGTTTGCTCCAACTGTCTACACAATGAGTAAGCATGGGAAGAAGCTATTTTTAAATACTCTGAAGAATATATGTGTTCCAGATGGCTATGCAAGCAATATTTCTCGGTGCATCGATGCTAATAATCTTAAAATAGTTAGGACGTTAAAAGTCATGATAGTCACATACTATTACAACAGCATCTTCCATTAGCTATGCGTGCAGGGGTTTGATGATAAAGTATCTGCGATACTACTTGAGTTATGTTCATTTTTGGGTAAATATGTGGCAAAACATTGAATGTTATGGAATTGGATAATTTATAAACCAAAATTGTACTAACATTGGGTAAATATGTGGCAAAACATTGAATGCCTCTGATCCTTGTAGCTAATTGTTAATCACTTCATTTGTAATTAATAATAACAACAAATATATATATATATATATGTGTGTGTGTGTGTTATATAACTATGAGCCGTTTGGTGTTGTAGGTACTTGGGACTACGTAAATCATATGTGCGCAACAAAGCACGTCTAGAGGGATCTATTGTAGAGGGTCATATTGCACAAGAAGTTATTACATTTTGTTTACGATATCTAGATAATATTAAGACAATATGGAATCGATCTAGGCGAGTTGATGATGCATCTATCACTCTTCAACATCCAAATGCTTGAATTGCAGAATTATTTCCATATGTTGGGAAACCTATCGGCGGTTTTACGTGGTTTACTTTGTCATCCATTGAGCAGTTGCAAGCACAACGGCATGTGCTAATAAATTGCCCCACAATTGATTCTTATGTTCAATGAATATTGTTATGTGTGTTTATGCCCTATTGAAGTGGACATTATTATTAAACTACTACTTTGAATATAATAGAGAATTCAGGACTATTGCAAGAAGACAATTATGGAGCCAAAGTAGAAATCCTATTGAGGTAGATAAGATTGTTCATAGAGAGTTTAATCAATGGTTCACAACTCGAGTAAGTCTTGTCTCTATATATACATTGAATTTTAATTGTCATATACAACTTTAAATTATTTTGATTTGTCTTTAGATCAACCAAGATCGTGACGTGCTCCCAGATTCCGATAAGAGTTTGCTAATAGCTCTTGAGTTGAGACCAATTAAACAAGCAAAAAGATACACAACATTCAATGTTAATGGATATAGGTTTCGTACTTTGGAATATGATAGACGGTTAAACACACTAGAATAGTGGAGTTTTCGGCACATTTGGAACAAGGAGTTATTCTGGCAATAGTGATGTTAACATTCACTATGGAGGAGTGGCATATTATGGAAAATTAGTTGACATCATTGAAATTAATTACAATGGATTATTTATGGTGACTTTGTTCAAATGTGAGTGGGCCAACACAACTCACCCTAGAGGTTTAAAAACTGATAAATTGGGTTTTACCTCAATCAATTTTGCAAGACCTATACAAACTGGAGTAAATGAAGATGATGAGCCATACATTAAAGCTTCTGAGGCACATATGGTATTTTATGTTGATGATCAAAAGGAAGACGGGTGGTGTATGCCAATACATATAAAAACCTCGAGACTTGTATGATATGGGCGAGGATGATTTAGATACCATGGCCAATATTGAAGCTTATCCATCACAAAATCTAGATAGTTTATTTCCTGATGAAGATATACATTTACCTTTGAGTCAAGATGATATAGATGATCCCCATAATTTGCTTGAATCAAAAGTTGGTGACATTTTGAAGCTGAAAACAATAACTAAATAATTATTTGACACTACTTGGTAATTATTAGCTTTTATTTGAACTTATTCTTATGTATTATTTTCCTTTAAATGTTATCAAATTAATTACTTACTTATGTGAATTGTTTGTAGTATGCCAAGGACAAAAAGACACATCACGACTAGTCATTTAGGGAATTCAATTGGGGACCCTCACCATTTTATAGACCCACGTACAACTATGCCAACAGCCACAAATTAATGCACAAGAGCTGGAAGATGGCCCTATGCATTAGTCAGAAGATGAAAGTGTTGAGCCTCAACTAGTCAGGGGCTATAAAAGGAGTACAAGAACATGGGATGTGCAAGTTAGAGGTGATTAATCTATGTATATGTATATATATTCATTTGATTTTTATATAATGAATGGTTCTCAAAGTTATAGGTGGTTACATATAACTATATATGTAGTTTCATTTTCTCTTAATGGCAAACGGAAATGGGGAGGTGAAGCGTCAAAAAATGCGAGCAATTGACATATACTTACTTCCACCAGGAGAGAAAGTTGTTGTCGAATGGAATAACCTAAATCAGCCGATTGAATTATCAAGGGGTATGCTTGCTCAATTTCTAGGCCGCATTGCAAGCAATTGTCAAAATTTTCCTACCGAATATGATAAGTGGCAAAAGATTCCAGAGTGCTATAAAGATCATGTGTGGAACAATATTATAAAGGTTCAAAGTCATATTTAGAATTGGCATCTTATGGGTTATATTTTTAGTACAATTTCAAATATGTACTAATATATTTATTTATTTATTTGTAGCCAAAATTGGAGATTAATGATGATGGACATAAGGGATACATAATGAAAAGCTTAGCGAAGAAATGGTGAGAAAATCGATACAACTTATATAACTCGATGAAATGTGATTCCGATGGTCCCCGTGAAGCCAACATTGCAAGGAAACCTCATGAGATTCCTTTGGAGCAATGGGTTGCTTTCGTGGATTATAGAGCTCGGCTTGACACAAAGGTGATATGCATAAATAAAAATTGATTGTTTTACTATTGAGAAGGCTTTCAATGTTTAAATTGGACTGTACAGGAAAAAGCAGAAGAAAATACTAGAAATCGCACCCAACTAACAATGCCTTACACATTAGGGTCAAAGTCCTTTGCTCTGTTGCAAAATGAGAAGGCTATTACTTTCGCCTAATGTGTAGTCTTAATTATGTCAATTAATCATGTGACAACATTACGTATATATTAACAACTTTAATTCTTGGTAGAATAAGCAACTTGGTCGATCAATTAGCAGAGCTGATAGATCGACCAAGTTTAATATTAATAAATGGGTCTTTTGTAAATGAAGAAGTAAGGCATAATCATGTAAGTTTAATATTAATAAATATGATGTGTTTGATGCTTGTATGGCATGTGATTATGTGAAAAACTCTATTTCCTTAATTTATAGGAAGATCTAATAATTCAAAGTCAAAGCTCATCTGAAAATGAAGCATTTACTAGTGTTTTTTGAGAAAGAACACCCAGGGTATGTTCGAGGTATGGGACTTGGAGTTGTTCCAACCCAAGTTTATGGATCATCTTGTAGCTCGAGTAAGAGAAATGAAGCTAGCAGAGGCACACAAACTTAAGTTGATGACCTTAGGGAAACTATGCAACAATTAAATAACAAGTGCAATAAAATAAACAACGATTTCAGCAACAAATAGCATTTCTAACCCAACAATTAGCAAATCAAAACCAAAACATGGCACCTAATTAGGTTTTGTTTAAATTTATGGTTTTAGAGTTATTGTTTGCTAAAATTGTGCTAATTAGGTTGGTTTTCTTGGTTACATTTAAAGGAATTCATTATTTTATTTATATATGATATTTACATTCTTTGCAATAGGAAATTTTTGGATCACCAATTATTGGAAGACGTTCATCACAAGGCAGTCACATGGCCCAATGTGAAGAAAATTCAGACCATACTACATAGGTAAGATGCGGCTTTAAGTTAAGCAAGTCTTTGACACTCTCTTTTTGATTATTTATGACTATTGGTCCTTAAACTAAATGTGCTTATAAGGTTGTTGACATAGTGGTCCATTATTGTAATTTGTTAATTAATCTTGTATGTATATATATCTTCATGTTGCATTTTATTTACTTTCATATATTTATCTGGCTAATATAGTTAACTATAACTATCATTGGATTTTGCAGGCTACCATCAAGAGATAATATATTCTCGCATGTAAACCAGAGGCTTGTTTAATGATAAAACTTGGTTGTTCTTTGCTGTTAGGGTTAACTTTTGCTTGTGAACAGTGCCTTAATAGGAGAAAAATGATGGAATTTCAATGTGTTTGATGTTTTGATTAGTATTGTATTTAGTACTCATCATTTTGTGACTTTTGTTTTGATACCTTGAGGTCGGCCATTGCATTTGTCTCACAAATTTTGTTTCACATTTTGTGCTTTAAAAGTTTTCATTTACATTTTGTGCTTTAATAGTTATCTTAAAAAGTGGTAAGCATTACATTTGCAGAGCTTCCTTCTTAAGTTGATTGGGTAAGAATGATAAGTTTGGGGAAAGAGTGGCAGCTCTGCAGTAGTAGTTCTCACCATTTGGAAAGGTATATTAATTCTGTTTCTCTCTTTCTTTCTTTACAGGTCCTTTGTAATGAATTTTTTTTTTCTGTTTTCCTTTGTTTACTTTCATTTTACATTAGACTTTGCATCTTTGAAGCATATATCAATATCATTTTTCAATGTTGAGAAACAAGAGACAACAATATCATGATGGGCAAGAGCTCACACAAGAGCAGCTAAGATAGATCCAACATTTCTTTCATATCTTAAGATAAATTTTTGCTTAATTTATGTATTTGAGTGTTGGCATCTTTTTCCTTTCTTGCAGTTATTGGAGAGACAATAACCTTTTGTGTACCATCTGGATTTACTCTTCTTTCAAATGGGGAATGGTAAACTAATCCTATATCAATTAATCATTTCAAACTCTGCAAATTGGTTTACCTCAAGTCCTTTACTCTTTTATTCAAAAGTTTCATTGTCTTGTGCTTCTTTTATTAATTATCTTGATTAATTTACTATTAATCTTTTCTGCTACAGGATCCGCTACCTTCTACTTGCACGAATGCTAGGCTTGATAAGACTTTTGTTGCATGTAATCGCTATAAAGCATTTGTGGCAACATTCTTAAAATTGATTCCAAGTTTGATGCCCTATCTTGGAACCATATTTTGTGTTCAATGTATATATTGTACCCTCGGTTTACAGGTATATCCTTTTTAGTTTTTTCCTAAGACAAATGCTATTCCTAATCAACACTCTCAGTTATTTAAGTATTCATAATTTGATTTTATCAAACTAATCTACTTGACCTTTATTAACATGTAGCTGTTTGGTGGACTTGTAAATGTTGGAAATCCAATACTGGAAACCACTGATCTCTATGATAATGAGTATCCTTTGTTCCAATTCTTTTTACATTCTTTCATTTTTTTGTGATGCTTGTATTTCATATCAGAGTTACATTATGGACAAATTATTTGGTATCTGATGCATTTGGCAAATTCTTAATCTATCTAGCTATCTGTTTTTCAATTTTAATAACTACCCAAATGAGATGGTTTGTCAAAAATGATAAAGGCTCAAAACCTAGCTCTTCGGCACTGGCTTGAAGCTGTAAGTGTTTTCGATGACATGTATAATTGATTGCTTTCGTTAAACTTGATGTGCTTATTTCCTATTGTTGGACGCTGATGAAGGTTGGATGTTGGAGATGGAAAAAGATGTGAATCTTGAGAAATAATGTCTGTGGAGAGATTTGTTTAAGGGGCAAAACCTTGTTTTTGGTTATTACAAGCGTGCAGACCTCACAGATGAAGTATTTGTTGATGGATGGTTTCACATAGGCAAGTTTTCTTTATTCTTAATTTGTAAAAAATATATATTAGAGAAGTTGATCACAAATGGAGATATTTACACTCAATTTCAAAGGTATCCTAAAATTTAGGATCTGTACCTCTCCTCTGCCAAATTAATATAATTTTTTGCATTTTAATTATTGTTTAATTGTATTCCTAAAATGCTCTTAAAACTTTTGGACATTATAATTTTCCTTATAATATATTAGAGAATTCAAGTATTTTTTTAGTGTCAACGTTGAATAGTGAATTGATTTAATGGGAAGATTGCATGAGAAATTTTTTTTAGTCAAATAAATAATTATAAAAAACATAACAATCTAACAAAACTTATGTTTTCTTACCTCATGTTTTAATTTTAATTTTTTTTTAAGATAAAACTGCAGGTAATCTAACAAAAAGGAAAAGTAGATGGAACTCCCACCATTCATGGTTTAAAGGGTTTTAGCTCTCTATATATATCCTCCTCCTCCTCCTCCTCCTAATAATAATAATAATAATAATAATAATAATAATAATAATAATAATAATAATATATGTATAATGGAACTCCCACCATTCATGGTTTCTTAGTGGAAACAGTTGAGACTCTACACATGCTGTTCCATGATTGTAGACAATCTTGAGCAGTTCACCAAGTAAGTAATTACTTCTTCTAATTATTTTGATTTGTAGGACCACATCAAAATATAGGATTCATGTATCAAAATATGGGATTCATGTATCTATAAAAAAACCATAAAGAAATAGAAAGAATAATTAATTTATATTTGATTTAATAAAGCTGTTGGCAAAGAAGGACATACCTCCAAGGCAAGGCCCCCCTAGCAAAGGTTTCAATAGGAAAAAGGATGACATGCACTTGTTCTTGTGGTTGTGCATGGGGCATCAACAACCAAGACTTTGTGGTCCCTCTATGTAGCAAACCAAAAAAGGGTAATGGTCCAAAGCACTAACATTGAAGAAAGCTACTAAAATGGGGTGAATGTCATGAGTTCTTGAATTTTTGTTTTTCATTTGTCTTATTTCTATCTCGTTGTTTTTCTTGAAATTTCTAATAATTTTTGAGTGATCATGATACTTTGAGACTTATTCTTGAAAATATATTTGTTTAAATTATTTATTTTATAATCAATTAGTTACTTCAATCATTAATGTTTTTTTTTAAGTGGACAATTCACTCACTTCAATCAATGTTGTGAAAGAAAATTGATCCTTCAACCTCTCACTTGGCGAGAAAACGGATATTGAATATAATAAAAACTTATTTTATGTATTTTTTTAAAATGTTCAATGTGGATTTTGAATTATTTTATTTATTTTTATATAATTGTGATGCCCACGAAAGATTAATTCTATGTTGATAAAGCAAAAAACATGATTTTGTGTATACAAGTCACTTATCATATTAGAATTTTAGGGATATGAATTTATCTTTAAAGCCATATTAGCCAAAATCAATGTTTTGACATTTATTGAATAAAATTAGTCACAATGAATGAATGAGAAAGCTGCCACCTTTATATTAGAAGGATAGTAACTTTTTTTTTTTTTATTGCCAAGTGAAAGATATTGAGAGATCAACATTAGTTGTGGTTGCCCACCATACCAAATAAAAAAAAACTGGGAGAAAATAAATTCAAATTTAAAATCTCTCTCATGAAAATTGAATAAAAAAATTTAAATTTTTGTATAACCTGTCTTAAAATTTCAAAGTTGATAAGTATGCTTGTTGTGAACGTCATTGTTTTTTGTAAATTTCAAAATATAGTTCTCTATTTTGTTTTTTTAGAATTAGTTTTATGATTTCTACAATTTTAAATTTTAAAAAAATCTTTTCAAGGCTCATTCTCTCATTAAGAAATGTAAGAAATTAATTTTTTTTTTTCCAATTTCATTTCAAACCATGTTATATTAGAATTGCAAGAACTCCAAATGGCATGCATACCAAATGGCACAACAAATCATCAATCACTATCTTAAATTTTATTATTTTATTAACTATTAAATTTGGCTACTTCTTATTACCTACCCAATTAATTTTAAATGGGACAAATTAATTGTATGGAAAGTAAGTTCAGGTATTTTAAGTTTGATATTATTAACAAACCAACCTAATTATTATTATTATTATTATTATTATTATTATTATTATTATTATTATTATTAAAAAGGCACATCGGGATTATAATTGGCACATTAGTATTTTAAAAAAAAAGCAATCTTAGCATACAGAAACACCAAACACAACAGCAGTTTGTTTTTTGGATTAAAATTTCTCAATTAAAATAGTAAAGAGACTCAATTAGCATAAATTAAAGGGTCAAAAAAATTTATAATTATGCACATAGAGGGACAATTTTTAGAGTTACACCTAGAGCTAAATAGTTAAATTGAATAATAGTAATTTTTTTTCTATCAGGTGAGAGGTCAAGAGATCACCTTCTTTTCAGAACAATCCAACAATCCAGGTGAGTGATTTGCCTTTTTTTAATAAAAATGAATTGACATAAACTTTAATAAATTTATAACGACATATGAAATCACCAAATTTTTATAATTTATAAATATTTTAAAAGTTTTCACAAAATATATGTTAAGTCACACGTTGAAATCATCCAACTTTAATTTGGGTGAAGAATAAAATACCATCTCCGGTGGAAAAAATAAAACACTTATTATTATTATAGAAAAAAAATTCACAATTAATCAACATCATCACATTTCTCTCACACTAATCACACAACAAACCCATTCAACCGACCCACACTCAATCTCCGTACTACAAATAAGTAAATAAATACATAAATCAAACCTGAGAAGCTCGTCATGGTCCCACAAAAGAAAAACAGTCTTCATTCCAAAGTAGCCGTTGGCGGCCCCCCCTCTTCTCCTTCCATTTAAAAATAATCTCCCAAACCACCAACTTGACCTCCTCCTCCTCCTCCCTTTAATTACCTCTTCTTCATCCCTCTAGAGTCTAAACCTCCATCATCCATCCATGGCTTCTCCTTCTTCTTCTTATTCTCCAACTACACCACTCCTCTTGAAATCCCCAAGCTCTACAAGTGACTCAGACTATGAAAAAACAACAACAACAACAACAACAACCATCATCATCATCATTATCATCATCATCATCATCATCCATGCAAAGTGATCATCCCCATGCAAATCCACAAACCGGTGGCTATCCTTTCCGGCCATGTCGGTTCCATCTCCTCCCTGGCCCTCTGCGGCGAGTTCCTCCTCAGCGCTTCCCAATCCCACGACATCATTGTCTGGCAACACCCTGACCTCCGCCGCTTCGCCACCTTTGGCCACGGCCACGGCTCTGTCAAATCACTCCTTGCCCTCTCCAACCACGTCTTCACTGCCCACCAAGACGGCCACATCCGAGTCTGGAAACTCTCTCGCCGCTCCGAGAACCTCTTCCGTCTCCTCTCCACCTTGCCCACCACCAAAGATTATCTTGGCAACTTCTTGAAGCAGAGCAACTACGTCCAGACTCGTCGCCATCACAAGAAGCTTTGGATCCAACATGCTGATACCATTTCTTGTCTTGCTGTTCACAATGGTGTTATCTACTCCGGTTCATGGGATAAATCCATTAAAGTTTGGAGACTCTCTGATTTCAAGTGTCTGGAGTCGATAAAAGCTCATGAAGATGCAATCAATGCTGTTGTTGCACATAAAGGTTTGGTTTACTCTGCTTCAGCTGATGGGAAGATAAAGATATGGAGGAAGGATGAGAAGAAGAGCTTGCATTGTTTGAAAGGAGTGTTGGAGAGGAACAAAGATGTGTCGTGGAACTCGGTGATCGTCTGCGAAGATGGGAGGAGAAGGTTTGTTTATGGTGGAGGGTCAGACGGGAGTGTTGTAGGGTGGGAAGAGGGTGAGCAACAACAACAAAAGGAAGGATGGAATTTGGTATGTGATATTAACAAGGCTCATGAGATGGCAGTGTTGTGCTTGTGTTCAGTGGGAGAGATGGTGTGTAGTGGTTCAGCTGACAAGAGTGTTGGGTTGTGGAGGAGGGAATGGGGTGGTGGGTTGGTGAAGGTTGGAGTTATTAGAGGACATGAAGGACCTGTCAAGTGTTTGCAAGCTTCAAGACTTGGTTTTGGAGGAAGTGGTGGTGGTGGATTCATGGTTTATAGTGGAGGGCTTGATAAGAGTTTGAGAGTTTGGTGGGTGTCAATGGAGTCAAGTGAAGTGAAGAAGGACAATGACAAGAAGAAGGATTTGAGGAGTTTGTCATACTGAGAGTTGAACTAGTTCTGTTTTGCATTGTTTTGCTTCTCTGTTTTAGTCATGGGAAGCATTGCATGGGTCTTTGATTCGTATATTTATAATTATACTTGAAAAACAAGAGATTGTGAGATAGGGAAATGAATTTGTGATTAAAGAGAGGTTATATGTGTTTTTTTTTTCTTTTCATAATTGTTCAATATTTGTATTTGTGACTTTCAATGATTTATGTTAAGAGTGATTTTGTCTGGAATAAATGTAATCTTTTAAGGCAATTTGTGATCATAGTAATGAAGATTTGGTTGTGTTTATGTGCTTCTGTAATATGAAGAGATGAGTAATTTAGTCTATGAAACTTTGTTATTTGTCAGGCTTAGAACTTTTACTGAATCAAGAACCTCACAGATTATACAAGAAATTAAAAATAGAATCAAACACAGTGTTTTCCAACATCTGAAACAATTACTACAGATCTGGCAGTAAAAAAATTCTAACATGCAAACTCTTCTATCAAATTTGAAACATTTATTAAGAAATTTACATTATTTTCTAGTCTTTTTTATCCAATAGAAGGTTCATTTGACCAAATTGAAAGTTTGGCAATGAAGAAACCAATACCAACCTTCAGAATTTAAAACAATATTTGTTCTTGTTTTCAAAAGTTGAAGGCAAGAACACAGGTTGTATGTAGCGCATTGTTTATATATGAAAAGAATTCAAAAGGTAAACGCGTGAGGAAAAGTATTTGAAGAACGATGCTTTTTTTATTTGGTTTTCTTATGTCCTTCTAGAGTTGCCAATGTTTAACAAGTACAATGCCAAGGAATTGGAATAATAGTACAATGAAAGTGCGAATAAGATGCAAGTGTACCAGAAACTAGAACATAATGGATTGATGGAAATGGAGAAGAAGTAATTGAGATGGTATTGCAAACTTATGTAAGGTGCTACATGTAGTAAACTACCAAGTAGGAAATAAGGAAAGGATTAGTATAACTCAAAGGTAGTATTTGACTTGCGGAATAGGAATGGTAATAAAAATTGGTGGTAATGAGAATGGTAATAAAAACTATGTTTGGTTAGAAGTATTATTCATTGGGAATATAAAATAAATAAAATGAGATAATGTGATAAAGTTACTATTTCGATCTTAGTGTAAATAAATATATTTAAATATTATTTATGATAATTTTTAATTTGTAAGAAGATCAAATATTAATTAAATAATTCACTTTAATTATTATTTTAATTGTTATAATTAAGTATTTTAAGCATTTTGTGTGTTGATTTTTTTAAATAAACAATAAATAGCTCAAACTTATTCATTTTTAAATAATTTAAATATTATTATTTATTTTAATTCTTATAATTAAATAATTACTAGTGTGGGAGACCCATGTTGACGCTACGGAGTTATAAATAAAGTTAGTTTTTCCTTTTTTCAATTTATTTGTTATTTTATATATTCTCATTGTTCGTTTTTTTGGGGAAAAAACTCTAAATGTAATAAATATTTTATTTGTTGATAATTATTGTTTATTAAAAGTGTTCTATTAAGTTTCGAAAAAACCATCTACTTCATAAGCATTTATTCATGCATTAAACATAGGAGAAACTTGTTCAAGTTTTCATTGTCCACTCAAAATAGCAAAACAAAAGGGTACAAAATGAAATATCTCCACTTCATTCGTGGTTGTCATTATGGATGTGCATAAAAAACAGTTGCGTGTTCAACATCATCATCCATGACAGCAGGAAGGTTGAGGTCAATCAGAGTAATTAACGATGGGTTTTTGGGAGATGAATTGGATTTGAGAGGCTTTTCGGCATTGTTCTTTGATGAGTTAACCTGTAAAAGAATAATGTATTAGTTAATATTTTTTTCATTAAGTCATGTGAAGTTGTTAATTGGGAAGATATAATAAAAAAATATGCTATAGTCACTGATGCATGGATAATTTAGTGTTAAATTTGCTTTTAAATGATATTCAGACTAAATCAATTAGTTATGCATTTCGTTTTGTATTTATTAATTGATATGCAAGTATTATCGTTATATGCAATTATTTTGTTTTTCATAAATCATGGTCAGCCCAAGATGCATTTGTAGTTAACTTGATATTTTCACATATAGGTTGAAGTTTACAATCGGTCATATTTGTCTATAATGTTGTTTTTAATTATATCTTTATCTTTAAGTAAAAATTACACTTCTAGGCGAGTGTTCCTACTGCTCAGATTTCTAATTTAGTTTTGATGACACTTCTTCATGACATAGACAGTAGTCCTGTCATTTCAGTAGAATTTTTCACACATTAGTAATAAATATCAAGAAATTCATATTTATTAAATTTTTTTCAAAAACATTTGTAAACATTATGTCGACTTTCTCAATTAGCTCCTTTGTGTTTGAAGCGGAGGCAATGATATAATGTGCACTTTGTTTTATGAAACCTCCCTCTACAAGTCGGTAATGTGCACTTTCTCAATTTTCTCATTGTGTAAGTGTATAATTGGAATCACATTACCGACTTGTTATGTATGCCTAATTGTGTCCTGGTAATTACATCAAAAAGTTCCTCAAGAGTCCCATAACCTCCTACATAATAATAACACTTGACATGAGTGTGTTTTTCTATTATTTATTTGAAGGGGGAAAACACCATAATAGTTATCCAAAAGTGATAACAAAATGAAACATTGCATAGTGAACAATGTTTTGTGATCCAAATTAGGTATAACCAAATATTATCACATGCAAAACACAAACCAGGCATCAGCATGTAGGCTCATCTCTGTTTTTCTCTGGTGCATATTTTCAACTGGTTTTATTTCTCCTATAATGACACCAGTGATATGCTATAAAAAAACAACATATAAAAGAAAACACATAATGTATTGATTGTAGTTTGTTTTTTGGGTTTAAAATTATTCCATACCTCTTTATCCATTAGAGCTTTGGGAATAACTTTGAGCTAGATGGATAAAAGCTTTGGTTAATATGGTAAGAAGTTTTTTACTCACAAAATGATTTTTTTATATATAAAAAGAACCTAAACCATACCCAAGCACATGCCTTCCACCATCCAAGATAGTTTGTAATATCAAGCCCATTAATCCGATATTACCTCCTCCATATACCAAATCAATGCTTCTCATTACTTGAAGGGCGATCATTTGTCAGTTTATTTTTAATATTTTCATTTATAAATTTATTTTTCAGAGCAATACCAGAGCAGAAAGACAACAAGGAAAAGAGATTGATGGAAAGAACAACTGAAATAAAGTAAAAGCAAAAGAAGGCAAACCAGTTCTTTTCCAAGATTAATGGCATCATCTTGGTAACTCTTTTTCTTTCCAGGCTACTACCACAAAAAAACACAAATTGTTTTGGATTTTGATGTAGTCATTCTCTTTGTTTTTCTTTAGCTTTAATTACACTACAAAATTGCATAACTATTTATCATACATTAAGTGGGATAAATGTATATAATAAAGGACGAATAAGTTAAAATTAGAAGAGTGATATGCAAATTTTTTCCCTAATAAAAGAGATGCTTGAACACTTTGCAGAACATGACAAATGTATCTCAACAAAGATTGATGCTATTGCATTACTACCTCACAAATGTATATATAGAGAAAGATAGCTAGTTTGTCTTGTTCTCCTTTGGTTATTGTTATTATTTTTTATTTTGTTAGAGATAGTGATCATGTCTTGTTGGATTTTCTTAAAAGAAGAGTGGATTTGCTTTATATTTTTAACACTATTTATTAATAAATAAATCAATATATTGTTATATGTTGTTACTTTTTTGTCTACTTCTTTATTGTTGGGAAGCATGCTGACTGATCAACCGAAAATAATTTTACTAATTTGTAAGGTTTTTATATATAATTCTTAATAAATATTCGAATATGACAAATTGATGTAGCATTATAGTTTGTCTATAAAATAACTTCAAAGCATTATAAAATGAATGCAAAAAATAGTTATCGATATATATATATATTCAATTGTGTTGATTTTACTGGTTGAATTATTGTTGGTAGTTATCAATTTAGTATTTTGTAAGTTTTTTTTTAAATGTGAATTAAGATCAATTGAAGAATGGGAGTTGTGACAAATGTTAAATGTGCAGATGTATGTAAATTAGTCAAAGAAATATCAGATATGATTTGAGTTGTATAGTTTACAGATATCATTTCTATTTGATATGATTTGACAAGCCTGTTATTGTTTTTTCAATATTTTTTCACAATTATTTTAAAAGTATGGCTTTGGTTTTGTTTTCATTTTTTTTTTAAACGAAATCATATATGAAAAGTGTATTTTTCAACTAAATAGCCAATAAGTTGTATAATTTTACATTAAAGTCTTATGTTAGGAAGGAAAATATAATTAAAAAATTTATTCAGTAATTTCATAATGTTAGGTCAGATGAGAGTTATGTATATATATAATTTTTTTTAAAATTAATTGTTTATATATGTATGCAAACAATAAGAACTTATTAAAACAAATAAGAAAATGTCTACTTTGTTGTTGAAAAAAACTTAAGAAAATGTGATCTTCTTCGTTACTTGCATGGCCACCATCAACTACAATGTATTCACAAAGATCCATTGGAGATTAGACTTTTTCAAAAGGTATGGGGATGTTGTTTTTCAGAACCTTAAAAGAAAATTTTTTTCCCCTCCATTTTTAGCCCAAAGGGTTTGTCATAGCATTTATTTTTTGGGAAGTGGGATCTAGGGTTTGTATATTTTTTTCAAACAACTCCTTAGTTTTTATATGTTTTTCAATAAGTCATTTATTTGTAAAATTATCATGTAAGTTTTTCTAAACTAATATATATATATGTGTATATATATAATGACATTTTAAGTATAAAATTTATCTAAATATTATAGTAGCAAGTGATATAAAATCATATATTCACATATATAATAATATTTGGAAAATAAAATAAAACTTAATTTCTCAGTTAGAAAATGTGGGACAACGAGGCCTCATAGACCATTAGACTAATGGTCTCCTGCGGTGATCGAGTCCAATCTCCTCTTCTTCCCTCTTGCCATTGCTTCCTCTTCTTGGCCTCTGCTCAACCTCGTCAGTCTTTGGCTTCTGCTTTCCTTGTTGCTTGTCTTCATCTCAGGTCAAGGTCTAAGCTTACAGCCTTTCAGGAACACTGGAGGAACCTCTTTGTTGTCGGCACACACCTCATCGCAAGCATCCTAAGTTTCCCATTCATCCACCGGCGCTGAGTCTCATTTCCAAGAGAAAGCGAGCAATGAAGAGAACCAAAGATGGAGAGAGCCAAGGAAGTGGAAAATGAGAAGACAATGTCATTATTAGAAAACCTAAGTTCATGGCAGACAAAAGGCACTATTTTGGCTATTTTTATATTTGAAATTTTTGTCCGGATCTCTTTGTCTATATCTTATTCTCATGAGTTATTTTTTGCCAATAAATTCATGGCAGAGAAAATGTAACGGTTTCTCCTATCTTTGTATTTAAAATTTTTAATCGATCTCTTTGTCTATCTTATGTTCTTGGATTCCATTTTACTGAACCAAGTCCAAACCAAGTTGGTACATGATTTGATATGCATCACTATATCTTTTTTGTCAAAGAGAATATACAGATCATGTAGATGACTCAGCTAATATTATTTGAACTTTTCTTGTGACCAGCTTAGTTTCTGATGAACTGGCTTTATTTGATGCTTCACTTTGCTGCCAAAGATTCTTCTTGCTCTCTTCTCCTTCTTGTGTATCTGATGCTTTGGAACATGCATGTACTGCATTCTTATTTAATTTTTCTTTTTATAAGATGCATGTATTTCTGGGAACTTGCTCTATTAATTATACACATTTTAAAATGAACTATGTGTATATGTAGTTATGCAAACTATGATATCATCTATACAAAAACATTCTATGTGTGAAAGAACTTAATGGGTTGATATGAAAGAATAAATATGGGAATCGAAACAAAAAGTATGAAAATTAGTGATTCTTATTTAGTTTTTTGTCCTTTTGATTTTGGGTGTTTTTTAATTCATTTATTGCGTTGAATTGCACAAAGGGCCCCTCAGTTTATTTTAAATTATATTTTATTGTTGTAGAGTTCTTGGACTTATTTGTGAGGTTGAAAAGAACACTTGGCTTGAGATTTTCTTTATAATTTTATATTTATGCTTGATAAAAAAATGAATAAAAAAATTTGAATGAAAAGTCTGAAGTTAAACTGAATGCATCTTTCCATGAAGATTAGGTTAATATTTCAAAATTGAACCTCTTCGCATGTGGAAAAAAACTTGTTTATTTATTAATGATTCAAATATATGAGATGTATTTAAATATATATATATATATATATATTTCATATATAAACATGGATCTTGAGGATGTATGATTTATATATTTAAAAATAAAGAGTTTTTTATACAATGTTTGTATCTATCATGTGTCTCCTTTCGAAACAGAAGTACTCAAATAATTAATAAAATAATGACAAATAATATGAGAGAATTTATTGTCAATTCCAATATCCATTTTAAATGTTCTTATCAATGTTAATTATTTTGCAAGGATGGAAATAATTTAAAAATTTATAAAAATGTTATATTTAGTAAGCCAAAATAATTAGATTAATTAATACAAAAACTGTTTCCCACATATTTTTGCATAATAACAACTAAAGAAAATACTTCCTAAATCCAAATTAAGATTTGCGGCAAAATCGTTTATGCATCTCAACCCTCCATACTTTAATTCTCATCATCTTCCTTTTTCTTGGCCTTTGTCCAGAATTTCCCATCTCCAGCAGTGTTGACGGTCTGGAATCAACCACTTCATGAATGTTTTGGTTTGCACAAATACAATTGTTATAGTCATTGCTTTTTATCCCATCAAGAAATGCATTGATCACATATTCCAATTGGCTAATGACACCTTCAAACCATTCCAATTGCTCATCAAAATGTTCTAGTCGATCCTTCCCTACTCCTTCCATTAAAAGTGATGCTTTCACTCTTGAGTTTGTTTGCCAAGTTATAAGCCTATCAACACTAGCACATAAAACCATTAGAGTTAATTTTAATATACAGCCAAAGCCAAGCATACATTTGTGAAGGAAAAGGAAAACTTTTCTTTTCAAGCTGATAATTGTTCTTGTTTTATAAATACATGATCAATGAGGTATATAGAGCTTTAACATTCTAGTTTATGCATATGCATGCGGTAAAGCTTACAGTCTTTTTAATACATTACTGTAACAGTAAATTTTTATCCTATAACCACCCTTCCTATCCCTTATCTTCTCCTCCATCATCCTCCTCTCATTCTCCTCCATCAAGGCTCCCTCAACCACCTTCTTCTTCTTCTTCTAACTATCCATAAACTGAATACCCAACGCAATCCGCATCAATATGTATGAACCAAAAGTCAACAACATATGCTATCCTCCTCCACCACAGGAATCTCCAGTCACCACCAGAATACCTTGTCAGACGACTGGCATGTCTTCAGTCCAAGTCCAATCTCAACAAAAGTTATCTTGGTCAACTGGTCTTTGCAGTTGTTGTGATGATGTTGGAAATTGTAAGTATCAACTCTTTTATACTTAAATCCTTACTTAATTTTCCCAAACATTTTTCCCATGAATTTTAGTTTATATTTTTGTCTTTTAGGCTGCATAAGTTGTTGTTGGCCCTGCATCATCTTCGGCTAGAATGCAGAAATCGTCAACTGCGGTTCCACTTGTATGTTTTTTTTCCTTTTTTAATATATATATATATATATATATATACGTATATATAATTATTTGTAATATTGCATGATTGAATGAAAATATATATGATAAGAATGTTATCAATCACATGCAGCATGGGAGTGAGTGGAGCAATTTACCTGCTGCTGATGTTTACGATTGGGTGACAGTTTGTTTATTCATGTTTTTATAGAAAAAGATGAGATCACAGTATTCACTTTCCTTGAGTCCTTGCAATGATTGTCTTGTTCATTGTTGTTGCACAAGTTGCGCACTTTGTTCATTGTTGTTCATCCAGTGCAGGCTTCTTCCATTCTCACGGCTCTTTTAAGGGGTCACGTGTTTCCACTTTGTTTATCTTCCCTTCCTCCTTCTTCTTCTTCGCTTTCTTTCTCTCTATATTGATGTCCTTTTGTTCACGTTATTTTTTTCTCTCTCTCTAGTAATCTAGAGAAGGGAACAATGGCGATGGAGTCACTGTAGATCTCTTCTTCTTCTACTACTACTCTGAGGAGGTGTTGGAAAGGTTAGGGTTTGGGAGAATATTGGTGGGTGTGGATGGGGGGTTTTGTAATTTTTAATCTGGATTTCATTGTTGAGTTTTTGGCGGAGATCTTGGGTATGTTTTTGGGATTCTTGGATCTAGGGTTTTGATTTTGGGTGGGGGGAGGAGGGAGAGAGTTTTGATTGGGATTGGGATTGTGATTAGGATTGGGATCTGTCTTTCAAACTAAACAAATTTGTTAGTTGAAGAATAATAAATGGCAAAACTTGGTTTTGATCACAAAAAATGTGAAAGGAACAATACCTATGTGACAATTGGTCTAGTGATAAGAAAAGTTTCAAATTGTGTTTCTATTAATTGTGTTTCTCTGAAATTAATTGTTTCAATGTTCCAAATTTCATTTGGAGAAGGCCAAATGAGGGTTTGAGGGCTATTGAGTACTTTTATGTGGCTTGTTCAACCAATCTTGAAAGTCCAAATGTCAGCTGATTAAATTGTGTTTTTGTTAATTATGTTTGTCTAAATTAATTGCGTTTCAATGTTCCAAATTTAATTTGGAGAGGGTCAAATGAGGGTCTGAGGGCTATTGAGTACTTTCATTTGGTTTGTTAAACCAATCTTGATAGTCCAAATGGTAGCTGGAGAGCCTATAAGGAACTATCCACTAAGATTAACATATACTTATATATTAAATATATTACATAAGTATTGTTTCTAATTTTATTTATTATAAATAATATTTTTTTAATACCTATGACCAAAGGAAAAAAATTTAGAAGCTAACCCTCTCCATTACCTTAAAAAAATAAAAAATAAAAAATCACTGGAGCAATTATGAGAATGAGTAAATTAGTCAATAGCCTTCAATTCCTCTCCATTATCCTCAAATTTGGGGTAATGTAAACCAGCCCTTGATTCTCTCCACTTGTGATTCTATTCCCATACCTATGCATATCCAAACGGGTGTTGTTTTAGAAATATGTGTCTATTCCCATTCCAGGGGAATAATAACCCCAATCTAAATGGACACTAGGTGTTTGGATCGCGGATTGGGAATGAGAATGAAAAGAATGGTAATGGTAATTGATGGTAATGAGAATCAAATTGTGTTTGGTTGGTGGAAAATTTCATTGGGAATGGGAAAAGAAAAAAGAAGTATGTGATAAAGTTACCATTTTGCTCTTAGTGCAATTGAATAATATTAAAACATTACTTATGTCAAACATTTTAGTTGTGAAATATTTTGAATATTATATTTCTTTTTTATTATCATATACTAATTAAATAATTGATCATTATTATTATTATTATTTAAATTACTTACTACAAATAGGTATTATAAATATTTAGATATTATTGTATATTTTAAGAATTGTAATTAAATATGCATGTTAAATAGTTCATATTATTATTATTCATTTTAATAATTATAATTAAATATTTATGTTAAATATTGTATTTAAATATTTTGGGAGAAGGGTATTTATGTCAATTCTCTTTAATTCCCTTCCATTACCCCCAAATTTTGGGGTAATGAATACCAACCCTCTATTACTTTGACCAGGGAATCCATTTCCATTTCTTAGCTTCACCAAACTCTTGGGATATGTGCCCATTTATATTCCTGGGTAATCAAAACCCCCATCCAAATGCAGACTCAAAAAAGAATTCTCTCTGTGTAATAACAATTACCCACTATATTTATAGACAGAAAGAAATCTATTTTTAAAGGTTTACTCTTGCATGTCTTGCCATTCTATTACACATGTGAAAAGATTCATTTTGCTTATATATAGTAGTTATAAATTATTAATATGCATTTATGTAATTTTGTCTTTTTAGAAATATGGATAAATTACCCATAAACCATGGATTGATTGAGAAAAGAAATAAAATACCACACTTTCCCTAATAATAGGGGCAGTCTATTATATTATATATATATTTATATATATGAGAAAAGGTTCTCTGTGGACGTGCATAGACGTCCACAGAGAACTACAGTAATACTAAACTGTAGCTACAGTGAGAGCTAATCCTAGATTAATGAGTTCATTAGTTTTAATTTTGTTTTTACACTTTTTTACTGTGATACTGTTCTTAAGCACAGTAACACTGTTCATTGAATAGTGTCCGACCGTTGGATTGAAATCCAACGGTCCCAAGCAACGTTCGCAGATTAAAAATCTGTGAACGTGCATAGAGGATCGATCCTCTATATATATATATATATATGGGTTCTTATATTCTCTCCCAATCTTTAATGGAGTTTAACAAGAAAAAATAATGGTTCACAAATCAAATTTTAACTATCTAAGATTTTAGATAATTGTGGCTTTATGACTTCAATTAAGGGCAAGCATCTAATGTTTATTACACTAGACACTATCATTGGAATCTATCACTGATTAAAAAATGTGAATGAGAGACATGGATAAAATAAAATTAATTGGATTAGGTACATGAGTACACAGACTTGATTAAGAGTAGAAAGACATGAAACTCACTTCTCCTAACCCTATTTTCCTAATCTTCTTCTATCTTCACATGATTTGAACATTTTAGACTCTTTGAACAATGACCACAACACTTCAATTTCTTCCAACACTTTTGTTGAAAATGAACATGCTTGAATTTCTCTTTTGACTTTTTTGACTTTAATCTTCTTCGAGTTTTTTTGAGTTTGCATTTTCAATATTATTTGGATCTCAAATAGTGACCTCTCCATAATAGTGAGTCATAAAACTTGATCTTCTTTTATTTTGATTCTTAAAGACTTCGGTGTGCCATGCCTGTGAAGTCTTCAAATTTTTGACTTGTGAAATTCCTTAGGGACTCTACTTTATGTTTTTGGAACGTCAGAGTTTCATTTGTCATTCATTTGAGAGCTTTAAAGTTTGAGTCAACTTGATATGTATGTAGTTGAGTTGTGAACATCTTGTATCTTCAAGTTACTAGATAACTTTGGCTTGTTTGATTTTAGAACTTTTCTTAGATCTCAGGTTGTGACTTCTCTATGCTTATGAGTCACGGGCATAATCTTCTTTGATTTAGAACCTTGAATAACTTAGCGTTTAATGCTTGTGAAACTCTCAAATCTTTGAGTTATGAAATTCTTTAGCTTTTTGGCTTCTTGATGTCTTGAGACTTTAAAGTTTATTTGATGATTCATTTGAGTTTTTTCAAACTTCGACCCTCCCATGTTTTTGAGAATTGACTTACATAACTTATGAAACTCTTTGAATCTTTGACATTTTGCTACCCTTGAGACTCCAAAGTTTATTTGTCGATTCATTTGAGTTTTTTTTAAACCTCCAGTGTTCATTCTTTCGAGGCTTGACTTGTACATTGTCAAGTCATAACCCGCCACATAATTAGGTTGTTAACTTCTTCCCTTGATCTTTCTTTCCCTTTTCCCACTGGGGTTCCCCAAGGAAGCTATATCCAAAAACTCTGCATTTGTTGCTCTCCAAACAGGTCAACAAAAGCATGCTCGAGACAATGAGACTTTGAAACTTTCTTAACCCGGATCTTCTCAGGTTCTTACGTTAGGTGCATCTCCTCCTACAAAAAGATTGAAGTCTCCTACTTTCAAAGGTGCTAACCTTGTCAATTTTGAAGTTGTTAATGCTTCCTCCAGGGGTTTTGACCCTAATCTTGATGCTCCCCATGGTTTGAACCTTGATGTTTTCAAGGGTTCTAACCTTGACACTTACAAGGGTTCTAACCCTCCAAATAAAGCCAACAATGATGCTTCAAAGGGTTCTAACACAATATTATCATCTGAAAACCTTGTGGTTTCACGTCGTGAAAGAAAGGAACTATGTTTTGAGTCACTTTTAGGTGTTAATCTCACTTTTCCATCCATGGAACCACCCCAGGCAATTCATCGGGTATATAAAGATCATGCTAAACATGGGAGACTCTAAAAGGGGAACCTTTTAGGTTTTATCCCGGTTTAGTTGATACAGACCGTATTACTCGACTTGGGGTGGCTTCTAGATTGATGTATTCTTCTATTCTTCCAAGAGATGAGGAGTCTTATTTTGCCAATATGCCAGAGAATATAGATGTTGTTGAACGTCTTTTGGTTGAGGTATTTATCTCTTTTGTTTTACCCTTTCCTTATGGATAATTTAATTATGATGTCTTTTTCTTTATTAACGATAGGCTGCTCAACGTTCTTCTTTATCGTTTGGGATGATGAGATCATTGAATCAACACTTAGAAGATTCAAATATTTATCAAAAGAAGTTGCAGTTGACTATTGAGGACCTTCGAAACACAACAAGGAGATTACCGCCCACCTTCAAACTTTAGAGGAGGAACTTGCTAGTTTGAGAGGGTATACATCCAAGTGTTCCACCTTGAATAATGAGAATAAGAGACTCGGAGATAAGGTTTCATCTTTATGTTTGACTATCACTTCTCTTGAGAAAGATTTAGCTTTTGAATGACAAGCTACTTCCACATTGAAGGATGAGATATATTCTCTTTGTCAAATGTTAAATGCTGAGCAACAATCTATCCGTGCTACTACTGTCCGAGAATATCGTAAGTCTTTGAATTGTTATCAAAGGAAATGTGCAGTCGGTGTTACCTTCAGCAAGACTGGCTTTTATCTTGCTCGAGAGCTTCTTGAGAAGGAACATGGTCGTGCTTATCCCGAGTTAGTCTTTTCAAAGACTAGCTCCATTGTTGAGCCTTTACCTTGGAGGAGTTTTGATCCCACTGAGGAAGATGTTATCATCTCTTTAAACTCTGGCCTTCACGATGACTTAGATGATCTTATTGGCCCTTGGGAGTTTTTTGGGAAGAATGGCGTCTCCTCTGAAAGTCATGATGATGAGATCTCAGCTTTGTAGGGTTTGGATGAGGAATAATTTTTTGATGAGATGCCTTCCCCTGTGTGTCATGAACAACTTGTACATCCTGCACCATAATAATCTTTTTTTCTTTTGGGCTTAATGATGAGGTGTAAACTTTCAATAAAAGTGAATATTTATATATTCCTTATTTAGAGCTTTATATTTTGTTGTTACTTCAACTTTCTCTTAGCTCGGCATCATATGTTTGGAAAATATTTGCTATCTACCTTCTTTTGTAGGAATATATTGACTTTTCTTGCTTATGTGAGCTTTGGTGTTATCTATTTCAATGTGTAGACCACACATTAGGCTTTTAATATATGAGCTTTCATTCCTCGTAAAATTAATGTTTAAGGTATGAACTATTTATAGAATATTAGGTTCTTAAGATTTGTACTTTCATTCCCTTGTAGAATGAAAATCTAAAGTGTGAACCGTTCATCTCTTCCCTTATAGAAGATCAGGTTCTTGATATGTGTACCTTCATTCCCCCGTAGAATGAAAGTTTAAAGTACGAACCGTTCATCTCTTCATTTATAGAAGATTAGGTTCTTAAGATGTATACTTTCATTCCCCTCGTAGAATAAAAGTTTAAGGTGTGAACCATTCATCTCTTCCTTTATAGAAGATCAGGATCTTAAGATGTGTGCTTTCATTCTCCCGTAGAATGAAATTTTAAGGTGTGAACCGTTCATCTCTTCCTTTATAGAAGATTAGGTTCTTAAGAGGTGTACTTTCATTCCCCCGTAAAATAAAAGTTTAAGGTGCGAACCGTTCATCTCTTCCTTTATAAAAATCAGGTTCTTAAGATGTGAACTTTCATTCCCCCGTAGAATGAAAGTTTAAGGTGCGAACCGTTCATTTCTTCCTTTATAGAAGATCAGAGGTCTTAAGAGGTGTACTTTCATTGCTAAGGATTTGAAGTGAGACCACGTCATTCTTGTTCTTGAAAACCTGTTAGCATGAAAATTAAAGCACACAATAATTACGTGGAAAATCCCAATAAAGGGGAAAAACCCATGGGACCGTAACGACAGTGCCATTTATTTCTATTGATTTATAACATACAATTTACAAAATGTACATGCTCTGAAAATAGAGATTTAGATGATTGGTGTTCCACGTCTTTTGAATCTATTTTTCCTTCAAAGGATTCAAGCTTGCATCTTGTTGGACAAATCATTCTTCTCACCTGATAGGGTCCTTCCCAATTTGGGCGGAGCTTTCCTTCTTTTATAAGAGTATTTGTGATGGATATTTTTCTCAGCACGAGATTACCTTCAACAATAAGTCGTTCTTTCACTTTTGAGTTGTAGTAATGAGCCTTCCTTTGCTGATAAGCTGCTAAACGTATACAGCTTTGATCTCTTTTTTCATCTAGGAGGTATAAATTATTTCTAAGTGCTTCCGAGTTGCCTTCTTCATGGAATTCGACCATTCTTGGAGAATCTGCCCTGATTTCTACTGGGATTAAAGTCTCCGTTCCATAGGTAAGGTTGAAAGGTGTTTCTCATGTTGAGACCTTTCCATCGTTGTCCTATATTCCCAAAGGATCAAGGAAGCTCTTCGCCCATGCTCTTTTCTGCCTAAATGCCTGTAAATGCATTTTTTAGACCTTCCAAGATAGTTCAATTTCTTTCTTTCGCTATCCATTTAGCTTGGGGTATGCTATAGAAGCAAAGCTAAGCTAAATATGGAGCCTTTCACAAAAGTCCTTAAATGAATCACAATCAAACTGCTTTTTCAATCTGTGATTAATATTTTGGGAAGTCCAAATCGACAAATGATATCTTTCCAAACCATACTTTCTATCTTTTTTCTTGTTATTGTTGCCAATGATTCTGCTTCTACCCATTTGGTGAAATAACTCGCTGCACACCATTAAGAATTTTTCTTCCTCCGACTGCTTTGGGGGAAAGGTCCCAAGAGATCTAATCCCCATTTAGCAAATGTGTTGGTTCAATATCACTTTTGAACGTTGAGGGTAGGAGTGCTTTTGGATAGGTGTGAACCTTTGGCATTTATCACACTGCTACCTTCCCTTGAAGCATCATCTCAAGGTAGGGCACAAACTTACATCGCAAGAGCTTCGCCGCTAAGGCTCTCACTCCCATATGTTGTCCACATATCCCTTCATGGACTTTAGCTAATGCATATTCTGCATCTTTTTTATGGAGGCACCTCAAAAGTGGTATGGAAAACCCCTTCTTGTAGAGCACATCATTTATCAGAGTGAAATGAGCCACTCTCATCTTTAATTTTTTGGCTTCCAGTGTGTTTGAAGGTAGCTTCCCATCTTTTAAGAACTTTTTAAAGGGCATTTCCCAATCATTCCCATCTTCAATGTTTGCTATGTTCTTCTCTTCAATACTTGGCCTTTGAAGTTCTTCAAGATGTACAACTCCTTCTCTTTGTTTCCATCGATGAGGCCAATTTGGACAAAGCATCTCAGATGACTATTTGAATTCCTATTAACTTGTGTAATTGGAATTCTTCAAACTCCCCGAGACAAGGTTTTCAAACCTTGTGAAGGTATTGGCATATGATTGGTTCTTTTTCTTCATATTCTCCATGAAACTGTTGAACCACCAATTGTGAATCACTATGTGCCATCAATCTTTTCACCATTGTTTGGCTAAGCTCATTCCTACTATGAGTGCTTCATATTCTGCAATGTTGTTTGAGCTAAAAAGGCAAAGCTTAATGAATACTTAGTATATCTCCTTCGTGAGAGATCATAACTATCCCTAGTTCGCCTCCCCGATAAACTTGATGCTCATCCACAAATACTTTCCATATGTGTTCATCTACTTTGTTTAGCCCTCTGTCAGCTGCATCTACTATGAAACCGCTTAGCTTTCGAACTTTTAATCTGCTTGGTCTAGGTTCAAAAGTAAATATCATACCTCCCTAGTTCAATCACCCACTTTGTAAGTCTTCCGTAATCATTCCGGTTCTTTATAATGTTTGACGGAAGGGTTGATCCGTAAGACCACTATAGGATGAACTTGAAAGTAGGGTCTTAATTTTCTAGAAGCCATCACAAGTGCTAATGCTACCGCTTTCGTAAAAAGGGCATCAAGATTCTACACCTTTAAAGTACTTTTGCTAACGTAGTAAACGTTTATCTACTTTTCCTTCCCTCCTCAATAAGACCGCACTTAAAGCCATCTTGCTAACTCCCCAAATATACGATAATGGCTCTTAGGCTCGCCTCTAGTCAAAGAGGTATCTCGCCTCAAGTATTCTTTTAGCTCTTCAAAGCCTTGTCACATTCTGAAGTCCATTCAAAAATTCTTCCCACTCTTAAAAATCTTAAAGAAGGAAGGCTCCTTTCAGCCTGACTTGACATAAATCTATTTTAGGGATGCTATTCTTCCGGCTACATTGCACCTCTTTCATAGATGATGGAGATCTCATCTCTAGTATGGTCTTGAACCTTCTCTAGTTGAAGCTTCTATCCCTATTTTAGCGTTATCAAGTAACAAGGAATTTTCAGACCGACTCCAAAACGCACATGGGGTTAAGCCTCATGTCATAGTTTCCTTAATACATTAAAAGACTCTGGTTGAGCTCTTTTCCCAGTATGAGATTCACCTTATCTTACTCTTTGATGATCATATCATCAACGCAGAAGCTTCTCAGAGTGTCACCCAAAAGGTGTTTGGACTACCTTGTTCACCATATTCTTTCGATAGGTTGTTCCGCATTTTTAGTCCAAATGGCATTACTTTGGTAACAATATATCCCTCTCTCAAAGGATGGAAAAATAGTCTTTTCTTTTGTTTGAGGGATCTCATCTCATATCTCGATGATATTATCCCCGAGAAAGCATCCAGCGAAGCTTAGCAGCAACTCATAAGCAGCGAGGTCCCAGCATCCACCAACTTGTCGATCTTGGTAAAGGATAATATGAATCTTTTGGGCAAGCTTTGTTAAGGTTAGTGAAGTCAACGACATACTCATTTCCCATTTGATTTCTTCACCATTACAACATTGGCGTTAGCCATTCGTCGGGAAATTGACCTCTTCAATGAAATCAGCTCAATTAGTTTATCTATCTCTTCTTCTAGAGGCACATGTTGCTTTCGTGTGCCATATTCCTTCTTTTCCCGCTTTTATTGTCTTTATATTCGGTCCACATTCAAGTGATGAGAAATCACCCTCCAAACCACAATGCTCGGTGATACGTCACCGGGTGTCCATGCGTAATATGTCCACTGCTCTTTTAGGCAAGCTGACATTTTCTCTTTTGTTTCCTTCAATCATTCCACTCCCTAAGTAAGTGACCTTTCACCTGATCATCATCTTTTAACCCTCGCTGTGCTCCCACTTTTTCCACAGTGCTTTGGCTTATCGCCCGAGTCTTCCGAGATTGCCAAGGTTTCATCCTTAACAATTGTTTCCCTTTTGGTAAAGATACATACATCTACGAGCTTTCTTTTGATCTCCTCCTTACTTGCCCTATTCCTCCTAAGTTCGGAAAATTTCATTAACAATAGCTTAAAGAGAGCACGCCTCATGTCATTAAGCAAAGGCCTTCCTAGGGATCGCGATTGTAAAGTCGTGCTGACACTCTAAACTTAATTACCGTATAAAATTTTCCATTATTTGAATGTGACGTGTGAGTTCCTCACCTAGCGCGATTCAGCAACCTGGATTGATTCCATGATAGAAACTCACCCTCCTCGAGAAGCTATATAGTTGGGGTTTGATCACTTTCTTCAACCCGCATCATATGATAATCTCATCTTCTCAAAGCAGCCCAATAGATAAGGTTTACAAGAGTCTCCATTGTCAATGAGAATTCTCTGACTGGAACTTC